>NW_026453207.1:0-600000 GCF_025200985.1 Drosophila gunungcola
GCTTTTCTTCCATTATTGAGTAATCTGGCCACGCTTCTGGATCTCTTTCTATTGTCAGGAGTTTTTGCATTATCCATTCGTCTTCCTCGATTTCGGCTCCGTGATTCGTAAGTTTCCAACTGGCGTATTAAATAACGTGTTTGCCGTTCTCATACTAACGGGTTAGTACTGCTCTTAATCCGCAGTTACTGGCGTCCGTCTAAAGTACAAAGATTTTTCCAAAGTCAGGGCAAGTCAGGACCGTTGCTTCCGTTAGGACTTTCTTCAAGTTCTCGGTTGCCTCTTCTGTCTCCTCGGTCCATTTTAACATTGTATCTACTTAACCAGGTTGTATAGCGGTTGTGCCACTTTCGTGAAGTTAGGAACGAATCTTCTGTACCAGGAGGCCACCCGTAGAAAGCTGTGTACCTACATCGTTGTCTACTTGGCATGTTGATCGGTGTGTATGCCTCTTGCGCTGACTACGTGGCCTAGATATTTTAGCTCTTTCTGGCATTTCTCTGTGTTGATATTCAGGTTTGCCTTGCGGAGTTCTTCTTTTAGTTTCTCCAGGTGTTTCGTGCGTACGATGACCATTCATCCCTGGTCCGATGACTGAGTCTAGAGCTCTTTGGAAAGTAGCTGATGCTGTGTGTAATCCACAAGGCATTGCGTTCCACTGAAACAGTCCCGTCCTGGTACAGTAAAAGCAGTGTACTGTTTACAACCTTCGTCCATCGGTATCTGCCAGTAGCCACTTTTCTAGTGTGCTTATATATTTTGCCTCGCGGAGTTGGTTGTGTATGTGATTTATTAGGGGTACCAGGTACGCGTCTCGCTCAGAGTGCTCGTTCAGCTGCCTATAGTCTATGCACAGTCCCCATTCTTTGTTTTTTTTCCACGATTTCCACTGGCGAACTGTAGGCGGAGTGCGAGGGTTCTATGAGGTTTTTTTTATATAAAACAACGGAAGGCACGCCGATAGCATAACACTCCAAAATGGGATATGCGGAAATTAAACGTAACTACTACAAAGCAAGACCAACGATTAACAATTTTCAACTGACGTCAACTAAATTAACCAAGTTAAATACAAACATTAAATTTCTTTTAAAATGTAGGAAGACAAAAATAATACCCAAATTCATAAAAGACAGCACCAGGAGCCACAAATTGTTTACAGACGATAAGGATATACATTTTGACATAAACAAATTACTGGACAAACACACACATTACTACCATATGAAAATATTAAGCTTGCTAATCAAACACAAACATCATATACAAAAAAGACTAATCAAAAAGAGAGAGGGTAAGAGAACGATATTACAAAAACAATTAGACCCGAACGACTTCACATCATTTATGGAGAGCGAGCAGAACATTACCAAAAAACTAACAAAAACAACCAAGATGAGACAAATAAGGAAACTAGAAAGACTGCAGATGGAACGGAGAAAAGTTCTAACAGACAACAAAAAAACAGCTGATTGGTTTGTAAACAAAACGGACACCGAATTCCCGCCAGCAATAAAAACACTTTTGGCGAAGGGTCCAAAGTTCGCGCTCCCAATAGAGAAGAAGAAATTCCCTCTCTTAAAATACATTGCGGACGGACAGGAAATCCTCAAAACTATTATTGACAAAGAGAAACAAGAAGAGGCGCGAACCCAATTCTCTTTGCTTATCAAAGACCACAAAACATCAAACAAAGAAAGTGCATTTGATCGTGCAATACTAGACACAGTGAGACAAACAAGGAGATTTCTTAAAGAAAATGACGACATTTTAATATTGACCTCAGACAAAGGTAACAAGACGGTAGCTATGAACAAAGATGACTACAACCAAAAAATGAAGGACATATTAAAGGATATGAACACATACAGGACATTAAGGAAAGACCCCACCTCTAGACTACAAACAAAAAATAACGAAATTGTGGACAAACTATTAAAAATGGAACTTATCTCAAGGATCGAAAGAAATAAGTTGACAACCACCACAGCTTTACCACCACGAATTTATGGACTACCCAAAATTCATAAAGAAGGAACCCCTCTACGACCAATCTGCTCCTCCATCGGATCACCATCCTATGCACTATGCAAATACATAATTGACATATTAAAAACATAACAATAGACTCCAAACAACATAAAAAATTCAGAAGAATTCAAAGAAAAAATCAACAACACATATATTGGCGACGATGAAAGATTAATTTCATTTGACGTAATTTCATTATTTCCGAGTATACCGACAGATCTAGCCCTGGATATAATAAAAAACAAATGGACAATAATACAAAAACACAGTAAAATACCGCAAACAATATTTATGGACATAATAAAATTTTGTATTCAAGAAAACAGATATTTCAAATTTGAAAACAATTTGTACACACAATTAAAAGAAATGCCTATGGGATCGCCAGCCTCGCCGGTCATTGCAGATATTGTAATGGAAACTCTCCTGGACAACACGTTAGAAAAATTAAGACGACCTCCAAGATTACTGACAAAATACGTAGATGACCTGTTCGCAATCATTCAAGAGGATGACATTAAAACTACACTGACCATGCTCAACTCTTTCACCAATAATATAAAATTTACAATGGAACTAGAAGAAAACGACCAATTACCTTATTTGGACTCTGTGATAATTAGACGTGGAAATCGATTAAAATTAAAATGGTACAAGAAACCAATTGCGTCCGGACGAATCATCAATTTCAACTCCAAACACCCAAAACAAATGATAATAAATACAGCTAGAAGCTGTATACATAGAATGCTCAAAACTTCAGACACGGATTACCACGAAGAGACGACCCAGGAGATAAAATCAATGTTGACAGACAATGATTTCCCAAAACACATAATAAAAACATTATTATCGGAACACAAAACAACAAAACAACATATGTCAATTACATACGTCCCGGCATTATCCGAACGTGTAGCGAAATCGGAATGCTACGACAAAGAAATCATAAGTATCGCACATAAACCGGACCACACATTAAAATCTATATACAACAGAACAAAATCAAAGATAAATGAAATTGACAAAAAAGACGTAATAAATAAAATATCGTGCAACGGCAACAACAACGAAATATGCAACATGATATATATAGGAACAACAAAATCTAAACTAAAAACTAGACTAGCACAACATAAATCGGACTTCAAAGCTAGACATCATACGAGCGCGCAAAAAATAGCACTCATGTCCCACTGTGCCAAGAGTAATCACTCACCGAACTTCGAAGAGGCGATTATTTTATCACAAGAACAACACTATGCCAAACGATTCACCATAGAAATGCTACTGTTTTGACGATTTTAATATTTGTGACTGTTCTGACGGTTCTGATATTTCTGACTGCTCTGACGATTCTAATATTTCTGACTGCTCCGACGGTTCTCGAACTACGCTTGGTTTTTCCATTATCCTTTTTACCCTTTTGGTTAAGCGTTCTGTTTGCCTACTCAAAGCATCAACTTGTGGAATGCTTTCAACTGCACGGTGTTCTGTTTTATAATTGTAATTTTCTTGACTTTTTGCCTAATGTTTGTGCCAGTAAATGACAGTCTGTAACAATTTTAAAAGCTATATGTTATAAATACACTCTAAGCCGAAGTAGAGCATAAACTATAACAATTGTCTTCAGTTCAAAACTAAGGTACCTTGATTCAGCAGATGATTCTTTAAGTGAATAATAAAAAAACAGGATGTCTTTGCATTAAAACTGCTCCAAAACCGCGAGAGCTAGCATCAGTATGTAACTCGGTTTTACGCCTTGGGCTAAATATAGACAGAACAGGTGGAGTGGTTAAAAGACGCCTTAATAAATTTAATCTGGTCTTCATTAATCGGAAATGGTCCTCCTTCTTTTAATAGATCAATATATAAATAAATCGGCGAAAGTTTGAAAACATGCCCAAAAAAGAGTAAAGTTGTTTTATATTTCTAGGAACAGGGTAATTTTTTATAGTTTGAATGCGTGAATAATTACCTTTCTCAAAACTATACTTTTTTAAAATTATTTCTAATTAACATTTTGCTTATACGGGTATGACACTACATTGTTCGCTTCATTCATTGACGGATTCATTGAAGCCAGTCGGATTCATTGAAGAGACAGAGACAACTATTACTACTACTATTACTACTTGAGATTTTTTTGGTAATAAGTTCACGGTCACACTGCATTTTTAACGTTAAATTCAAACTTTATTGTTTTGTTTATTATATTGTGTTTATCCCGCTAATTTTAACGTTTAATGGTTTTCAGTTGTTACCTTAAAATGGTAAAAATTAATTCTTACACATTTAAGCCTCGCTTTTTTATTCCGTTTTGTTTTAGTTGTTACCTTTAAATGGTGAAAATTAATTCGTTTACATTTAAGCCTCGCTTTTTCATTCCGTCTTTACTTTTTATATACACTTTTGCTCATTGAAGTATCGGCCCCGGTGGTATTTCAACGAATGGTATTTATATACCAAAGTCCGGTTCATATTTTTTACTATCGGGTATCGGTTCTGCCAATTTTGTTCATCCATTGCTCATTGAAATTTTCATAGGTTGTCTTGCTCGCACTTACGTTAAAAAGTTAAAACAAAAAATGGGCGATGAATGTGGTCAACAATCTCGTGTCAAAAGCCCATAACCGTTTTATAAGTTCTTTTAAAATTTTGAAGTGCTTCTCTAGCGTTCTTGAAGCTACTATTATGTCAAAAGGAACAATTTTCCGATTTCTAACAAAATAAATTTAACTATTAGATATATATCGTTTAAATTGTGACGGAAAATTTTTTTTTTAATCCAAACGGCATGTGTAAACACTCAAATGGCACTTGAGGCGTTACGAATGATGTATACTTTATAGACTGTTCTTCAACACCATCTTGGTGATATCCACATTTTAAATCAATAACTGAAAAAAAATTTTTTTTTTCTAGGCCTTAGCTGGTCCAATAAGTAGACGCCTTGCATATAACCAATAGCGATTGCTACTCCCCACAGCAGTTTCGAACTCCCCGATTTCACTGGAATTCCGCCCTCTCCTGAGAACGCTTCCATTACTGCCATTATATCTGCTACATCAACCCGTGAAAAATTTCCAGAAATTTCTGCGCCGATCTGGTTCTGCGCCATTTCAACAAAATTTGATTTAAGTTCACCTAATCCATGACAGACATCGGCCACATCTTATCCAGCACTGTCCTCGCCATGCTGAATCAGGGGTACATTCTGCGCAAAAGTCTGCATCTGAGCTGAATTCTCCTGCAACACAAGGTCACCTTCAGAAACGAGTTTTTGGTCAACAGTAGGGCCATCTTCCTGTGTCTTGTTATCATTAGGTTTTTAACAGCAACGCGAGTTATGGGTTGCTTATAGCATTTCTTAAGTGGTCGTTGCCCGATTTGGACAATGTTTAGATTGCAACATAATTGCATCCGTAAGTATGTACAGGGTTGCCCATATTCGAAGGACCCATCTGACGACGCCACAACTTTTGACAGAGATGCCAGATCGCTTAATGACATACCGCGTTTGAAGCGTCAGTCCAAGCAGATTTTTACCATGGAACAATACACGCCACGCGGAGTCATCGAAATGGCCGAAGATGACGATTCATTTTGGAACAAAATTATCATGTCCGATGAAGCCCATTTCAAATTGAATGGGACCGTAAATAAGCAAAATAAAAGCCACCGCGTTCGCCCGATTTGACGCCGCCTGACTTCTTCTTGTGGGGATATTTGAAGTCAAAGGCTTACGTTAACAAGCCAAGGACCCTAGAAGAGCTCAAGGACAACATTCGTGAAGAAATAGTTGCTATTCCGGCCGAAATGTTGGCGAAAAACGATGGAAAATGCTGCAAAAAGGGCACAATACGCCATCAACGCCAGAGGCGGCCATTTGAAAGATATCATATTCAAAAATTGATGTAAACAAATCTACTTGGAACAAATTAAATGATTAAGATTGCCAACCGCCAAATTTTTATTTTTTTCTTTGATTTTTAAAAAAAAAAACATGGGTCCGTCGAATATGGGCAACCCTGTATGTGTTCGTGTGGCCGCCCAGCCAGCGTACCATTTCAAGGGTAGCTCTGGGAGGTTTAGCCGGAGGCTCGTTGCCTACTCTCTGTTTTGTCAAAGTGGACTAATTTTTCTTCTAGAGTTCTCTTGTGAACTTTATAATATATGTGCATAACATCGGTACAAGAAGGGAGAAGTTTAAGTGATTACCCCACACCTGAATTGTAAATGATGGTCTTTTTATTTTATTATTTTTATAATTGCTTGTTTAGCGTCACATGTCAGAGACCAAAAGCGTAAATCGATAACATTTTCTTTGACAAGGTCAAACACAAGAACACAAGAGCCTTAAGTCTACTTTCCAGTACGTAGCCACTGGTTCAAATGCTGTTTACACTTAATTCTATTAACGCCTACTTAATAACAATGCTTTCAAAGCGAATATTTGTGTTCGCTTTGTAATAAAGCCTATCACACAATGCTGCATTTAAATGCTCAAAAGTTTTTTTTTTGGTAATTATTTTATTTTACACGCAACACAGGGATGGTCCTTGTTTCAGTGTATGCTTAAGAGTGTTCAAAGATCCCAAATATTCGGAAATTAATGTGCAGGGAAGGTAAAAGCTTGTCAGTATTCTTGTGTTGTTATAGAGGCGCCCGTGTCTATCGAGGCCAATAATTCACAGGTCCGCTGGGTGCCGTCTGCGGAGACGTCGTCAACCCAATGGTGTAGCAAGACGTCTAACCAGACGGTTTGTGTGATCCAGCAAGCGATCTCTGTATCGATTTAAAAAGCTACAAATTGTCTCCGTAGCCGTCGGCACTCCCGTGTCGCGAAACAACACATGATTTTTGACATAATGGTGCCATTTCACGCCCAGTATCGTTATAAGCGCCTTTGATATGCACGTTTGTACCCTTTTAAGAGATGAATCACAGCAAGTTATTCCTCAATCAAATGACGGGAGGTCAAAGGCCTTGTTTTTTTCCCTTCCAACAAAGGCGATGGTCCAATGTTACACCAAGGTAGGTCACCTTGTCTTCATGCTTAAGGTAGAGGCTAGGCGAACGGCCAGGGCGGAGAGCAAATGTGGAATGTGTAACACTCGAATTAATTTAAGAATGTCTAGACACGCCGGGAGGCAGCACTGGGGCACTTACAACTGCAAGAAAAGCAATGTCATCTGCATACGTGGCCAGGAGTGTACCGCGTGCAACTGGGCTTAGAAGGACCGGCCCAGAGACGCTTTATTGACTCCAGCACGAATTGAGTGTAGTCCAGAACGATGTCCACATATGTCGACAGCAAACTCCCTATTATCCAAGAATGACACGATTAGCTTTAATAATCCCTCAGGCAAAAGTGGCATTAGTTTGTAAAAGAAACCTACGTGCCAAACCCTGTCAAAGGCCTGCCGAACATCAACAAAGACAGCAGAGCAGTATTTGCGATCTACCAACGAACCCAGTACATTATTTACTACCCTGTGCACTTCCTCAACAGCACAATGGCGGCTACGAAAGCCAAACTGGTGGCCTGGAAGTGCTTCATCAAGCACAGCAAAAATCTTGGAAAAAGTGGATAGGAGACTAATCGGCCGATAGGAATCTGGGGAAGACGGGTCTTTTCCTTTATTTTTTAGTAGAATTGCGACTAGAGAACGTTTCCAAGCGTAATGACTGAGCTAGGCAGAGCCTTTGCTATCTTTCCGTTAATTGCCTCCCTGCCAGGAGCCTTAGTGGAAACTAGTCGCCTAATGTGATCACAAGCCTCACCCTCGTCTACTGGACGCACATCAACAGGAGGGCCAAAAGAGAGTCCTAATCTAGAGATAGGTGTTTGGACTTCTTGGCATGTTGCCCAATGGAGTGAAGCGATTTTCCAAATCATCGGCTGTCTTTTTAGGTTGCGGGTGCATTTCCACAGCGCAAACGCGTGATTTTGGTTATGGTCAATTACATTGAGCTTGTCCATAAAGAGTACGAACATTAGAACATCGGAAACACCTTAAAGGTCCTTTTCTCTGGAGCTGCGGTTCTACTTTCAACCCATGGTAACCTACTGTGCGAATATCATAAACTTCTTTGTTGTTTCACGCTGGTTCCAATTTAATTTAGATTATATCCCGGCTCGCCTTGTCATTCTCAGCAGGGAGGTTGTATACACTACGAGGATTGTGCCCCAAGGATTTAAGCCTCGCAGTATTTTCAAATATCTCAGTAGCCGATTGGAGACCCATGATGACGACTCGAAAGGCCCTTACGTTCTTAAATTGACGGGGGCGGAGATCATGTTTTTTAGTTTTAGCTTAATAAGAGGCATTGCTTGGTGATATCGCAGGAAAGTTCAGTTGGTGATTGGATCAATAGTCATCATCTAACAGAATAACAAAGCTATTGTTCTTCCCTAAGTAAAGGAGGCTATTGAGAAATCGTAGCAGAGGCGGCTACTTGAGGACGTTTTTGATTGCTAACAGACTTTATTAGCGAAGTCTTACTTCCACCGCTCACGTCCAGGTTTCTTTTTTTCCTGAGGCTATTTACCTGGGTCAGACGTTTTGTATCAGCAGCATTCTTATTAATCTAATTGGGAGTAAAAGAGTTCATAGCCGGAAAAAATGCATTGTTTGTCACATTCAAAGATGACGATAAGCAGCTGACAGGTTCAAAAGGATCATCACAGTTTTAATCTTCATAGTTTAAATTGTCCGAGATGTCAGCGAGGCGTGGTTGACGACTTTTTTGACAGCTTCGTCTTAATTAAACGGTGGTATGATGATTCGGTCCTTGGCAAACTCCAAATGCTTACTCACACGGGGTCAATATTGCTTTTACAATAAGTATTTCTAGAGATGGCTTGAAAGACATATTTGCCGGACATGTTATCAGCATCTGACATTGCACGGGTAATAAAAAAAAAAAAAAATAAATAAAGGTTAAGCGTAGCAGCCGGCCTGCCAAAAGAAGAGACAAGGCCGGCGAAAGTTTTGTTGCAAAGTTCAGAAAACCGAGAAAACACAAAAAGAAGCAAAATTGTATACAAATTCTGAATAAATACGGGAGCTTAGAAATAAACACAGCCGGTTAGCATAACACAAAAGTCGAAAAAAAAATACTCAAAAGAGAGAAAAAGTCAACACTTGTGCAACGCCAACTCAAGCATTACTGGCAACAGCAAGAATTAAAATAAAATCTGCCAATGTTGATTTTGAAAGCTTAAGAGCGCGGATTGACAGTGGATCCCAAAGCACTATTATATCGAAGAGGCAGCACAATTACTAAAGCTGCCAAAATAAAATTTTAAACTCAGATTAGTGGGATATCTTCTGAATGTACATGTGTATCAAAATATAAAATAAAAATTGTAATAAAATCCCCTAACTCTAAAAAGCCATTGGTCACCGAGGCAATTATATTGCCAAAAAAATGAAAGCTTTTCTGATTAGAGAAATAAATATATAGATAAAGCAATATGGGAAAATTTTTCATTAGCTGTCCCGGACTTTCATAAACCAGGCCGAGGTGATGAAATAATTGAAGCATATTTTTATACACATATCTTACAGAAAGGTATGACAAAAATTGATGGCCTGTTGGGTCAAAATACAGATTTTGGGTGGATAATTTCTGGTTGTACTAAGTTTAAGGGTACTCACTCATTAGGATTCCATTTAGGGACGATGCATCATTAATGAATTCAAAGCCACAAGCAATGGCGGAATGAGAATCTTTGAGATGCCTATAAGTCATTCATAAGAGAATATATTGATCTTGGACATATGGTTGAGTCGAAGAAGGAGGGAAATTATTACCTACCTCACCAAGCCGTAGTTGGGGACTCAAGTCTAACTACAAAATTAAGAGAAGTGTTTGACGCATCGTCCGGACATAGAAAAGATGTACCAACAGATATTTATTGATGACAAAGATCAAGAACATCAATATATATTATGGAGAGATTCTCCTGAGAATAAAATAAAGTCCTATAAATTAAAGTTGTAGATTATACAGGTCAAAACATTGGGACGTCAATGGGAACCCCAAAAATATAATATTAAATTTTACGTTAACTTACGGTTTTTAAAAAAGAAAATAATCGAACAGTTCTTTCCACACTATCAAAAATGTATGACCCGTTAGGAAAGTTAGCCCCATTACAGAGAATCTTGCAAAAATTTTAGATTTCTGAAAATAGCTGGGATCAGGATTATCAAATGATGATGTAAAATCTATGAAATACCATCTAAAGCGGTTTCGACATTGTTATGCCAAATGATATAGAGGACAATGAAGTTCTAACACCTGTACACTTTCTGATAGGACGACCACCGTTGGATGTGATTGAACCTATAGATGTGAATGAAAAAATTGTAAATTAAGATAGGTGGAAATTAATTCAAAAAATTAAAAGACATTTTTGGATTAAATGGAAAGAGTACTACTTACACTACAACGGAGGTATAAATATATTTAAAAAAAAGACAAGTAGTTCTAATGAAGGATGAATGAATCCATCGAAATGGCCGTTAGGAAAGATAAACGAAGTACATAAAGGTTAGGATGAGAAAGTTCGGGTAGAAATGGTATTCTGGAATATTGCTCGTGTGTTTGGTCTCCTCAAAATACAAATTATCAGGACCTTATGGAGTCGGTACAGAAACAGTTCCTTTTGTTTGCTTTGCTTGGTTAAAACCAGGATACACATCGTCAGCTACCATCGTACATTGATAGACTGCGTCTACTGAACATGCCCTCCTTCAAGGATCGTCGGACCTGCCATAGTGTCATGCTCCTTCACAAATTAATAACTAGACTTGTACATTCAAGCTACCTACTGGGTTAAATACGGTTCTTCATCCCTTTAAGTTCTTCTCGTCACTTTCGGACTATTGCCCTCGATATTTTTAATACGAATTTCGAGGTACATGATCCATTTTGCGTTTCATGTTCGCAATATAACGAACTGTATTTTTTGATATTTTCTGAATGCTCTGTTAATTTAATTGTAACAAACAACCTAACTCACCTGTCCTTGCCCCCTCCCACTTGATGTGAGTCCGGTACTATGTTTATGTTGGCAGATATTTGCTAACCTTAATGTAATAAATAAAAAAAAATAAAATTTCAAGAAACGCATATAGAATTAAAGGGATTAAATGTGCATCACATACTTCTTAATCTATATGTATGTTAATCGTTGTAATTATATATGCAGTACGTAAAAGTAGCATAAGCAGGCAATTGTAAGCCATAACCATAACCATAGGCCGTTCACAAAATGCTTAAGTATTAAAGCATAATTGTTAAATAAACGCAGTGTTTGAATATTATTAAATTTTGTATTTTATTTGTAAATTTTAAATATTACACTCCTAATCTAGCTGGCCCTTAACAGAATGTTCAAACATGAACACGTAATAATATGAGCTGAACATAGCAGCGATCATAGAATGTCTTTGACTATAAGTGATATCAGGGTGTTTCTGATCTTCTGTTACGTCGGTGTATTAGTGCCCAGTCCAAAAGACTTGGGCAGAGGGAGTTGCGTCCTGGGTAGGCTCACTGGGTGCCGGCTCAGCTCGCCGGACGGGGTGGGTTCTTTGGAAACCACTCCCTCCCCTACATAACACGAATAATTTTATCGTGCCTTTGGAAAAAGATAGAGCTCGTTCAGTTCGTTTTGTCATTTGTCGTCGCTGCGCACAAGCTTCTTAAGTAGCTATCTCAAGCGCTTGACCGAATTTCGATCGGCAGCGTGTGGCTGTTTTACCCTGCCCCTTCATACGTTCCGTATGCCGATGGATCGCTGCAGGCCACTGCAATGCGATCCCCTAATGTCAATGTCGTCAGTCGAAAGTTACGTCATTGTTCTTGACCCGAGTTTTTCCATTTGCGCCAGCCCCCCCCCTGTTATAGACGTTTACCAAGACATTATTGACTTGTGCTTCACATTATAATTTATTAAAATGATTTTCATTTAAAAAGCTGCACATTTAATAGGCAAGTGAAAGTTTAAATTTTAGGTGCCAAATTAATCAAATTGAGAAATATTCTAAGCGGTGTATTAATATTTGTATTAAGAATGAAAATAAATTTAAGAATAATATTTGGAGTTAATTATAAAAATAATAATATGGATAGTACATGACTCCAAATTAAATTATGAGGATTATATATATATATATATATATATATATATCCGTTTAAAATTGTTTAAAATTGCATATAGATCTAGGTATATACGCATATATATATATATATATATATATATATATATATATATATATATATATATATATATATATATATATATTTTATAAAAGTTCGCTTTTTATTTCCATCGACGAGAGCTCTCATTGTGGTAGTCTGGGTTTGGAAAAATAATTATAAACATATGCATAAATATATATATATTAGTGCAAATTCACTTCAACTTAATAAATAAATTGTTGAATTAATTTATATAAAAAAAACTTATGTTAATTGACATTTCTTAGAATTGAGCAATGTTGGTCATTTTTCACAAACAAAAAAAAAAAGGTATTCGCTTTATTGCGATACGAATTGCGAGGAGGAAAAGGGGGAAAACGGCACTCGCGATGATTGACGGTTCCAATTACATATAAAAACTTTGGTCTTTTGCTTGTATTTAATTGTTCATTTATTATTGATGAGTGTTGTTGATTGTTCAGACGAGTTTTATAGTGCCGAAATTGAAATAATTAGTAATAAAGTAATTGTTTTTTGTGCATGGGTTGATATGTCAGTGCTGGCTCCTTTCTGGCCAATTGGCGATTTTCTCCAGTTCGTGTTTATGGTCCCGACGAATCTGCACAGATCGCTTCTACATCCGGAGGAGACTCAGAATCAACATAAGGATCAAGAGTCCAGTAATGAGGCACAAAACATTGTAGACTTTACAATTTCAACGTTGTTTGCCACGTTGGCCGTATTGTCGGATGCCTTTGAGGTTGTAGATCCCGTGGTATATAATAAATAAGTTTCTATCGGGTTCCAAATTAGATCACTTGGATAGGCCCTCCGCGTTAACTGTTTTCGCCGGTAGTGGACCTAACGCGGTTCCGCGGTCGTTTCTGTTTCTTTTTCGACTCCCGATTCTCAATTATCTTGGACTGTCTTCTCGATCCTAAGGTGGGGGCTCTTTTATACCGGTGGTATTGCTTCCGGGTCACTTAACACTTAGGTACAGCATTTACCCGTTTTCTGGCTTAATGGCCCACTTCTAGATTCTGCTAAGTTTCGTATTAATTGCTGCTCACACCCATTGCCTGCTGTATGTGCTTGTGAATTGCTTACTCTGACCAATTCGTTGCTGGTTACTGTATTGGCCAATATCGGTGTTTCGCCACCTGCACTCCACAGTGTCTTCTGTATCTGGTTATTTTATTTGTTATTTTTTTAGTTTTTGTTTTTATTTCTTACCCCGCCTTAGCCCGCTCCCGTAACACTTCTTTATCGCACTTAAGAATCTTTTCCCAAGTTATGGATAAACAAGGCACTCCGTAGGGTATTAGAAATAAGATAATAGTCCCGATTATAAGATTTTATGAGCTCTGTGCATGTCACTTTGTCAATCGATCCAGAATCGAAATTATAACCCATGAACCGAAGACGTGCCATTTTTCGGGCGTTCTTTTTAATCGGTTTAAGTATTAGGGTGCTTTTTAATTTATAAAAGGCCTGTATAGCTTCATCATTGAGCCTAATGGTTTTCTGGGATTGGGCACTTTTTGAAATTCTGCTGTCATCCCCTCTCAGTACTGGACAAGTTAGCGAAAGCTTCTACATTTTTGGTATTTGTTTCTATTCCTTCCCAAGAACTGTACTTTATTTTTAAACAACTTATACTTGTCTAGTTGGCATTTAATATTGGCGTAATTTAAAGTTTCAAATATTTTGTCTAAATTTTTGGTATGGGATTCGGCGTCTTGGCTGTCGTCAATGTAAATATAGCAAATTTTCCCTATATGTTCTCTGATAAGTCATCTAAGCTCATTAAAATATCGATTGTGCAAAAGGGCACAGTTTAAAGATTGTAAATTTAAACTTTTCGTTTTTTACAGAAAATGCTGTTTTTCCCCATATTTTTTCTGCAGCGGAATTTGATGGAACCCATTCTTAAGATCTAACACGGAAAACATTTCTTTATTTCTAGAATTAAGTTAATACCTGGAATAGGGTATCTGGCAGCTATTGTCACACTGTTTAATTTCCTGTAGCCGATTTCCATTCTGTGTTTTTTTATGTTGGATCCATCTAGTTTTTTGGTACAATTCACACCGATGAATTGTAAGGGGATCGTGACGGTCCAATTACATTGTTTTCTAAAAGCTCTTCTTTTTTTGTCGTACTATTTCGTCTTTAAGTGCCATTCGATATTGATAAAATGTAGAACAAACTGAAGTATCAGTGTTGGTGCGAATCTCAGCCTTTACAGTTGTTGGTTCGGCAAAAAAGTTAGGACATTTTATTAGTAGTTGGTTTAGTTCAGTTTTCTGTGTATTTGTGAGATGATCTGTTCTTGGGATAATTACATTACGGCTTCGAATTTTTGTTCTTTTATATATTAACGACACAATTTTACTTTGGTGTTGATTTTTGCTCCCAATTTTTTTTCCGAAAATTTCATGAAATGATTTAAGCGTGTGAAACAAAAAAAATTATATTTTTACATTCGGGTCATTGCATAGATTAGCAGTCTTATGTTGTGTTATTTTTATATTACCTCCAACTGAAATAGCGTTAAATGGGTTTTCGTTTTTTCTTAGGTTCGCTATAAATTAAGGAAAAATTATATTTTTATTTCAGTCTGTATATACTAATATTTAAGGTTCTCCACTCCTCAATTTACATTCGAAATAAGGTAATGTGGAGTTCGTTATTCTAAAAATTAAGGTGAGCATAATCAAATTGAACTTCTTGGTTATTATGATTTCTGAGTATTCTGCTAGAGTGTCTACATAGTCTAAATGCTGTCCATCTTGTGCCCTTACAGTTGGTTCGTATTCTGTCATGGATGGGCAGAGTCTTCCTTTACTTCCGATGGTGGTTCTGTACCAGGCTGAACATTAAAATTCCTAGACTTTTTTGCAGCTTTGCTTAGGAGCATCGCGGGTTTTTTCCAGGTTTCGAGTTTAGTTGGCACCCAAAATAATACAATTTCCCAGACAGAAGAAAAGAGTAAGCATCGACTCCACAACAAACAAAAAAGCAATTCCCTCAATAATACAATTTCACAAACCCAAGAAGAGATCATTTATTACACAACAAACAGCAAAGCAATGCCCTAAATTAAGATCAAACGAACTTAGCCACGTGCGCTGAGTTTGCACCTTTTGGTCAGCGATCGTGGGAATGCAGAACAGCCAATTTCCAAAGTTGATCGAACTCAACTAAGTGCATACAATAAAAAAAATAATTAAAATGCACATTCAAATTACAATTAAAATTGGCCAACGGCGACGGCGACCAAGAGCAGCAACCAATAATATCAAAGAACGTCAGCAGAAACAGCCACAGCGGCAGAGACGGCGGCCACGATGGCGCGACGCGTAGCTATAAAAAACAATTGTTTAACTTAAATAAATTAGTTCTGAATCCAACTCAGATCGCTGCAGCGTGGGATAAAACGGAATCCGCCGAACCTGTCAGCACAAGAGCACGCCGAGATATGTTACTACTGTAAGAATAGTTTTAAACAATCTATTAAAAACAAAAGCATACAAATTATTTTATTGAAAAATATACACAGATCAAATAAGTTTTACCCAAATATAAAGTGTAGAAGATACATTTTAGTAATTAAAAAAAAACCAAAATATAGGGAAAATAAAATACCCACACAATAATTACAAAAATTCATCCCATAATTAAAAATCATACACCCTAATTCTTAGAGAACAACTTTCGAATTCTGAATAACTAAAATTTAAAATGAAATTAAACTTTTCGCTGCTCATATATCCGTTCCCAAAATGACCGAATAAAATTTGGCAGACAGACTCGCGAATCTTGCCGGACCTTCATCAGCCAGTACCACACAAATAAACCCGCGAATAATGACTGAGTGGGACATTAAGGAAAAAATAACAACAGTCTTAGAGACAAATCTCAGTAGCCTAGTAAAGGAAATATACAGATCAAACAATTAAAAGAGAATTAACACACAACCTTAGTGAACTAGATAAATTACCAGACATTGTTCGGACACCTAGATACTTTTCAAGTTACAAAAGAGGATATTCGTCATGGAGGAAAAGTGTCGGGAGGGTGTTAAAAATCTATGAAAACAGAATTGGTTCACCAAAATATTATAGATTGGACAGCTATTTCTTAACCAAGGTAACAATACTATAGACGAATATTATCAGGCAGTTAATCAACAACTATCACTAATTCTGAACCAAATTGGCAGTTTAGATGCCTCACAAGAAACTATACAATCTCTGACAGCCATGTACAGGGAAAAAGCCTTAGACACATTTGTCAGAGGCCTTAATGGTAACCTGGCACCACATGACTTAGGACACGCTCTACATTTATGAAGTCTGCTAGAGAACCAAAATGCTGGAATAATCAGACACAAAAAACTCCGTATTTAGGGTGGGCACCCATGCTACCACCCAAACCCCAACAACAATATCGGATGGTAGCCGTCAAAAAAAACTTCCATCCGCATCTCTACCATAATCCAAACCAATCTGGAAAAACACCAATTATTCAAACTAATCAATTCAAATCTTATAGTCAACCTTATCCGGAGCAGTAGCACCCTATTGCACACCAAAACCTCCGCTACGACCACAACCGAAACCGGTAACTATGGACGTCGATCAGTCAGTTCGATCGCGACATATAAATTATATGAACAAACAAGCAAATAATGATTATGCAGGGAAAAGTCCTCTCAGCACCGCTAATGTCCCAAATAGTAACAAGATTCCAAGACAGTTCCATATTCAACCAGAGACAGAAAGCACCGTGCAGCAAAATTCAGATGAAACTACATCAAGCTCAGAACAAGAGTATAATCAAGAGTATAAACGAACATCAGGATGAATATGGCAAAGCGATACCGAACAACAAGATTTGATTTATTTTTATACCCTTGCAGAGGGTATTATAATTTCAGTCAGAAGTTTGCAACGCAGTGAAGGAGACATCTCCGACCCTATAAAGTATATATATATATATAATCGGAAAAAAAATACAAAAAAAATTATAACTTTGCTGTTTTTTATTTTTCCATTATAACTTTGCTGTTTTTTAATTTATCTATTAGTTCTTGAACATATAGTAATGGTTAAATATTTCAGAATTACGTTTTAAATTTCATCAAAATCGGACGTCTATATCATTTAGCTCCCATAGGAACAATCGGAAAAAAAAAATACAAAAAAAATTATAATTTTGCTGTTTTTTAATTTTTTTTTAGTTCTTTGACATAAAGTAAAGGTTAAATATTTCAGAGTTACGGTTTAAATTTCATCAAAATCGGACGACTATATCATATAGCTCCCATAGAAATAATATAAATATATAAAATAACTATCTAATAATTGAGCTACAAATCATCATAGCTTCAATGTTTTTAAACATATACGAAAGTAAATCTTAATTTTAATGTTTTCAAAAATATTTAATTCTTGCAATAGCTGCAAGGGTATTTGAACTTCGGCTTGCCGAAGTTTGCTTCCTTTCTTGTTCTATATCAAAATCATAATCAATCTTTTAACTCATATAATTAATTTGTTTGGTTTGCACGGTCCTATCGACATCCATTGGTTCAAGTCGTGGCTGAGGCTTTGCTGCTGAAGGGCGAGGTGGTTGATATGGTACCGTGGATCCGAAAAATTCTGATTAAAGGTATTAAATTGTTGTTGACGTGATTGGACAACCATTTTTGACTTGGCTGCTGGATATTTCCGGTTGGACATGCGCACTGTGGAAAGCTTGGCATTGTTGGCTGTAGCTGTGGTGCGGATCGAAGGGGTGCAATTCCAAATGCAATTGCAGTCCTTTATTGATGGCGTGACTGGCCTGATTTTCTAATTTTAAACATAGGTGTAATGCTAAAGGTAAGTCCGTTGGTTCTTTGATACCGAGAAGACGAAATAAATCTCGACGGAGTCCGCATACAAAGGTATCTAGAGCTTTGTGTCTATATAATTTTGTTGTTAGCAGTTCTGCTTCTCTACCTAAATTCATACAACCGACCTTGTTCAATATTAGCGAAAGGTGTTGATAAAAGGATTGATGGAATTCTTTGAGTATTTCGTAATCGAGTGTTCTGAAATCTCGTTTATCACCATAATGCAAAGTAAGACATTTGGATATGGCTCTTCAATCTAATGAAACATCATAAGATTTTAGAGTAGTGTCTGCATTGTATTTGTATTTGTATTATATTATAAAATTTCATCCTAACGCTACAAGTTTGGAACTTATAAGATAATGCGCTATTATATTTTTACTTTAATTTACGTAACAGTATTTTTAAGGTGTGTGAATAATTTAATCTTGAATTGCGTGGCACTGCTAACATTTTTAAGATGGTTGGGATGCTGATTCCATGATCGAATAACATTAATTAAAAATTGTCTTTCGGATGTCAGTGATCTAGGTCTTATGCAAGTAAGATTGTTTGCTCTTCTAGAGGATGTAAACTGAAGTTTTTCGAAAAGATACGAAGGTTATTTTGGAAAATAATATTTTGCAGAAAAATTAAGATTCGAATCTTAATTTAGAGAGACATCGAATATTTTCTGTGAAAATTCGGATACGTGATTTCCATGTGGTAGGTTGAATATATACCTGGCTGTGCAATTAAATAGAACTTTAATTTTGTTTTTATTGGTAGTGTCACAGTTTGAAAAAAATTCTACTCCATAAAATAGCGCTGGAACAATGCAGGCAACTTTTAGTTACCGATAAATTCCTTATTACTCCATATGTTTTCTCTACAGACTTTGTAATATGCTCATTCCAGGTAAGAGTTCTGTTGAATGTGAAACCTTAGTTTACAGCTGTTGTTTGCGCACTCAGCGCTTGTATTTAAATCACTAGTTGTAGGGCGAGAGCGGGAGCCAATAAAGCTTTCGTCTGTTCGCTCTTGCGAATTCGCCCCGTCTCTCGCCACCGTAGCATAAGTTAGGTTCTAAGAGAAATTATTGAAAAATAATTGTTAGTGATCCATCGAACGTCATCGTAGCCACTCCTTTTCGTCGTGCTTTCGAAATAGTTACTTCACAAGTTTCGCAATTAAAATCGTCTCGAACTACTGCGTTCACAAGTTTTCGCGTTGTTAATACAAATAGTATTAAATTTTCATGGTGATCCCGACGTGATCAGCAGTAGAGTTCGCGAGTTTTAATATTTTTTTTCGGTGAAAAACTATAAACAATACCAACAAAAACCAATTTATTCGTGTCGGTTCGGCCAAAAATTTAAATTCACCAATACTTCGTCGCTGGAAATTTCGGCCGTTCCTTGTGTTGCCCAAGACGTTTCTGCAAATTTAATTGCTTAATTTGCTGCTGCCGCCAAATGGACGTAAAAAAGGAAGTTGCAATTATCAAGTCGGCCAACCAGGTATTGAGTGCTAAAAGTTAAAAGTTAATCTGTGGCGTTTTGTCAATTGTGTTTTGGCCCATCTTTCAACTTTTTCATTCGTGCAAAAATCGGTAGATAGTAAGCATTCTAACCAAGAAATAAAAATTTGCATGTACTAACAACCAAAAAATCTGCAATAAACATAATATAATTCGAATTATATGTGAATCGCTTTGGCCCATTAACAAGCAAATAAAATACTCGTCGTCAACGCAATTAGTGCGAACTTAATTCCCCCAATTTTTGTCGTAGTGAGCACCGATTTAGGGTATAAATAAAACAGCTGGAAAAAAGTGAAAATTGTGAAAAGTGTAGTTCTCAAGAATTAGCGGCGAAAACTTTCGCCGCATTTTGTTTGAACATTTTTCCGCGCTTTTCAGAATTTTCCCGCGCTTTTCCAATTCCCCAGCGCTTTTTTTTTTTGCGCGCCTTTCGGCATCAGGCTTATATATTCGTTGCCCTTAGTTATCGGTCAGTGTATCATTCTCCGTTAGCATTTGCCTAGGAAGAGCCGCTAGCCGCGTACACATACACACGCACACCGACACCGCTGCCGCTTTTTCGAGTTATCTTTATCTGCCTAAACGTTTCTGAACGCTTGAGCTTGAGCGTTAGCTCCCCTACAGTGCGTGCGTGCGGCACATTACTGTCGCAGGGTTTATATAAAAAATATAAAAACCCTATTTAGATATTTTTCGCTGTAATTCGATCGGTATATTACTCTTTGGTTTTTTTTATTAGATTATTTAACAATAAATAATTTAATAAAATAAATAATTAACACCTCTTCGATACCAACAAAATAAATACAAATAAACGTAATGGCAACTAAGGATATCGAAGAGCTTAAACCCCAACGAAAGTTTGCATGAAAAGTATTAACCGAACTTATCGCCATTTAAAAGAAGCTAAATTATCAGTAAATCCGGTCGAGCTTGGGTGTCGATTAGAGATTCTAAATACGCACATTGAAAATGCTTCACTTTTGCAAAATCAAATATAAGTGAAAGATACGAAAGATGTATATAGATGGAAGAGAGGGCCGTAATGACAAAGTCATTGCTGATTTTGATTTTAAATAAGTGCAAACAAAATAATATCGAGAAATCCGCTCCGCCAGCAAATCGCCCGTCTACCGAGTGTTGTTTTTAGCGGAAAACACTCCGAATTTAAAAATTTTATAAGCCTTTTCGAAACTTTCGTTGACAAAGATGACACTTTACACGATATTGAAAAATTCAATCATTTAATTTCGTGTTTAGCTGGAGACGCTTTAGGAACAGTTAGGGCCTTTTAGGTCACTGCGGAAAATTATCCCAAAGCCCTTGCTAGCCCGAAGCGGGTGTACGATAATGATTGTCTTATTTTTTTTTAAAACATAACGACACTTTTTAGTTTGCAAAAAATATCCCAGCCTTCAGCTTCAGCCTTGAGCACCCTCATCGACACGGTCACAGCCTTGTATGACTCCTTGCTGTTTATTGGGGATGATAGACGCATTACTAATGCTATTTTAATACATCTGGTAATGAGCGAATGTGAGGCGGCCCTCAACAGGCGATCCCAACACATGGTAGCGGAAGAGGCTTCCAAGCCCAAAACTGTTCAGCAGAACCAATCTAACCCTAAGAAGAATGGAAATGGGAGTTTTTCGTTATTCGCTGCTAGGAACGACTCTGTTCAATGCGTGTATTGCAACTCAGCTGAACATCAGATTGGAAACTGCGCTTCCTTCGCAGCCCTAACAGTTTAGCAAAGATTCGATTTCGCTAAAAGAGCACCCTTATGCATTAACTGCTTAAGAAAGGGTCACACAGTCAAAAATGCAGGTCGAACAGATGTAGAGTGTGCAATTCCTCACATCACACTTTGCTACATATATTTTCCCCAAACACAAATCTTCTTCTTCAAGCCCCAAAAAATAGATATGCTTATCGGCGCTGATACGTTCTTTGAACTTTTATCTATTGGCCAGATAAAGCATGGGCCTGAATTCCCCATCTTACCAAAGACTGTTTTCGGCTGGATAGTGTCAGGGAGATGTGCCGCTGAAAATAATGAAAACGCTGAAAAAATGGTACATCTCAGCTGCCAGGAGGAAGCGTTGGAGTCAATTGACACAACCCTGAAGAAATTTTGGTCTGTCCTTACTCCTGAGCAACAACTTTGTCAGCAACACTTTGAGAAAAAAACTTAAAGATTGTCGTCCGGTAGATTTTCGGTTCGGTTTGCTGTTTAAATCTGACACAAATACTCTTGGTTCGTCATACGAAGTTGCGAAACGTAGATTTTTGTCGCTAGAAAGGAAATTGTCAAAGGACGCTTCCCTGAAGAAGATGTATCTTGAATTCATAAAGGAATATGCCCCACATGCCCTCCACCAATGACAAAATTCCGAATACTCCGCACTATCTCATTCCGCACGAATGCGTTCTACGGCCACAAAGTACTTCAACTAAGTTGAGAGTAGTATTCGATGCATCGAGCCGTACTTCCCCGCAGGTAGCGTTGAATGACATCTTGATGGTAGGCCCAACTATCCAAGAGGAGCTGTACTCGACTCTGCTTCGGTTTAGATTGCATAAGTTTTCCCTTGCGGCCGACATTAAAAAGATGTGTCGCCAAGTGATGGTGGACGAAGCTGACCGAAACTTCCAGCTCATAGTATGGAGACGAGATCCTTCTGAGTCCCTGAAAATCTTTAAGTTAAACACCGTTACATATGGAACTTCGCCAGCACCCTTTTTGGCGATTCATGTTTAATGCGTCTAGGAGAGATGGCGCAAGCAACTCATCCAAAAGCCGCAAAGGTTATTCAGAATGATTTTTGTGTTGACGATTTGTTGACTGGCGTCGGATGCGTAGAGGACCTGCAAAGCCTTCGAGACGAAGGCCTTCGCAGGTCTTGCAAGAGGCAGGCTTTGAATTGGCAAAGTGGTTTTCAAACTGCCCAGAGTTATCCGCATCGCAGCTGCCTAAAATTAAGGTATCGCGATTCGTCAACACAGATCCACAAGTCCCGATTCAAATACATGGTTTCGCCGACGATTCCATGCGAACGTATGGAGCGTGCATCTACGTTCGGACCCAAACTGCTAAAGGTTTGAATGTGTCCTTATTGACCGCCAAACCGAAAGTAGCTCCCCTCAAGACGAAAACTTTGCCTCGCCTTGAGCTGTGTGCAGCTCACCTTTTAGCAGATCTCTATAATCGAGTCAGGCTATTGCTAAATTGTCCTATTGATTATGTTTTTCTGTAGACAGACTACGAGATCACTATACACTGGATCAAAATCCATCCCTCGTCGTTGTCGGATAATTTTCCGAACTGGGTCGCAGAAATTCAGGAGTGGTCGGAGAAAGCAATTTGGAGACACGTTCCTACGCAAGTCAACCCAGCAGACATAGTGTCCTGAAGATGTGACGTAGATGAGCTTACGTCCATTTGGTTCGGTGGGCCTTCGTTCTTGCTAGACTCAGAAAATAATTGGCCTGTAAATAAACATTTCGAACTGCCGGCTGATGTAATGTCGATGGAGCTACGCAAATCGGCAATAGTTCTCGCAGTCAGCTCAGAGCCAAATTATTTGCTACAGAAATTAGAGTCCTTTTCGTAGCACCTGAAGCTTCTGAGAGTGTTCGTGTGGGTTTTTCGTTTTATTCAAAGGTGCAGAAAGGTGTCGAAGCCCTTTAAAAAAAGTATTTCGCCAAGAGAACTGGATTTTCGCTTTTGAGAAAATTGTCGAAGTTATCCAATTTCACGAATTCAGGGGCGACATAAGTAAAATTCGGATAAATAAACCGGTAGCAACGAATATTTAAAAGTTAAACCCTTTTCTTCAGGAAAATAAATTAGATTGGTGTTCCTCGACATTGCTACGAGTTGAGGGTCGGTTATTGAATGCTCCTATCCCGTACGAAGTCAAATTCCCGTTGTTGCTGTCTAAAAGCTTACAGTTCGTCAGATCCTATGTGGCCCACGAGCTCTCGTAAGTCGTCTGTGCGAGAAAATCTGGCTATTTAATGCTCAAAAGTTCCGACGAAAAGTTCGGTCGTGCATGCACTGCTTTCGCTGTAAGCCGAAACTCCTGACGCAAATTATGGAGAACTTGTCAGCAGATAGACTTCGAGCTCTCCGCCCGTTCAATATTTGTGGCGTTGATTTTGTGGTCCCTTCAGCGCAACGTATCGTATCCGTGGTAAGCCACCGTACAAGTCGTACGTGGCCTTGTTCGTCTGTTTTGCGTCCAAAGCGGTCCACTTAGAATTAGTGTCTGACCTAACCACTGATGCGTTCTTGTTGGCATTTCGAAGGTTCGTGAGTCGTTGCGGGATTCCGGAGAATCGTCGGCGCAGATCGCCACATGAGAGAGTTCCGAGCCCGTCTGGAGGAGCAGGGGGCGGTATCGAAACATTCGCGTCAAAAAAAGGATGCGAGCTTGCGTTCATACCGCCCAGAGCACCGCACTTCGGCGGACTATGGGAGGCAGGTGTGAAGTCTGCAAAGCACCTGTTCCTTCGGACGGTAGGCCAAGACCTCTTGACCGCGGAGGAGCTCGGAACTCTGCTCACCAGCGTGGAGGCCGTGCTCAACTCCAGGCCCCTCGGAGCTCTAAGCAGCGACCAGAACGACGGCGAAGCCTTGACCCCCGGGTATCTGCTCATTGGAGGCACTCTTTTGGCCCTACCATCAGCGGCGCTCCAGGACCAGCCTGACCTGCTTGCGACGATGGCGAGATATCTCGTCTCTCAGGCACAGGTTTTGGCAGCGATGGTCCCGGGCGTACACCAGCCTTCCACCCCAGCAATGGAGGATAGGCCGAGTAGTAGCGGTGCACGCCGGCGCCGATAACAAGGTTCGCGTGGCGGACGTCAGGACGCAGGACGGGGAGTATCGTTGAACTGTCCACCGACCTGTTGCCCGTTCTGGGCTGAAGGACGTCGTCCCTTCAGAGGGGGCGGTGTTTGCGCACTTGGCGCTTTTACTTGAAATCACTAGTTGTAGGGCGAGAGCGGGAGTCAATTAAGCTTTCGTCCGTTCGCTCTTGCGAATTCGCCCCGTCTCTCGCCACCATAGCATAAGTTAGGTTCTAAGAGAAATTATTGAAATATTAAAGTTAGTGATCAATCGAACGTCATTGTAGCCACTCCTTTTCGTCGTCGTGCTTTCGAAATAGTTACTTCACAAGTTTCGCAAAATAAATCGTCTCGAACTACTGCAGTCACAAGTTTTCGCGTTGTTAATAAAAAACAGTTTTAAATTTTCAGCTGTATCAATGTACTCAAGTGGCGTGTTATTCATACTCAGTGGCGGCAAATTGTTAAAAATTATTTTTCTTTTACTTATGATAAGACATTTTGATTTTTGTGGATTGTGTGTAAAATTGCAAATTATTTGGAAGTTCCTTTAATGTATAAGATAAGATTTATAACCCTGTCGAATTTTTTTTCCATGAACTAAATTTTATTTTATTACCTTAAAATTGCCTTATACTTTTTACTATGTTTGGTACTTTGTCTTAGTTTTCGAGATTGGCCCTATGTTCTGGAGAAATTTCTTGGTTAGCAGCGAGTGTGAAATTAAATCCTGGTCTTTGGGCTTGTTGTTAAAAAATTGAAAGTAGTTCAGCGAGGATTTGTCTGATAGTAACTTGTAACTCGTTTTCTGCCATATTGTTCCTATTTTGTTGATGAAGTTCCTGACTCTGAATTTGTCTTTGCTGTTGCTGATATATTTGCTGTTGTAATAAATGAGCTTGTTTTGCTACCTCTGAGCTTTGTGAGATTAAATTTTGTTAATTAAAATTAAATATTCCTCATGGGATGTGAGGGTTAAACATAATAATTTTAGTATTTTGTTTGACATGATGTTTCGATTCCGCATTCCTTTTTCCCCAAACGAAATCGATTTTAGCTTGATCGACGATATGGTAACTCTGTTCTACCTGATTACAACCCTGCTTCGGTCAGCTTTCGGCAGTTTCCCTTCTGGCACGTTCTCTTTTTCTTGAACTTTTAACCGACCTGTCGTGTACCGCTGTGAATCATTTATATAAGAAACGCAGTCGGCCTCTAGAGAAACCATATTTCCATAATGGTCAGCGACAGCGACTTACGTCAGGTTACAGTTGGAAAGCCGCGGCTAAATAAGTGATCATAGCGTTTACTTGTGTATGTGTGTTCATAGGCATACCCGTGGCAGCTAGGTTGCGAAACAACAGTTACGAGAAAAACGTCAGACAGATCAGGAACATTCTATTCTGTTGATGAGCGAGCCAGCCTAGAGGCATAGGCCCAATAAACGCAGCGGCATAACGCCGCCTGGACAGCGCCAAAACTTTGCATACTGCAGCCTTGGCTAACAGTGAGAACGAGAACACGAATTGTACCAAGCCAGGAGACCCCAAGCTGCCTTGCGAAAGAATTTAATCCCACTCTCCTCCGAACCGTGCTTGGATATCGTACTTGGCCAATCTTGTTATATATTTTTATATATTTATTGTTTTATATTGTTTTTTTTTACAATTCGTCTAGCTAAGTCATGTCATTGGAAGTACGGCGTACTCATCTTAACCACAAATATTTCTCATTGCCTCATTCTATGATCACAATTTAGCTACAACTTTCATCATCAGTCAACAGGCCTGCGGGCTGCGAAAATAAATCATAATTAAGCATAGCCGTAGGTTTTAAGTCACCGAGACACTTATGAAGTAACAGGCCTTTTTTGTTTTTAGAAGTAACGTAAGGAATTTAATGATACTTCAGGTAATCGGCCCTAGTTTAACTTAGATTAAGACAAGAAAAAAAGAGTAAAAAAAAACGGAACCGTTTCTTCCACAAGACTTTCACCATTCACATGACGCGTTAGGATGTCACAATTAGACTCTAAAATGAAATCCTTGTGAATATATATACAAAGCTATGAATTCAGAATTTAAAATGAACCGAAATGTTTCTTTTGCGCACCGGAAGCTAGGACCAATTAAAAATACGGGTAATGGCCTCCATCCACGTGGGCTGTTACATGCTGGGTGGGTATTGTAGTATGCTCACATATCGGGTACACACGTACCGCTTATATCACTGCAACATTGTGGCATTTGCTTATGTCCAAATATTCCCAGCACTTCAAGTGCGGAGTTATTCGACCCACACAACAATGTTATGCACATCCTAAATGCTGAGCCGGCATGTCTGCATGCGCGGCCGACCATTCGGTTACCATGTGAGCATAACACTCTCTCTCTCATGCGTGGCCGCTGCTTGCGCCGCCTATATACACTTACGTATACATTAACATATATATTTAGATACATAAGCGTTGGCCGCGGCGCTACTCCTGCAGCTATATGAATTGAAAGCCAAGCCAACTTTATTCTCAAGTCAAGTGACATTCAATTAATAAAGCCCGTTATTAACAGACGGAGTTACAAAGACTAAAAATATTAAAAACTATTTATTACTTGGCGACCATGACATGTGCGCGAGTGAAGTGCAAAATATGTACGAAATAAATATCTAAAAAAAGAAAAAAGTTATTAAGAAAAAAAAAGAAAAGTTATTAAGAAAAAAATTTTTTACATGGCAGTTTTCAGTTTATGGTAGTGGCAGTGGCCTAAGTCTATGAGCACCACTGTAAAAGAAAAAAAAAAAAGTTTACAAATCAAAATATATTAATCAAAATTAATCAGCCTGTGAGGTGACCAGCACCGGAGCCACCTGAGCGCAAAAGGCCCGGACAAAATAATAATACAAAACCAACACAAAAAAAAAGAAGGAAGAAAAATAAAGAATAGTTGACCAGGACATGTGTGGAAGGAATGGCAAATCCTTCTACACCAACGATGGAAACTGAAGTGTGGCAGGCAGACCGCCGGCTACACCAACAAAGGAGGCATATGAGTGCGTAAGGCAGTCCGCCCTCTGCACCGTCATGGGAGGTCCCTGCTCCTGTTGAGCAAAGAGTCGCACCAAGCCTAGAAGAGGCTTTGCAGTTGTGTCCCAACGATGGACCACGCCCCCTCACAATAGCTGAGTACCGGGCACAACAAGAACACGACAAATTCAACCAAAAGATTTTTGCAGACGAGCAAAGTAACGCAACAAGGGCTGCATTTATGCCAATGCCTAAGTTGCTTAAATTATAAATTTCTAAGCCCCAGCCGATGCGCGAAAGCGCTGCTCGAAAAACACTAACCACTGTTAGGCTATATACTAACAAATAAATCAGTTATATGAAACTAACACAAACCATTTTATTTTTTCAATTTTCAATTTTATCGAAAAGGGGAAAAAAACAGCAAAAAAAAAAAGGAAATATATATAAACACACAACCAGACACACACATATTAAACAACAACATATATGGGAAATACAAGAAAAACATGAAAAGCGCTAAAAACTTATGAAGCATATTGATGAAAAAGGGCGACAAACCCCAGGCCAAATAAAATGCAAGCAAGATTTTTATGATCACTAAAAGAATGAGAGCGAGAAAGAACATACATAAATTTATTACAATTTGCAAAAATATATATATATATATATTTAATAAGAACTCGTAAGCGAACGCCGCCGTGATTTTATTTGCGTTCTGACTTTGTTAAATAATGTTTTTTATTAAAGCAAAAGCGGAAGTAAAAATCGCCACTCGGGGCAGTGAAAATTCATATTTTTTTATTAAACAAAATACAAAAACAAGCGAAAATCTTTGAAAAAATTGCAAAACAAAAATATTACACAATATTACATTTTCGACCATACATTTATGGCAAACATTTCATTATCAAAACAGATCACAGACCGTTAACATACTTCTTCTCAATGAGTAACCCAAGTTCCAAACTGACACGTATGAGGCTAGAATTAGAAGAATACAACTTCACAGTTAAATATTTAAAGGGAAAATACAATGCGTTATCAAGAATAACCGTTATCAAGAATAACCGGAAATAGCGATTTATATACCAATGGTGTCCTTGACTTAGGTCAGTTTCCAAAGGCTTGAGAAGCAAGCCGGTATAAATCAAATCAGCCAACTCAAAGTGGCACCGTGGGAAAATATCTTGGAATACGTTTCAATAGATAATTTTAAGAAAATGAGCAATAAAACATTAAAATCATTGAGAATAGCGCTACTCAACCCGATGACCCTAATAAATTCTGAAAAAGAAAAAGAAGCAATTATGTCTACATACCTGATGAACCAATTCAAGGAGGTCATACTGGCATTTCTTAAGCCTTGGCCAAGGTCTAAAGACATTACTTTTGGAAAGGAATGACTCGATATATTACAGAGTACATACGAAAATGCCTAAAATGCCAAAAAGCGAAGATAACCACGCATACGAAGACCTCATTAACCATTAAAGGGCAATCGTGGACACGATCGGTCCACTGCCTAAGTCTGAACAAGGAAATGAATTCGCAGTTACATTAATCTGCGATTTAACAAAATACCTTGCAGCAATATCAATTCCAAATAAAAATGCAAAAACAATAGCAAAAGCTATATTTGAAGATTTTATTCTGAAGTACGGTCCAATGAAGACGTTCATTACGGACATGGGTTCAGAATATAAAAATTCAATAATTGAAGATTTATGTAAAAATTTAAATATCAAAAACATAAATTCTACTGCACACCATCACCAGACTGTCGGAACAGTGGAGCGAAGCCACAGAACACTTAACGAGCTCATACGCTCATACATCTCAGTTGATAAAACAGATTGGGATGTATGGCTACAATACTTCGTATACTGTTTTAACACAACCCCCTCTATGGCACATGATTATTGTCCATACGAACTAGTTTTTGGGAAAACTCCAAACTTACCAAAACATTTCAATAGCATAGATAGAATATAACCATTATATAATATTGAAGATTATGCTAAGGAATCTAAATTTAGATTAGAACAGGCATATAAAAGAGCCAGAATAATGCTAGAAACTAATAAGCAAAAACAAAAAGATAGATACGACAAAAATAGCTTAGACTTTGAATTAAAAATAGGAGACCAGGTTTTATTAAAAATTAAACTGGCCATAAGCTAGACTTTAAATATACAGGACCATATATGGTAAAGAAGATAGAACCCAATTATAATATAACAATTTTAAATGCCAAAAACAAAACCCAGACAGTTCATAAGGATAGACTAATAATTTTTATAGAATAGATTTTGTAGGATAGCCATTCATAAGAAAAAAAAAAAAAAATAAAGTTACATAAAATTTTTCTCTTCAAAAAAAAAAATTTTAACTACTTTATTATTATAATAAATAATAAGAAATAGTCGCATAAATTTTCCAAGTTTCGACTTCACTAACTTTTCCAATATTTAATAATAATAATAACAAAAAAAAAAAATGTTTTTCTAATATATATATTTAACACAGTAATTAACAAAATAACTCCATAGATGACGTTATTTTTCAAAAGGAGGGAGATGTAGTATGCTCATTAATCGGGTACACACTGTACCGCTTATATTACTGCAACATTGTGGCATTTGCTTATGTCCAAATATTCCCAGCACTTCAAGTGCGGAGTTATTCGACCCACACAACAATGTTATGCACATCCTAAATGCTGAGCCGGCATGTCTGCATGCGCGGCCGACCATTCGGTTACCCTGTGAGCATAACACTCTCTCTCTCATGCGCGGCCGCTGCTTGCGCCGCCTATATACACTTACGTATACATTAACATATATATTTAGATACATAAGCGTTGGCCACGGCGCTGCTCGTGCAGCTATATGAATTGTAAGCCAAGCCAACTTTATTCTCAAGTCAAGTGGCATTCAATTAATAAAGCCCGTTCTTAACAGACGGAGTTACAAAGACTAAAAATATTAACAACTATTTATTACAGTATAGACAGGAGAACAATAACACCTAGTTCTTCAAATATTTCAACGATTTCCTACCTCGTGTGCAATGACCTGTTATCCCAAGCTCTGTCTATCTTTTTATCGGTTGTCGCTATGAATCGTAAATCCCAGCGAAGATCCCCAGCCCTGAGCTAAGTCAAAAAAGTTAATGACAGAGCAGTTCGGATCTCGTGGTATATCCTGTCGTGTCCGTTACAGTCCAATTGGCGCCCAACGTGGGGCCCTATAGATCGAATTTGTATATTACTTATAATTTCGATTCTAGAAAACGTGTACTAAAAGATATTTCTGGCCCCGGGCTTCACCTCTTTTTCCTGATTTTCCCCTATACTGTTTCATTTCATTCCTCATCCAATACCGAAAGCGGGGAGAAATTGTTGAGAGTGATAAACAAGTCGTATTCAAGGTAGATTAAAATTTATCGACGACTTACTTATCTCCACACTAGCCCGGCGTTTGACAGTAACTAAGGACTGGTAAAACTGCATTAGCCTGGTTTCACACCAAGTTTCGACGGTTTAGGTATATCCACATTTCCATATTGCCCAAATTAAATCGAGGTTGGCTTATGCTGCATTACTTCGACCGAGTCCCCTTTTAGAAAAGCAATACTTCTTTTGTTCTTAGAACCCTTTAGAGAAATCTCCAATTATTCCTGGAAGCTATTGGAATAATGAATTAAATTGGTACCCGTGCTGAAAGTTAAGACACAAGCCAGAAGAAAAAAAATTCTCATCAAAATTTCCTTGCTAGTATTGATGAATTAGAAATATTTTATTAAATAACTTGCCTCTTAACTTGACTTCAATCTAACCCGACGTGCCCCCTTTGTAGACAACCCTGTGTTTCATCTGATATATCAGAAAACTCTGTACTGGAAACCGAGTACCATTGGCTATGAGTAGCCAATGAGCTTTCAACCACACCGAAGCACTCTCTAAAAACCGGTCGTTTATGAGAGCTGATGCTTGCGAAAATCCGACAGCGGCAGCCCAAGTACAGCAGGCTACCGCCAGGCAAGGACAAGCCTCTATTTTGTTCAAACCCTCGTTACAATTACCTCATCTCCACGTCGCTTGAAAAAAGTTTCACTTCATCCGTATCTGCACAGATCACGACGACATTGAGGAACCTAAACTTAATAGCTCCACGATCATTAATCTCACCTGAAGAAAAACCATTCGAGTGGGATAATGAAGTTCCGATTATCCGAGAGCCAGAACGATGTGTGCTTCCCCGATTACTTACTAGAAATGGGTGAGTTCCCTTTGGAAATTTAGAACGTCCAGATAGAATTTCAAACGTAATGGCTAACTTGCACATAAAATTTAGTGGAGCAGCTGCTGATATCCATATCGAGGATTTTGTTTACCAAGTTAACTGTCGGACGGAACGTTGCCTCAATGGAAATTTGGAACCTTTATATGAGTTCGCACATTTGCTGTTTTCAAGGACAGAATTGAGTTTTTACTAGCGATTTCAAAGAAGCGCTGAACAGCGCAATTGGTTGATCTTTTGCCATCGTCTGCGCGAACGCTATCAAGAACAACGCTCAGATGAAAGTATTAGGGATCTCATAATATGTGGAAAAGAAAAGTTGATCGAAACTTTTGACGAGTTTCTTATGCATTGCCGACGCCCTGTGAGTACGATTCCCCGACGGCGAGTAAATATCAATAATAACTAGTAACTTAAAGCCAGATCTTAGGTATGAACTACTACATATACCGACAGTAAGCTTAGCATTCTTACGCACAAGCAAGAATAATTGTAGAATTTCTTCGCCAATAAAACACAGACTCGAGCTGGAAATGGGAACCGATTAGTTCAGGAAATTCTACATAAAGAATTTCTAAATCCTACTAGAAGATGTAGGGATCAACGCTGTTAAGATTTCCGAAAATCTAAGATGTTGGAACTGCGATCTACTGGGCCACAGATACCACGATTGCGTGGTGGTAGACGTATTCAAACCCATCTGTGCAATCTGTAGGTCGACTTCGAAAAACTTCCGTCGGGACGTACACTTCAATTCCAAGATGTATGTCCGCATTAAATTCTGTACCTAACTGCATATCTGAAAACTTTTCTAACGAGCGTACATACAGTGAAGCTTCGCCATCCGACTTGTAAACATGTAAACCTTGTGATGTGCGAATGGAAGAATTCTTAGAACGCCGTAGTGAAATAATAAAAAGCTAATACGAAAGGCCTCGTACGCAATCAACCCATCGCATAAAGTCGTTTTGGTCCCAAAAACGGAAGTTAAAGATTTATCTGCCATTATTCAAATAAATGACAAAATCCGGCCCTTTACGTACGTCTCGATCTTCGGTTAAAGTAATTTATTATTGCTAGACAGCGGGGCTAATAAAAGCGTTATTGGGGAAAATATAGCTGGCCAGGTGCTAGAAAAAAAAAGGCTGGAACGTGATTAGATCTAAAAGAAGTGTAAGGACAGCTGACGGTCAAAAATAATCAGTTGCTGGGACAATCAACGTTCCAATTCAGTATAACCACATTTCTGAAACATTTGAGATTTTAATTGCACTTTCGATAACGCAAGATCTCATTTCCGGAATAGACTTTTGGCACACGTTTAACCTATCCGTAAGCACTAGTCGATACTGGAGACAACAAGTCTATCAAACAAAGACACCACCCTATCTCCCCTGCTCGAAAAAAGCGCCTATGCGTAGAAATTGCTCAAATGTTAGCCGAGCCTAGAAGCCTTCCTAAGCAGATTACCTCCGGTACGCTGTATCTCAAAAGTAGACCTTAAAGACGCCTTCTGGCATGTAAAGTTAGACAATCAGTCACGACCCAAGACAGCCTTTACTATCCCAAATTGCACACTGTATCAGTTTACGAGAATGTCTTTGGCTTATGTAATTCATCACAGACTATGTGCCGCCTCATTGAAATGGTGATCCCGAACGACATGAAAGAGCACATCATCGTGTACCTTGACGTCTTATTGGTCATGTCATCGACTTTTGAGGATCACTTAGTTCACTTGTCGGAAGAAGTGAATCGCCTAAGAAAAGCGGGAATCACAATTAATATCAACAAAAGCCAGTTTTGTTTGCGGAAGGTAGAGTTTCTTGGTCATACAGTCGGAGAAGGCTCTTAACAAGAAAACCCTGAAAAAATTCAAGCAATATCTGTGCCCAAGACCAAGCGCCACCTTCGCCGCTTCCTCGGCATGACGGGATGGTACCAGCAATGTTTTAGTACTGTCTTCGCGCTTACCGAGCTTCTGAAAGGGAAGTCATTTGAGTAGATCGACTGCGCGCCAAGTTCATTTCATGCGACTAAAGAAAAGCTATTTTACTATCCACCCCAATTATGAGCGCCCTTTTATTGTAAAGTGCGACTCATCCACAGTAGGAGTAGGTGCGTTGTTGGCTCAAAAAAATGAACTCGGAAAAGAACCCCCAATTGCTTATATGCTAAAAAGCTCAACAAAGCAGTAACTGAGCTTGAATGCCTAGCGGAAGTGCATAAAAAGTTTAGGATGTTTAAGAAGGCCACTCTGTAAAATAGTGACGGATCATGCAATCCTTAAATGGCTTATGCAACAGACCGATCTATCCGGAGATCTATCCGGCGATGCAATCAAAATTTCGTCGCCGTTACCTTATTCAGGTCGTTTGAGGACGGCGTCGATATAGACACTCTAGAGCTCGACCCTCGCCCATATATCGATCATAAAGCCGACGCATTTTATAACAAAGAGTACGAAGAGATCAAAGTAAAGTTTCCGTAGTCAAACCTACCTGACTATCGTATCACTGACGGATTCCTGTATCATCAAGTTGGTTTTTCCCTCGCCGCTGAGAGAATCTGTCATAAAGTCAGCCCACGATCAACCGAACTCGGAGCACGGTGGTGTAGCTGAATTTTTAGAACGAATAAGGTAAAACTTCTTGTGACCGCGTATGGTTGTAGATATTTGCGAATATACTTGTATACTAAAGTGCGATCTGTGTTAGTCCCCCAAGCTCCCATGTCGGGTTCTCAAACCCCCGGTGGGTAAGCAAACCACTAGCGACAGACCATTCCAAAAGCAACGTGGGTCTGTTTGTAATACTCGATCATTTGTTACTTCGTTTTGTCATTTGGTTTCTTTGGAAACCACTTCCTCCCCTACATAACAAGAATAAATGTATCGTGCTTTAGGAAAAAGATAGAACTCGTCGAGTTCGTTTAGTCAATTGTCTTCGCTGCCCACAAACTTCTCAAGTAGCTAGCTAATGCGCTTGACCGAATTTCGATAGCCAGCGTGTGGCAATTGTTCACAGGACAAAAAAAAATGTATTCGCTTTATTGCGATACGAATTGCGGGGAAGAGAAGAGTGAAAACGGCACTCGCGATGTTTGACGGTGGCGCTTTTAGCAGTGGTTTGTCCTGGTGTTTCCAATTACATATAAAAGCTTTGTTCTTTTACTTGCATTCAATTGTTCATTTATTATTGTTGAGTGTTGTTGATTGTTCAACGAGTCTTATATTGACGAAATTGAAATAACTAATTATGAAGGATAAATAAGTTGTGCAAGGTTTGATATTTTAGTGCTGGCTCCTTTCTGGCCAATTGGAAGTGACAGCTACGATTCTCTCCAGTTCGTGTCCGTGGTCCCGACGAATCTGCACAGATCGCTTGTACATCCGCAGGAAATTCTTAAGCAATATAGGATCAAGAGTCCAGTAATGAGGCACTAAACATTGTAGACTTTAGTGATGTCCTCCTTGTGATCTGCAATGATCTGCCTTCAAGGTTGTGGATCCCATGATATATAAATAGTGAGTTTCTATCGGGTTCCAAATTTGATCACGCGGATAGGTATCCACGGTTACTGCTTTCGCCGGTAGTGGACTTATCGCGGTTCTGCGGTCGTTTCTGGACTCCCGATTCTCAATTGTCTTGGACTGTGACTGCTCGATCATAAGGTGGGGGGACCTTTTTACCGATGGTATTGCTGCCGGGTCATCCAAGTGTTCCCCCTTAGGTACAGCAATTCCCCGTTTTCTGCCTTAGTGGCCCACTTATGGATGTTGCTAAGTTTCGTCCCAAAGCTTCATGATATCCACTTCGTAGTGTACACGACTCAGTAGCTGCCCTGAGCATTTGTAGCACGGATCGGTTTACCCGTTTTGCTGCATTCGCTTGTGTCGAATAAAAGCCCGTTCGAACGTGTCGGATTCCATTTTGGGTGTTTAATAATACTATAATTTAATAATAAGGTCCCATGAAATCAATATAAAGTTATTGCCTTGGTCGTTCGGTTACTTGTTGTTTTCCCATAAGCGGTCTGTTGGATTAGTTCGTTGTTTTGCTGACTCTGCAAATTTCACATTACGGGCCAGTAATGTAACTACCTTAGTCCAGCCAAAGTTTTGTGTATACCGCCGTGACCTGTGCCTGATGAGTTAGGTCTTGTCGAAGTTCCTCAGAAGCCCACAGCTTTCAAGCACTGCCCTCGTTAATTATTTCGCTTGTTCGGAACCCTAAGCTCTTATACACATATCCTTCGGACGTCTGGGTATCAGGAGTCTTTACTGCGTGTTTTTCAACAGCTTGAACTAATTATTTGTATTCTTTTGACTGAAAAGCTGCTAATTGTAAGTTGATGTTTACCTCTGCCGCATCACTAAGTTCTGATGTTACCTCATCCATGTGTACCCTTGAATGCCAAATTTTGTGACTCTTTTCTGTGTTTGATTTCAAAATCAAAGGCTTGTAGTTTCAAACTCCACCATGCTAGCCTGCCAGATAAATCTTTGTGGCCCATGAGCCACTTTAAACTAGCATGATCTGTTATTACCCTAAATGGCATACCTTCAACATATGGATGAAACTTGCTGATGCCCAATATTGCCGAGTAACATTCAAATTCAGTGATGCTGTAGTCCCTTTGGGCTTTGTCCAGCTCCGAGGAAATGTATGCGATAGGATGCTTGCAACACCCCTCCGACTCCGGTCGTCGATGCATCGCACTGAATCGTGAAAGGTTTTGAAAAATCCGGTCTAAATGCCTTCTTCATCGAGCTCGTATTTTCTGACTTGATCCCTTTTGAGACTTTCATGAAACGGTGCTGCAGTTTGTGCGTAGTTTTGTTTAAAACGCCGGTACCACCCTGTCATTTTTAACAGTTTCCACATCTGCTAAGCGGTTGGCTGTGGGAATTCTTGAATAGCCTTCATTTTTGATAGATCGGTTTTTGTGCAACCCCGACCTACTACATATCCCAGGTAGCAGAACTTACTTTCTCATTAATTTTTAATTTTGCTCACGTCAAGCAATCACTGACCTGCCGCAACATTTCTAAACGTTCTTCATAAGTTTTTGGAGAACAGACCAGTAAATCATCAAGATACACTAAGACCAACTCTAATCCGTAATCATAATCCTGCTGGAATAACTTTGTCCATCACTCTGCACACTCGCTGGGCAGCAATACATAGGCCGAACGGCATGATGGTAAATTGGTATAAAGGTTGTCCTCGCACTCTGAAAGCTGTTTTTTCTTTACTTTTAGCCTCCAGAGGTATTTGCCAAAATGCATCTTTCAAGTCTAAAATGGATATATAGAACGTTTCTTGTAGACGACTTAGTAGGCCCTATATGTGTGATAACGGGTTACGTCCTTTACAGTCCTAACATTAAGTTTGCGTGCGTCCAAGCAAATGCGGTTTTTGGGGACCTTTTGCACTAAGGTCACAGGGGAGATCTAACTACTATTACTTTTCTCTATTACCCCTAATTTTATCTTTCGGTCGAGTTCGGCAAATACCAGTTTCTGTTTTGCTGGTGAGATGGGATAATGCCTCAGCTTAATGTGTAAATTTTCCTGTGTAACTCCTATGACATGTTCTTCTCACTCTGTTTTCCCTAAGCCCATATCTGTACAGGATGGAAAGGTGTTGTCTACCTTTTTAAGGGTATTTTCCTGTTGCTCGGTGAGTTTGTGTGGGGTGTATGCAGTTTCGTGGCGTGCGGGATTCTCCTCTTCTGGAGCTACGGTATCTAACTCCGCCATCTCTAATAGGCGTTTCCCCGGTAAAGGCAACTTAAATTCCTCCTAGAATTCTATTCCAAAATAAAAGTGTTGCTGTAGAGCGGACACTATTAAAAACTCCAATTCTCTTGATTCGCCTTCCCATTCCACTGGCAGAGTGATCATGCCTGTAACTTGAGTTTTTGAGTCTGGTTAACTTCTGCACCTTTTGCTGCCTCCGTTGTAAAAACAGCTCCGCTCCTTTCCCAATGCAGTTGGCACTTGCCATGTATCCAATAAGGCTATAATCTCTTCGCCGTCTACTTTCGTCCTGCCAGTTGGCTGATGATAGGCGCAACTAATTTCCTTTTAAGTTCCCGTGCAGTTTCCAGGATCTGGTGTAGCTGTCGAAGTTTCTTGTTCTTCCGGTTACCCCTTTCGTCTTCTTCCTCTTTTTCCGTATTAAAGATACGGGCGCGAGCCTCCTCATACTCTGCCTTACGCTGATACCATGTCTTATGAGACGATATCTGTGCGGGGCTCGCGGTCGCCTCTTTTATTGTCTCGGGGTGTAGTTTTTCTGACCGGTCGTCTCCGACTCTCCGATCAGACCTTTCCGTAAAAAAAGAAGAGTGCGTAAAGTGATAAGAGTCGTTTTTACCACAATAGTGACTCTGCGTTGCATGGAACCGGGCTTGGCACCCTGTTCCGTCTACACTTTTACGGTGGCGATAAAAGTCCGCCGGTTTATTGCACGTGTAGCAAAGGTATGTGTGAAACGGGGACGTGCATCCTTCTCCGGGTTCTGTTCCCATTGACTCCTGTCGTCGTTCCATTAACTCTTTTATGGTGACATAGTCGTTTTCAGATGTCGAAAAGACTTTGGTCATTTCTCGGGTTAAAAAGTGGCTTCCAAAATAATGGTCGTCTGCTTTGTCTTCGAGCATTTGCCAATTCCACTTGCTGGCGGATCCAGTGAGTAGACAGTGAAATTCTCGGAATACCTGTTCATCGGTATACCCATACAGTGCTTTCATGCGATCTACTCGGAAGAGAAAACTTTCTATTGATATCCCTCGGCTGGTCCCATCAAATTCCAGATTCCACTTGTCCAATCTAACGTTACGGTTCTCTACTGGTCGGTGCTCAGGGCCTGATATTTCCCATCCATTGTCGCTGTTTCGTCTGCCAGAGTCATTCTGATTATGCTGTTCCAGAGAACTAAGTCCTGGCGGCGTTGCTGACCCCGGAACTCCTGTTTCGGTGTTAAGTTGACTCTCAAAGCGGCTTGAAGGTGCCGGCCGAGTAGTGCTGTTTTGTGCAGGCGAGTCTCCGGTTGTTTGTGAATAACCTGCTTGTGATTCACATATTTCTCATATTTTATCAACGTTACCTTCTTCCTCTTCCCTGCCATTTACTGACCTATCCTCGTATTTCAAGGATTTGGCCCGTGCCGAAATAATTAAATATCAATCAACCTTGATAGTGGCACCCGTCTGCCACACTTTTCTTGTTAACTCTGAAAAATACACAATTAAAAATATTTGAGGTAAATCTTCAAATTACCAATTTGAATGACGACGATAAAGACACTTGAGCCAAGACGCTACTCAAAAAGACTGGATAACTACATGTGTGTATTCGTTCACTTTTTATGCTGCTTGATTCTTTTTGCATACAACAGCAGTTTTATCTGACAATTATATTATGAACAATATACAGAAATTTTTAAACGGGGTTTGCTGGCACTGGAAGTTATTTATTGGTCAAGAAACCGTTCGAAATTAAGCCCCCAACAAATTATAAAAACGGTCCCTAAATAAGTCAATTCTATGATAGGATTCAACTGGTCTCCACCGGAGACACCAGTTGCATTCATGTCCTTCTGACCTCTTCTCAGGACTACAGCCTCCACCAGAGTGTTGATTCCCCGTAGAAGGAACTGTCCGAAACCCCCTCCCTCCCAGTCGTCGGAAACAGGTAGGCTTCCTCACAGACAGACGAATAGAGCTTTATTCCAGACAGACTAAAGAAATTGCCTCCCTGTCTCCTCTCTCTCTGGACTCGAACCTCTCCAGCGACCTGGTTCATGCCTAGTACAAACGGATAGCGTTGGCCAGAGAGATAGATTCAGTCCTCCCGCCCTTGTATCGGTGGAATCCGTGCGGACTCGAACCTCTCGAGCGACCTGGTTCTTGCCTGGTTCAAACGGATAGCGTCGGCTTATACGGATGTGGTCTGTTCGCCCCCTCCCGCTCTTGGTCAATCGGTTTCCTCTGGACTCGAACTTCTCGAGCGACCTGGTCCTTGCCTGATTCAAACGGATAGCGTCGGCCAGAGAAAACAAAAAAAAAAAAAATAAAGTTTGTGTCCTACAAAAGATAAGTCGGTCTTGCACGTGATTTAATAATATTATATAAGGACAATAAAATTTTCAAAAAAAACGCATTCGATTTTTCTATTAATAAAAACAAAGACAAATGATTTTACAAGATATTTAAAAGAGTCATAAAGTCGCACGGCTATTCTGAGACAAAGTTCCGATTGAGCGCCGCCTCAATTCTGACTGTCGCTGAAGTTAAGGACTTTATATGTACAAAAAAAAATTAAATATGCCTGCCAAGAGGAATTTTAAGTGTCGACACAAGTTATTTTTGATCTTTGTTCAGCAAAATTGAAAATTATGTCTGGCATGTAATTTTTCAGATATGCCCTACATCCGGTATTCCGATTTTGAAATCGTAATCTTTAATACGTAAAACAAACAAAATATTTTCTTCAGATGTTAAAAGTCCTAGTTCTAAGGATGCGAAGAATCCTTCATTGGGCGCCAATTCTGTTACGTCGGTGTACTAGTGCCCAGTCCAAAGGACTTGGGCCGAGGGAGTTGCGTCCTGGGTAGGCACACTGGGTGCCGGCTCAGCTCGCCGGACGGGGTGGGTTCTTTGGAAACCACTCCCTCCCCTACATAACAAGAATAATTTTATCGTGCCTTAGGAAAAAGATAGAGCTCGTTCAGTTCGTTTTGTCATTTGTCGTCGCTGCCCACAAGCTTCTTAAGTAGCTATCTCAAGCGCTTGACCGAATTTCGATCGGCAGCTGTGTGGCTGTTTTACCCTGCCCCTTCATACGTTCCGTATGCCGATGGATCGCTGCCGGCCACTGCAATGCGATCCCCTTTTGTCTATGTCGTCAGTCAAAAGTTAAGTCATTGTTCTTGACGCGAGTTTTTGTGTTTGAGCCAGCTCCCCCTGTTATAGACGTTTACCAAGCCATTATTGACTTCTGCTTCACATTATAATTTATTCAAATGATTTTTATTTAAAAAGGTGCCCATTTATTAGACAAATGAAAGTGTAAATTTAGGTGCCAAATTAATCAAATTGTGAAATATTCTACGCGGTGTATATAATTTTTGTATTAAAAATAAAAATAAATGTAAGAATAATATTTGGATTTAATTATAAAAATATTAATATGGTATGAGGATTATATATATATATACAAATGTTTTAAAATTGCACATAGATCTAGGTATATACGCATATGTATATGTCGGAACATCGAGTTCCTCAATGAATTCTGCGGCGTTGCGGACCGTGCGCTTTCTCGGCTGTGACATTAACCGTTACCGCACCTCGATCGAGACTGTATGTTCTATCCATCAGAACTCCCTTTTATACAGCCCAAATTGGTCAACATCCTCTTGTTCACATACTTTGCCAAATACCATATGGCCGTCTCTTTTACTCGCACCATGACACACCGAGACTGCACATAACGGACCTCCGTTAGGCTCAACGCAACACTACCATACAGAAACTCATATAAAGAAAGGATTGCGAAGGAAGGAATAAAAAGCAACGAGTGGCATTCATAACAAATTCTAAGTAAAAATATAATTCCAAGTAAGTCAACATTTCATGTTAATTCTTATTTTAATAGCATAATACCACGAAAACAAAACTAAAGATCCGACACGGCCATCCTGATATTCACACGTCCTCGTGTGTTACAAATTTTAAAGAAAATGCTAAGAGTAATTAGAAAACACCGCTCAATCTGAAACGATTATAGAAATAAGAAAACGTATTAAAACGTCGCTACTCGTTACTTTTTCCAATACTTACTAGTTAATTAGATTATTCGTTTGCGAAGAGCTTTTACTAGAAATCGATCCCCAAAGATCAATAACATCTACAACAAACACACCACCAAGATTTCCACCACTAATTGCCAGGTGAATACATGACCATGTACCTTCGGAAACCTAGTGGCTAGAGTTGATCTAAGTGTATGATTGTATAGAATTTCGCATTAAAGTCCATCAATGCCACAATGCACAGATCGCTTCTACATCCGAAGGAGATTCAGAATCAACATAAGGATCAAGAGTCCAGTTCTGAGGCACAAATCATTGTAGACTTTAGTGATGTCCTCCTACCACGTTTGCCGTTTGTCGGATGCCTTTGAGGTTGTAGATCCCATGATATATAAATAGTGTGTTCCGATCGGGTTCTAAATTTGATCACTACACTAAACTGAAGGTAGAATATAAAGTGATTGGACGTCCATATATATGTCTCCCAATATCGAGCATCAATTGAATATTGATTACCTGTATAACAAATGTGTATTAATAAGAAAAAACTATCCATTCAAAGAAAAATCACTGTTTTACCCTCAGCATTAAAAGAAGCAGCGATCCGTGACGCATCCTACAATAAGTGGACGCGACATAAAACCGATTTTTTTAATACAATACGCGCGGACGCTTGATAACGTTCTAAATTTCAAAATCTATCAATTAAAAAAACGTGGCGTTAACTTAACGATCTGTACTGGAAGCTTGTGCAATTCGATGTACCCGATTTAGTTTTATGTGTGGTAGCCAATGTGATGTCCTTGAATGTTGATTTAAAGTGAAGTCAAACGCTGAAGGCCTGGATGGCATCACCACAAAATGAATTTAATTGTTTTTACCTTTACTTCTTACCCATATTACACACATTATGATACAGCAGCACGCATGGAAAATTGTACGCGAAAATTGTCCCTATGCCGAAAAGTCAAAACCAAGTTTAAACCAATATCCCTAATTGCTTTTTGTCAAAATTGTCTGAAAATACACTGGCGGCACAGATACAACCCTTATGAACAACAATTTCGTTCCAGCGAGCTGGTTTCAGAAAAAAGAGGAGTTGTACTAGTGCCATTACTAATGTAGTTGAGGACATAATATCAAGGCTATATAAAAATTGGGTTTCGTTTTTGGCTCTACTCGATTATAACAAAGCCTTCGACACTGTCAACCATAAAAAACCTTTTAAATTTTTCGGACTCTTCTGTCATGCTCTTAAGGTCGTGCACTTATCGCTTTGTTTCGGGGACTAGACGTGTTCCCAAAGGATCTGTGATAAAGCCTAGCCCCACAGAGCACCATCCACCACCTCTTTCAAAGATCTCCCGGTTATTCCTAGACGGTGGAATTTACGTTCCTAACCGCAAGTTTCTACCCGATATTTATCAATTCTAAAGTCTTGGCGCGATTAAATTTAAATTGACATGGCGGCCATCTATGTTTCTGTGAACCAGAGGCGTTGTCGAAAGAAAAGGGTCTTCGAATGTTAAAGCTCGCCCAGGCAGCATTTTTAACACAGTGTAGATATAAGCTATTACTAAAAAGTTCAGATAACCATTTAGCCACTAATCCATAGCAATAAAATAAAATAAAAGCAGGAAAAAGTGATTCGAAAAGGGTTTCATAGAGATAAAGACACCCCTCAAAAAATAGTAAGCCTTTATGTCAAGTAAATGACAGTGTGATACCCTGATTTTCAAAATGAATAACTGGGCCATTGAAAACGGACTATGTCTAAACCTCAACAAAAGCAAGTGTATAGTTATTTACAAAAAACCCTTCGACACTCGCAATTTAATAATTGGCAGAAGCCCAATCAGATATGAAGAATCTGCCGGTATCTCTTTAATAACACGTTAACATGAAGCAAACATATTTCCAAAGCTGGGAACAAATGGGCTTCCGAGACATATTTCAACTTCTCAGTCGTTCTTGCCGTTCTTGTAATAAAGTAATTGTTTTATGTGCACGGGTTGATATGTTAGTGCTGGCTCCTTTCTGGCCAATTGGCGGTGACAGCTACGATTTTCTCCAGTTCGTGTTTATGGTCCCGACGAGTCTGCACAGATCGCTTCTACATCCGGAGGAGATTCAGAATCAACATAAGGATCAAGAGTCCAGTAATGAGGCACAAAACATTGTAGACTTTAGTGATGTCCTCCTTGTGATTTACAATTTCAACGTTGTTTGCCACGTTCGCCGTATTGTCGGATGCCTTTGAGGTTGTAGATCCCATGGTATATAATAAGTATGTTTCTATCGGGTTCCAAATTAGATCACTTGGATAGGCCCTCCGCGTTAACTGTTTTCGCCAGTAGTGGACCTAACGCGGTTCCGCGGTAATTTCTGTTTCTTTTTCGACTCCCGATTCTCAATTATCTTGGACTGTCTTCTCGATCCTAAGGTGGGGGCTCTTTTATACCGGTGGTATTGCTTCCGGGTCATCTATGTGTTCCCACTTAGGTACAGCATTTACCCGTTTTCTGGCTTAATAGCCCACTTCTAGATTCTGCTAAGTTTCGTATTAATTGCTGCTCACACCCATTGCCTGCTGTATGTGCTTGTGAATTACTTACTCTGACCAATTCGTTGCTGGTTACTGTATTGTCCAATGTCGGTGTTTCGCCACCTGCACTCCACAGTGTCTTCTGTATCTGGTTATTTTATTTGTTATTTTTTTAGTTTTTGTTTTTATTTCTTACCCTTATTAAAGAATCTTTTCCCAAGTTATGGATAAACAAGGCACTCCGTAGGGTATTAGAAATAAGATAATAGTCCCGGTTATAAGATTTTATGAGCTCTGTGCATGTCACTTTGTCAATCGATCCAGAATCGAAATTATAACCCATGAACAGAAGACGTGCCATTTATCGGGCGTTCTTTTTAATCGGTTTAAGTATTAGGGTGCTTTTTAATTTATAAAAGGCCTGTTTAGCTTCATCATTGAGCCTAATGGTTTTCTGGGATTGGGCACTTTTTGAAATTCTGCTGTCATCCCCTCTCAGTACTGGACAAGTTAGCGAAAGCTTCTACATTTTTGGTATTTGTTTCTATTCCTTCCCAAGAAGTGTACTTTATTTTTAAACAACTTATACTTGTCTAGTTGGCATTTAATATTGGCGTAATTTAAAGTTTCAAATATTTTGTCTAAATTTTTGGTATGGGATTCGGCCGTCTTGGCTGTCGTCAATGTAAATATAGCAAATTTTCCCTATATGTTCTCTGATAAGTCATCTAAGCTCATTAAAATATCGATTGTGCAAAAGGGCACAGTTTAAAGATTGTAAATTTAAACTTTTCGTTTTTTTACAGAAAATGCTGTTTTTCCCCATATTTTTTCTGCAGCGGAATTTGATGGAACCCATTCTTAAGATCTAACACGGAAAACATTTCATTATTTCTAGAATTAAGTTAATACCTGGAATAGGGTATCTGGCAGCTATTGTCACACTGTTTAATTTCCTGTAGCCGATTTCCATTCTGTGTTTTTTTATGTTGGATCCATCTAGTTTTTTTGGTTCAATTCACACCGGTGAATTGTTAGGGGATCGTGACGGTCCAATTACATTGTTTTCTAAAAGCTCTTCTTTTTTTGTCGTACTATTTCGTCTTTAAGTGCCATTCGATATTGATAAAATGTAGAACAAACTGAAATATCAGTGTTGTTGGTTCGGCAAAAAAGTTAGGACATTTTATTAGTAGTTGGTTTAGTTCAGTTTTTTTGTGTATTTGTGAGATGATCTGTTCTTGGGATAATTACATTACGGCTTCGAATTTTTGTTCTTTTATATATTAACGACACAATTTTACTTTGGTGTTGATTTTTGCTCCTAATTTTTTTTTCCGAGAATTGCATCAAATGATTTAAGCGTGTGAAACAAAAAAATTATATTTTTACATTCGGGTCATTGCATGGATTAGCAGTCTTATGTTGTGTTATTTTTATATTACCTCCAACTGAAATAGCGTTAAATGGGTTTTCGTTTTTTCTTAGGTTCGCTATAATTAAGGAAAAATTATATTTTTATTTCAGTCTGTATATACTAATATTTAAGGTTCTCCACTCCTCAATTTACATTCAAAATAAGGTAATGTGGAGTTCGTTATTCTAAAAATTAAGGTGAGCATAATCATATTGAACTTCTTGGTTATTATGATTTCTGAGTATTCTGCTAGAGTGTCTACATAGTCTAAATGCTGTTCATCTTGTGCCCTTACAGTTGGTTCGTATTCTGTCATGGATGGGCAGCGTCTTCCTTTACTTCCGATGGTGGTTCTGTACCAGGCTGAACATTAAAATTCCTAGACTTTTTTGCAGCTTTGCTTAGGAGCATCGCGAGTTTTTTCCAGGTTTCGAGTTTAGTTGGCACCCAAAATAATACAATTTCCCAGACAGAAGAAAAGAGTAAGCATCGACTCCACAACAAACAAAAAAGCAATGCCCTCAATAGTACAATTTCACAAACCGAAGAAGAGATCATTTATTACACAACAAACAGCAAACCAATAATATCAAAGAACGTCAGCAGAAACAGCCACAGCGGCAGAGACGGCGGCCACGATGGCGCGACGCGTAGCTATAAAAAACAATTGTTTAACTTAAATAAATTAGTTCTGAATCCAACTCAGATCGCTGCAGCGTGGGATAAAACGGAATCCGCCGAACCTGTCAGCACGAGAGCACGCCGAGATATGTTACTACTGTAAGAATAGTTTTAAACAATCTATTAAAAACAAAAGCATACAAATTATTATATTGAAAAATATACACAGATCAAATAAGTTTTACCCAAATATAAAGTGTAGAAGATACATTTTAGTAATTAAAAAAAACCAAAATATAGGGAAAATAAAATACCCACACAATAATTACAAAAATTCATCCCATAATTAAAAATCATTCACCCTAATTCTTAGAGAACAACTTTCGAATTCTGAATAACTAAAATTTAAAATGTAATTAAACTTTTCGCTGCTCATATATCCGTTCCCAAAATGACCGAATAAAATTTGGCAGACAGACTCGCGAATCTTGCCGGACCTTCATCAGCCAGTACCACACAAATAAACCCGCGAATCATGACTGAGTGGGACATTGAGGGAAAAATAACAACAGTCTTAGAGACAAATCTCAGTAGCCTAGTAAAGGAAATATACAGATCAAACAATTAAAAGAGAATTAACACACAACCTTAGTGAACTAGATAAATTACCAGACATTGTTCGGACACCTAGATACTTTTCAAGTTACAAAAGAGAATATTCGTCATGGAGGAAAAGTGTCGGGAGAATGTTAAAAATCTTTGAAAACAGAATTGATTCACCAAAATATTATAGATTGGACAGCTATTTCTTAACCAAGGTAACAATACTATAGACGAATTGTAGCGTGTAACGTTCGACTAAAGTACAAAGTACTTTAAAAGTTTTTAAGGATCTGTATTGGCTGAGCACGCTAAATATTCCGGCTCTAGCTCGTCGGCTTGGGGGGTGGAGGTCTTGCTCGTACAGATCTTGACACTGTCTACGTATTACTATTAATAAAATCAGAATTGAGCGTGCATGCGACAATATCAAAAGCTAGATACTTAACCGGAAGAAAAGATGCATAAATTGAGAAAAGAAGAGTTTGAGAAATTAATGAAAGGGGACAGTGTAAAATAAAGAGAGAGAAATTTGTTGTTTGCGACGCCTTAGATGTAATTTGGCTCGCATATTGCCCACCCTACCTATGACCACCTGCCGCTAGAGCATAACTCTGGTTATCCCTTGTATACCCTAAGACCGCAGAGACATCAGCTGAGTTCAGTTATTTAGTTTTCTTTAAGCTTTCATTTTAATGTTTAATTCAATTGCAAGTAACATATTTAATCTTTCTTAGATAATTTACGGAAGAGAGAAACCATTTCAGCGAGAAAAGATAAAATATAATACGCGTTAAACCTCATGGGTAAATACTGGGCTTCACAGGTGTATAAAATTATTAATGTAAAGTACATATGTATAGTAAAATAGTAAAAATAAGTATAGGGTATATTAAACAAAATTATCTTAAAAATAAATAAATAGTTATATGTTCAAGGAAATTCAATAATTTGTTCTTTCATGATTATTAATACTCATTCTTAATTCATCATTCATCAGTTGTTCGCTAGTTAATTACTTTTAATTTTATTTAAAATTAATTTTTTTTTTTTAAGGAAAAAATATTCTCAGTGTAAATTTATTTTTTTTGGTTTAATTCATTTTTTTTCCATAGTTAATTTTAGAAGTAATGGCTTTCTTAAATTTTCGGCATTGATATATATATATATATATATATTTTTTTTTTTTGTTTATGAGAATTTAATTGGCACTAATATTTTAATTTTTAAATAATTTGAAATAAAGGTAAAACAACTCACACAGCTGGTTCCTCGGCGGACGATCGATCTTCCGACGTAGGTAGGCTGGAAAAGAAATCAAGGCATTTCTGCTTTGACATGGTTATTATTTTATATAATTATTTTATATAATAAAATAATATAATATAATATATATTATATTATATGTGCACTCAAAAACATTTACTAATTAATTTTTTTCCAAATCAAAACGAATTTAAGAAAACTTTTGCAGGGAGATAGGAACCGTAAATTAACCGCGCACTAGATGAATCATAACTTAATTTAAATCTTATAATTATTTAATTAAATTAAATTTTTTTCATAACATAATTATTCAATATTCAATCGCATTCTTTTAATACATTTTTTCTTGATTTACGTTCACACATGGTTAGGAATTTCTCCCAGTGTGGCCTGGTTGGCTGATATGCACGTGATCGCAAGCTGGATTTTTTTTAGGTTACAAATGAGGTTAAGATCGAGCCCAAGCGTAGTTTTTACATTTTTTTTTTCTAAATTTGAATTTGGGTTAGGGCCGATCTAATTGGACATTTTTTTTTCTAGCCTATACTCTTATTTGGCCGAGGTAACTCCTCGTTGAATTAAACGAGAGATCACTGTTTCAACTGCTGCAACTGCTAATCACTGAATAAAATTTTGGGGTGCTCCCGAAGGCACTGCGGTTTGGCAAAGGCGGGTGCTCCTCAGGGCGACTGCTGGTCGCCGTCAATGGGGTGCGGGGGTGCTCCTCCGGGCGGATCCGAATCGCTGGGCAGCGCGGGTGCTCCACAGGGCAGATTCAATTGCTGACTGATGTGGGTGCTCCTTGGAACGTCGGCGAAAGTTAACTGGGCCCCTTGCACATGCGCTTGTGCTGTGGCGGCGGTGGCGGCCGTATCGGGAAACGTAAAATTTCAGCCTTTTAAAAGAAGTCGAAAATTCAGCACTTGAAAAATACTTTGCGAACACCCCATACAACTCACTTCTTTGCTTGAATTATTTGCGGGAAAAATCACGAGAACTTCGAAATACCGCGTGTATATTTTTTTTTCACCACTTTGCCGAATGGGAACAAATAAAATTTACCACGTCTGACTGCCACGGCGGTTTAATTAAGAAGGAAGTTTAAAAAATCATGCGGCGTCGGTTTCGGCTTTTTCCAGAAATTTCTGCCAGCTGAAAAATCCGCCATTTCGTCTTAGGACAAGCTTCTCAGCAACAGCTGATTGCAGAACTATCTGGCATCACCCGCAAAAATACTAATTAGTATTTTTTTTGCTAAACACTAAAATAATCGCCAGTTTTCAAGCCAAAACAAACAAACGTTCTTCAGGCGCCGCTACAGAATTTTATCAGGCAGTTTATCAACAACTATTACTAATTCTGAACCAAATTGGCAGTTTAGATGCCTCACAAGAAACTATACAATCTCTGACAGCCATGTACAGGGAAAAAGCCTTAGACACATTTGTCAGAGGCCTTAATGGTAACCTGGCACCACATGACTTAGGACACGCTCTACATTTATGAAGTCTGCTAGAGAACCAAAATGCTGGAATAATCAGACACAAAAAACTCCGTATTTAGGGTGGGCACCCATGCTACCACCCAAACCCCAACAACAATATCGGATGGTAGCCGTCAAAAAAAACTTCCATCCGCATCTCTACCATAATCCAAACCAATCTGGAAAAACACCAATTATTCAAACTAATCAATTCAAATCTTATAGTCAACCTTATCCGGAGCAGTAGCACCCTATTGCACACCAAAACCTCCGCTACGACCACAACCGAAACCGGTAACTATGGACGTCGATCAGTCAGTTCGATCGCGACATATAAATTATATGAACAAACAAGCAAATAATGATTATGCAGGGAAAAGTCCTCTCAGCACCGCTAATGTCCCAAATAGTAACAAGATGCCAAGACAGTTCCATATTCAACCAGAGACAGAAAGCACCGTGCAGCAAAATTCAGATGAAACTACATCAAGCTCAGAACAAGAGTATAATCAAGAGTATAAACGAACATCAGGATGAATATGGCAAAGCGATACCGAACAACAAGATTTGATTTATTTTTATACCCTTGCAGAGGGTATTATAATTTCAGTCAGAAGTTTGCAACGCAGTGAAGGAGACATCTCCGACCCTATAAAGTATATATATATATATAATCGGAAAAAAAATACAAAAAAAATTATAACTTTGCTGTTTTTTTATTTTTCCATTATAACTTTGCTGTTTTTTAATTTATCTATTAGTTCTTGAACATATAGTAATGGTTAAATATTTCAGAATTACGTTTTAAATTTCATCAAAATCGGACGTCTATATCATTTAGCTCCCATAGGAACAATCGGAAAAAAAAAATACAAAAAAAATTATAACTTTGCTGTTTTTAAATTTTTCTATTAGTTCTTCGAAATAGAGTAATGGTTAAATATTTCAGAATTACGCTTTAAATTTCATCAAAATCGGACGACTATATCTTATAGCTCCCATAGAAATAATATAAATATATAAAATAACTATCTAATAATTGAGCTACAAATCATCATAGCTTCAATGTTTTTAAACATATACGAAAGTAAATCTTAATTTTAATGTTTTCAAAAATATTTAATTCTTGCAATAGCTGCAAGGGTATTTGAACTTCGGCTTGCCGAAGTTTGCTTCCTTTCTTGTTCTATATCAAAATCATAATCAATCTTTTAACTCATATAATTAATTTGTTTGGTTTGCACGGTCCTATCGACATCCATTGGTTCAAGTCGTGGCTGAGGCTTTGCTGCTGAAGGGCGAGGTGGTTGATATGGTACCGTGGATCCGAAAAATTCTGATTAAAGGTATTAAATTGTTGTTGACGTGATTGGACAACCATTTTTGACTTGGCTGCTGGATATTTCCGGTTGGACATGCGCACTGTGGAAAGCTTGGCATTGTTGGCTGTAGCTGTGGTGCGGATCGAAGGGGTGCAATTCCAAATGCAATTGCAGTCCTTTATTGATGGCGTGACTGGCCTGATTTTCTAATTTTAAACATAGGTGTAATGCTAAAGGTAAGTCCGTTGGTTCTTTGATACCGAGAAGACGAAATAAATCTCGACGGAGTCCGCATACAAAGGTATCTAGAGCTTTGTGTCTATATAATTTTGTTGTTAGCAGTTCTGCTTCTCTACCTAAATTCATACAACCGACCTTGTTCAATATTAGCGAAAGGTGTTGATAAAAGGATTGATGGAATTCTTTGAGTATTTCGTAATCGAGTGTTCTGAAATCTCGTTTATCACCATAATGCAAAGTAAGACATTTGGATATGGCTCTTCAATCTAATGAAACATCATAAGATTTTAGAGTAGTGTCTGCATTGTATTTGTATTTGTATTATATTATAAAATTTCATCCTAACGCTACAAGTTTGGAACTTATAAGATAATGCGCTATTATATTTTTACTTTAATTTACGTAACAGTATTTTAAGGTGTGTGAATAATTTAATCTTGAATTGCGTGGCACTGCTAACATTTTTAAGATGGTTGGGGAGCTGATTCCATGATCGAATAACATTAATTAAAAATTGTCTTTCGGATGTCAGTGATCTAGGTCTTATGCAAGTAAGATTGTTTGCTCTTCTAGAGGATGTAAACTGAAGTTTTTCGAAAAGATACGAAGGTTATTTTGGAAAATAATATTTTGCAGAAAAATTAAGATTCGCATCTTAATTTAGAGAGACATCGAATATTTCTGTGAAAATTCGGAAACGTGATTTCCATGTGGTAGGTTGAATATATACCTGGCTGTGCAATTAAATAGAACTTTAATTTTGTTTTTATTGGTAGTGTCACAGTTTGAAAAAAATTCTACTCCATAAAATAGCGCTGGAACAATGCAGGCAACTTTTAGTTACGGATAATGTCCTTATTACTCCATATGTTTTCTCTACAGACTTTGTAATATGCTCATTCCAGGTAAGAGTTCTGTTGAATGTGAAACCTTAGTTTACAGCTGTTGTTTGCGCACTTTGCGCTTGTATTTGAAGTCACTTGTTGTAGGGCAAGAGCGGGAGGCAATGAAGCTTTTGTCCGTTCGCTCTTGCGAATTTGCCCCCTCTCTCGCCACCGTAGCAACAGTTAGGTTCTAAGAGAAATTATTGAAATATTAAAGTTAGTAATCAATCGAACGTCATTGTAACCACTCTTTTTCGTTGTCGTGCTTTCGAAATAGTTCCTTCACAAGTTTCGCAAAATAAATCGTCTCGAACTACTGCAGTCACAAGTTTTCGCGTTGTTAATACAAAACAGAGTTGTTTTAATTTTTTTCGGTGAAAAACTATAAACATTATCAATTACCATTAACAATTCCCAAAACCAATTTATTCGTGTCGGTTCGGCCAAAAATTTAAATTCACCAATACTTCGTCGCTGGAAATTTCGGCCGTTCCTTGTGTTGGCCAAGACGTTTCTGCAAATTTAATTGCTTAATTTGCTGCTGCCGCCAAATGGACGTAAAAAAGGAAGTTGCAATTATCAAGTCGGCCATCCAGGTATAGAGTGCTAAAAGTTGAAAGTTAATCTGTGGCGTTTTGTCAATTGTGTTTTGGCCCATCTTTCAACTTCTTGCATTCGTGCAAAAATCGGTAGATAGTAAGCATTCTAACCAAGAAATAAAAATTTACATGTACTAACAACCGAAATTCTGCAATAAACATAATATATTTCGAATTATATGTGAATCGCTTTGGCCCATTAACAAGCAAATAAAATACTCGTCGTCAACGCAATTAGTGCGAACTTAATTCCCCCAATTTTTGTCGTAGTGAGCACCGATTTAGGGTATAAATAAAACAGCTGGAAAAAAGTGAAAATTGTGAAAAGTGTAGTTCTCAAGAATTAGCGGCAAAAACTTTCGCCGCATTTTGTTTGAACATTTTCCCGCGCTTTTCCAATTCCCCAGCGCTTTTTTTTTTGCGCGCCTTTCGGCATCAGGCTTATATATTCGTTGCCCTTAGTTATCGGTCAGTGTATCATTCTCCGTTAGCATTTGCCTAGGAAGAGCCGCTAGCCGCGTACACATACACACGCACACCGACACCGCTGCCGCTTTTTCGAGTTATCTTTATCTGCCTAAACGTTTCTGTACGCTTGAGCTTGAGCGTTAGCTCCCCTACAGTGCGTGCGTGCGGCACATAACTGTCGCAGGGTTTATGTAAAAAATATAAAAACCCTATTTAGATATTTTTCGGTGTAATTCGATCGGTATATTACTCTTTGGTTTTTTTTATTAGATTATTTAACAATAAATAATTTAATAAAATAAATAAGTAACACCTCTTCGATACCAACAAAATAAATACAAATAAACGTAATGGCAACTAAGGATATCGAAGAGCTTAAACCCCAACGACAGTTTGCATGAAAAGTATTAACCGAACTTATCGCCATTTAAAAGAAGCTAAATTATCAGTAAATCCGGTCGAGCTTGGGTGTCGATTAGAGATTCTAAATACGCACATTGAAAATGCTTCACTTTTGCAAAATCAAATATAAGTGAAAGATACGAAAGATGTATATAGATGGAAGAGAGGGCCGTAATGACAAAGTCATTGTTGATTTTGATTTTAAATAAGTGCAAACAAAATAATATCGAGAAATCCGATCCGCCAGCAAATCGCCCGCTTCAATGCCGTCTACCGAGCGTTGCTCTCCCAACTTTTAGCGGAAAACACTCCGAATTTTAAAATTTTATAAGCCTTTTCGAAACTTTTGTTGACAAAGATGACACTTTACACGATATTGAAAAATTCAATCATTTAATTTCGTGTTTAGCTGGAGACGCTTTAGGAACAGCTAGGGTCTTTCAGGTCTCTGCGGAAAATTATCCCAAAGCCCTTGCTAGCCTGAAGCGGGTGTACGATAATGATTGTCTTATTTTTTTTGACAACATATCGACACTTTTTAATTTGCAAAAAATTTTCAAGTCTTCAGCTACAGCCTTGAGCACCCTCATCGACACGGTCACAGCCTGGTATGACTCCTTGCTGTCTATTGGGGATGATAGACGCATTACTAATGCTATTTTAATACATCTGGTAATGAGCAAGGTCGATGCAGGAACTAAAAGAAAATGGGAAGAACAGTTAGATTATACTGCGTTTGGAGCGAATGTGAGGCGGCCCTCAACAGGCTATACCAACACATGGTAGCGGAAGAGGCTTCCAAGCCCAAAACTGTTCAGCAGAACCAATCTAACCCTAAGAAGAATGGAAATGGGAGTTTTTCGTTTGTCGCTGCCAGGAACGACTCTGTTCAATGCATGTATTGCAACTCAGCTGAACATCAGATTGGAAACTGCGCTTCCTTCGCAGCCCTGACAGTTCAGCAAAGATTCGATTTCGCTAAAAGAGCACCCTTATGCATTAACTGCTTAAGAAAGGGTCACACGGTCCAAAAATGCAAGTCGAACAGATGTAGAGTGTGCAATTCCTCACATCACACTTTGCTACATATATTTTCCCCAAACACAAATCTTCTTCTTCAAGCCCCAAAAAATAGATATGCTTATCGGCGCTGATACGTTTTTTGAACTTTTATCTATTGGCCAGATAAAGCATGGGCCTGAATTCCCCATCTTACCAAAGACTGTTTTCGGCTGGATAGTGTCAGGGAGATGTGCCTCTGAAAATAATGAAAACGCTGAAAAAATGGTACATCTCAGCTGCCAGGAGGAAGCATTGGAGTCAATTGACACAACCCTGAAGAAATTTTGGTCTGTCCTTACTCCTGAGCAACAACTTTGTCAGCAACACTTTGAGAAAAATTCTTAAAGATTGTTGTCCGGTAGATTTTCGGTTCGTTTGCCGTTTAAATCTGACACAAATACTCTTGGTTCGTCATACGAAGTTGCGAAACGTAGATTTTTGTCGCTAGAAAGGAAATTGTCAAAGGACGCTTCCCTGAAGAAGATGTATCTTGAATTCATAAAGGAATATGCCCCACATGCCCTCCACCAATGACAAAATTCCGAATACTCCGCACTATCTCATTCCGCACGAATGCGTTCTACGGCCACAAAGTACTTCAACTAAGTTGAGAGTAGTATTCGATGCATCGAGCCGTACTTCCCCGCAGGTAGCGTTGAATGACATCTTGATGGTAGGCCCAACTATCCAAGAGGAGCTGTACTCGACTCTGCTTCGGTTTAGATTGCATAAGTTTTCCCTTGCGGCCGACATTAAAAAGATGTGTCGCCAAGTGATGGTGGACGAAGCTGACCGAAACTTCCAGCTCATAGTATGGAGACGAGATCCTTCTGAGTCCCTGAAAATCTTTAAGTTAAACACCGTTACATATGGAACTTCGCCAGCACCCTTTTTGGCGATTCATGTTTAATGCGTCTAGGAGGGATGGCGCAAGCAACTCATCCAAAAGCCGCCAAGGTTATTCAGAATGACTTTTGTTGATTGGCGTCGGATGCGTAGAGGACCTGCAAAGCCTTCGAGACGAAGTTTCACAGGTCTTGCAAGAGGCAGGCTTTGAATTGGCAAAGTGGTTTTCAAACTGCCCAGAGTTATCCGCATCGCAGCTGCCTAAAATTAAGGTATCGCGATTCGTCAACACAGATCCACATACATGGTTTCGCCGACGCTTCCATGCGAGCGTATGGAGCGTGCATCTACGTTCGGACTCAGACTGCTAAAGGTTTGAATGTGTCCTTATTGACCGCCAAATCGAAAGTAGCTCCCCTCAAGACGAAAACTTTGCCTCGCCTTGAGCTGTGTGCAGCTCACCTTTTAGCAGATCTCTATAATCGTTCCCACGAAAGTCAACCCAGCAGACATAGTGTCCCGAGGATGTGACGTAGAGGAGCTTACAACGTCCATTTGGTTCGGTGGGCCTTCGTTCTTGCTAGACTCAGAAAATAATTGGCCTGTAAATAAAGATTTTTAACTGCCGGCTGATGTAATGTCGATGGAGCTACGCAAATCGGCAATAGCTCTCGTAGGCAGCCCAGAACCAAATTATTTGCTTCAGAAAATAGAGTCCTTTTCGTCGCACCTGAAGCTTCTGAGAGTGTTCGTGTGGGTTTTTCGTTTTATTCAAAGGTGCAGAAAGGTGTCGAAGCCCTTTAAAAAAATTATTTCGCCAAGAGAACTTGATTTCGCTTTTGAGAAAATTGTCGAAGCCATCCAATTTCACGAATTCAGGGACGACATAAGTAAAATTCGGAAAAATAAACCGGTAGCAACGAATATTTAAAAGTTAAACCCTTTTCTTTAGGAAAATAAATTAGATTGGTGTTCCTCGACATTGCTACGAGTTGGGGGTCGGTTATTGAATGCTCCTATCCCGTACAAAGTCAAATTCCCGTTGTTGCTGTCTAAAAGCTTACAGTTCGTCAGATCCTATGTTACGAACTGTCACGCTGCTGTAAGCCGCAACTCCTGACGCAAATTATGGGGAACTTGTTAGCAGATAGACTTCGAGCTCTCCGCCCGTTCAATATTTGTGGCGTTGATTTTTGTGGTCCCTTCAGCACAACGTATCGTATCCGTGGTAAGCCACCGTACAAGTCGTACGTGGCCTTGTTCGTCTGTTTTGCGTCCAAAGCGGTCCACTTAGAATTAGTGTCTGGTGGCATTTCAAAAGGTTCGTGAGTCGTCGCGGGATTCCGGAGAAGGTGTGGTGCGACAACGCCACCAACTTCGTCGGCGCAGATCGCCACATGAGAGAGTTCCGAGTCCGTCTGGAGGAGCAGGGGGGCGGTATCGAAACATTCGCGTCAAAAAAAAGATGCGAGCTTGCGTTCATACCGCCCAGAGCACCGCACTTCGGCGGACTATGGGAGGCAGATGTGAAGTCTGCAAAGCAACTGTTCCTTCGGACGGTAGGCCAAGACCTCTTGAGCTCGGAACTCTGCTCACCAGCGTGGAGGCCGTGCTTAACTCCAGGCCCCTCGGAGCTCTAAGCAGCGACCAGAACGACGGCGAAGCCTTGACCCCCGGGCATCTGCTCATTGGAGGCACTCTTTTGGCCCCACCATCAGCGGCGCTCCCGGACCAGCCTGACCTGCTTGCGACGATGGCGAGATATCTCGTCTCTCAGGCACAGGTTTTGGCAGCGATGGTCCCGGGAGTACACCAGCCTTCCACCCCAGCAATGGAGGATAGGCCGAGTAGTAGCGGTGCACGCCAGCGCCGATAACAAGGTTCGCGTGGCGGACTTCAGGTCGCAGGACGGGGAGTATCGTTGAGCTGTCCACCGACCTGTTGCCCGTTCTGGGCTGAAAGACGTCGTACCTTCAGAGGGGGCGGTGTTTGCGCACTTGGCGCTTTTACTTGAAATCACTAGTTGTAGGGCGAGAGCGGGAGCCAATTAAGCTTTCGTCCGTTCGCTCTTGCGAATTCGCCCCGTCTCTCGCCACCATAGCATAAGTTAGGTTCTAAGAGAAATTATTGAAATATTAAAGTTAGTGATCAATCGAACGTCATCGTAGCCACTCCTTTTCGTCGTCGTGCTTTCGAAATAGTTACTTCACAAGTTTCGCAAAATAAATCGTCTCGAACTACTGCAGTCACAAGTTTTCGCGTTGTTAATAAAAAACAGTTTTAAATTTTCAGCTGTATCAACGTACTCAAGTGGCGTGTTATTCATACTCAGTGGCGGCAAATTGTTAAAAATTATTTTTCTTTTACTTATGATAAGACATTTTGATTTTTATGGATTGTGTGTAAAATTGCAAATTATTTGGAAGTTCCTTTAATGTATAGGATAAGATTTATAACCCTGTCGACTTTTTTGTCCATGAACTAAATTTTATTTTGTTACCTTTAAATTCCCTTATACTTTTTACTATGTTTGGTACTTTGTCTTAGTTTTCGAGATTGGCCCTATGTTCTGGAGAAATTTCTTGGTTAGCAGCGAGTGTGAAATTAAATCCTGGTCTTTGGGCTTGTTGTTAAAAAATTGAAAGTAGTTCAGCGAGGATTTGTCTGATAGTAACTTGTTACCCGTTTTCTGCCATATTGTTCCTATTTTGTTGATGGAGTTCCTGACTCTGAATTTGTCTTTGCTGTTGCTGATATATTTGCTGTTGTAATAAATGAGCTTGTTTTGCTACCTCTGAGCTTTGTGAGATTAAATTTTGTTAATTAAAATTAAATATTCCTCATGGGATGTGAGGGTTAAACATAATAATTTTAGTATTTTGTTTGACATGATGTTTCGATTCCGCATTCCTTTTTCCCCAAACGAAATCGCTTTTACCTTGATCGACGATATGGTAACTCTGTTCTACCTGATTACAACCCTGCTTCGGTCAGCTTTCGGCAGTTTCCCTTCTCTTTTTCTTGAACTTTTAACCGACCTGTCGTGTATCGCTGTAAATCATTTATATAAGAAACGCAGTCGGCCTCTAGAGAAACCATATTTCCATAATGGTCATAAAGCCGCGGCTAAATAAGTGATCATAGCGTTTACATGTGTATGGTTGTTCATAGGTATACCCGTGGCAGCTAGGTTGCGAAACAACAGTTATGAGAAAAACGTCAGACAGATCAGGAACATTAAAAAAAGTCAACTTCGGTCGCGGGTAGACGTGTTTTCTTAACGCTCCGGAAAAACAATAAGCCACTAAGTCGAAAACGTTCGAAAAAATTTATAAACGCGAGGTTTTGCGATTCGCGATGCTAATTCGCATATCGTAAACTAAAGTTTTAGTTTATTGATAGTGCGTAATATTAATATTTTATATTTAAAAATTATGTAAACAGCTCACGCCACTACCAGGCGGTTGTTATAATAAGGAGTAAAATAAGAGGCCCTGCCGATGCAGTGCTGTCCTCATTTGGCACTGTATTGAATTTCGATGGGATTTTTACGCACTATCAATAAACAAATGAGTTAGAACGTGGATCAGCGCACTCAACGCCAAAAACAACAAGACGAAGCCCGTGAAAAAATTCAGAGAGAGCAGGACAAACGTCGTCTCTCTTTGGCCCGAAACAATGCCTTTTTCTCGTTCACGAGTAATACTCTAGAACCGAAAGTGCAAGAAAGTGCAAGTTTACTGACCGCCGAAAACCAGAGAGCTAGTTCTTGCTCTCCCGCCCTGCTTTTCACCGCACATGCAATGCAAAACTCCAACCGAGCTTCTGCCTCCTAGTGCAACAACAACAGCAACTACTACGTCAACTACAACGGTCTCTGTCGCCAACAATGCAATAACGACTTTACTCTTTTCTTCTGCAGCGGGTAAAGCAACAACACAACCAAGTGCAAAAATCGGGTCAAACGGCAAAAACAAAGCTACGTTAGAAAAAATTACAATTTCGCAAGTGGGTTCGGCCATGCAGACAGGCATGGATCGCTATATTAATATTTCCAAGCGCAAGCTAACACCCCAAAAAAATCTGACGGCAATATGCCCAAAATAAACCGTACCAACAAAGGCCCTGAAAATCTCGGGCCATTAAATGAAAATAGATTTTCCATTCTGGCGGAGCCTGAAACAGAGTACGAAGAATTAGCCCCAAAGAAATTTAAGCCCCCACCTATCTTTATTCGGGATAAGATCTCCAACGTCCTAGTCAATAAAATAGTTGAGCTTGTCGGGAAGAATAACTTTCATGTTATTCCGCTTATGAAAGGGAATATAAGCGAAACCAAACTTCAAACCAAAACCGAAGATGATTTCCGAGCAGTGTCGAAGTACCTAAACAATGCCAAAAAGAATTACTACACGTACCAGCTGAAAAGTTGCAAGGCTTACAAGTTGTCCTCAAGGGAATAGAACCCGATGTGACCCCCTCTGAAATTATAGAGGCTTTAAAAGAAAACGGTTTTTGCGCCAAAAATGTTATAAAAATTATGAACAAAAACAAGAACCCGCAACCACTTTTCAAAGTCGAGCTGGAGCCAGACAGCAGAACTTTGAAAAAAAACGCAGTGCACCCGATCTATAAGTTGCAGTACCTTCTGCACCGTAGGATCACAGTAGAAGAGCCGCACAAACGGAACGGGCCAGTGCAATGTACAAACTGCCAGGAATACGGACACACCAGGGCTTACTGCACCCTCAAGTCAGTTTGTGTTGCTTGTGGAAACTGCCACGGCTCCGAACCCTGCCCTGCCAATGAGGGAGACTCTCTCAATAAAAAGTGTGTAAACTGCCAAAGAAACCACACAGCAAACTACAGAGGCTGTCCAGTCTACAAGGAGACGAAAAGTCGGATGCAAAGAGCGACAACGGCACGCCAGAACATTTACATGAAATCACAAACGACACCCGAAGTTTTCTTCGCAAAAGCAGCCAGGTCATCATTTGGCCCTTCAATTACCACCAACAGCATTTCCTACGCCAGTGCTCTAAGATCAGGCACAGCTCACATAGAGCCGAAAACTGATAGCATACAGCAGGCCATGGGACAGCCACAAAGTAACATGGAAACTATGATGATAACTTTGCAACAAAATATGATGGAATTTATGTCCTTCATGAAAACCACCATGCAAACTCTAATGCAAAACCAAAATATCTTGTTACAAATGCTTGCAGCTCACCAGTCCAAATAAATTATGCCTAGCCCCCGAATAACTCTGTGGAACGCCAACGGTGTTTCACGGCATATACCTGAAATAACTAAATTTCTGAACGAAAATCACATCGACGTTATGTTGCTGGCAGAAACGCATCTCACCAGCAAATATAACTTTCAAATACGAGGATACACGTTCTACGGCACCGATCATCCAGATGGTAAAGCACATGGCGGAGCCGGCATCTTAATAAGAGACCGTATCAAACACCACTTTCACCAACGGTTTGCAAAAAATTATCTGCAAGCTACATCGATAAAATTACCGCTGTCTACTGCCCACCCCGCTTTACAGTCTCAGAAGACCAATTCATGGACTTCTACAATTCACTTGGAGAGCGATTCATAGCAGCAGGTGATTACAACGCCAAGCACACACACTGGGGATCTAAGTGCGCCGGCCGAAACAGTAATTCCCGTAAGAGACTCTTCAGGCAGCTGGGCCAGAAGCGACAAAGACAGAGCCTGTACATTTGCTTTACACCTTCGAAATGTTTTTCAGCCAAACCCTGCAAATAATTCATTCACACTACCGTCGCCGTCAATTCGAGGTGGAACTGAGACGGCGCCAATTCTGTTCCAAACAAACGAAGTTGCAAAAGTCATCAGCGTGCAATTAAAAACAAAAAAGGCCCCAGGCGGTGATCTAATAACTCCTAAGATGCTAATTGAACTCCCAAACTGTGCAGTTGAGGTAATTTGTAAACTATTTAACGGGATTACACGACTTGGCTACTTCCCAAAAAAATGGAAAAAGTCGGTAATCATAATGATCCCAAAGCCAGAAAAAGATCACACAATACCAGCCTCATATAGACCGATAAGTTTACTCTCGTGTCTGTCAAAACTGCTCGAAAAATGTCTTTTGACACGCATAATCCCATATCTGAAAGAGCACAACACTATTCCGGCGCATCAATTTGGCTTTCGAGAAAGCCATGGAACAATAGAGCAAGCTAACAGATTAACAACAGAAATACGAACTGCATTCGAGTCTCGGGAATACTGCAGTGCGGTATTCCTTGACTGGCTTGATGGCCTTATGCATAAAATCAGAACGTTACTACCGGAAAACACTCACAGGATACTTGAATCGTACCTTTACAACAGAGCCTTCGCCGTGAGATGCAACACTACAATATCCGACGATTACACGATAGAGGCTGGAGTTCCTCAAGGTAGCGCCCTTGGTCCAACTCTATTTCTCCTTTACACCGCAGATATTCCCACGAACAAGCGGCTAACTACTTCTACATTCGCAGACGATACCGCGATCTTAAGTCGGTCCAAATGCCCAATTCAGGCAACAGCACAACTAGCTGATCATCTCGTGGTAATGGAGAGGTGGTTATCAGACTGGCGTATAAAAATAAATGCGCAAAAGTGTAAACACATAACGTTTACTCTTAACAGACAAACGTGTCCCCCGCTAACTGTGAATAACACGCCACTTCCACAAGCTGACGATGTAACGTACCTTGGCGTCCACCTTGACAGAAGACTTACATGGCGGAGACATATCGAAGCTAAGAAAATTCATCTAAAACCAAAATCCAATTCTGCTCTACAATTCAACGCTTAAGCCAGTCTGGACATACGGCTCCCAATTGTGGGGAAACGCGAGCAGCAGAAGCATCGACATTATCCAGCGAGCACAATCAAAAATCCCGAGAACTATCACTGGGGCACCTTGGTATGTTCGGAACGACAACATCCCCAGAGATCTTGGCATTCTACCCGTAAAAGATGAAATTTCAAAACAAAAGGCGTCCTACCACACCAAGCTAACTTCTCATCCAAACCAGCTCGCCAGGGGCCTAGCCAGGGTTTCCAACCGGACCCGATTGCAACGAAATGACCTTCCAGCTCAGCAATAGTTATTAGAGCCCTTACATCCCGCGTCAGTCAACTTGACTGTCAGATATAGCTTTTTAATTTAAGATTTTATATACTTATTGTTAGCCTCAATTCAGAGAAGATTCAATAAATAAAATGCATATGTAGAAAAAAAAAAAAAAGGAACATTCTATTCCGTTGATGAGCGAGCCAGCCTAGAGGCATAGGCCCAATAAACGCAGCGGCATAACGCCGCCTGGACAGCGCCAAATCTTTGCATACTGCAGCCTTGGCTAACAGTGAGAACGAGAACACGAATTGCACCAAGCCAGGAGACCCCAAGCTGCCTTGCGAAAGAATTTAATCCCACTCTCCTGCGAACCGTGCTTGGATACCGTACTTGGCCAATCTTGTTATATATTTTTATATATTTTATTGTTTTATATTGTTTTTTTTTACAATTCGTCTAGCTAAGTCATGTCATTGGAAGTACGGCGTACTCATCTTAACCACAAATATTTCTCATTGCCTCATTCTATGATCACAATTTAGCTACAACTTTCATCATCAGTCAACAGGCCTGCGGGCTGCGAAAATAAATCATAATTAAGCATAGCCGTAGGTTTTAAGTCACCGAGACACTTATGAAGTAACAGGCCTTTTTTGTTTTTAGAAGTAACGTAAGGAATTTAATGATACTTCAGGTAATCGGCCCTAGTTTAACTTAGATTAAGACAAGAAAAAAAGAGTAAAAAAAAACGGAACCGTTTCTTCCACAAGACTTTTACCATTCACATGTCGCGTTAGGATGTCACAATTAGACTCTAAAATGAAATCCTTGTGAATATATATACAAAGCTATGAATTCAGAATTTAAAATGAACCGAAATGTTTCTTTTGCGCACCGGAAGCTAGGACCAATTAAAAATAAGGGTAATGGCCTCCATCCACGTGGGCTGTTACATGCTGGGTGGGTATTGTAGTATGTTCACATATCGGGTACACACTGTACCGCTTATATCACTGCAACATTGTTGCATTTGCTTATGTCCAAATATTCCCAGCACTTCAAGTGCGGAGTTATTCGACCCACACAACAATGTTATGCACTTTGTCTGGCATGTCTGCATGCGCGGCCGACCATTCGGTTACCCTGTGAGCATAACACTCTCTCTCTCATGCGCGGCCGCTGCTTGCGCCGCCTATATACACTTACGTATACATTAACATATATATTTAGATACATAAGCGTTGGCCGCGGCGCTACTCGTGCAGCTATATGAATTGTAAGCCAAGCCTACTTTAATTTCAAGTCAAGTCCCATTCAATTAATAAAGCCCGTTCTTAACAGACGGAGTTACAAAGACTAAAAATATTAAAAACTATTTATTACATGGCGACCGTGTCATGTGCGCGAGTGAAGTAAAAAACATGTACAAAATATATATCTAAAAAAAAAAAAAAGTTATTAAGAAAAAAAATGAAAAGTTATTAAGAAAACAATTTTTACATGGCAGTTTTCAGTTTATGGTAGTGGCAGTGGCCTAAGTCTATGAGCACCACTGTAAAAAAAAAAGTTTACAAATCAAAATATATTAATCAAAATTAATCAGCCTGTGAGGTGACCAGCAACGGCGCCATCTGAGCGCAAAAGGCCCGGACAAAATAATAATACAAAACCAACACAAAAAAAAAAGAAGGAAGAAAAAGAAAGAATAGTTGACCAGGACATGTGTGGAAGGAATAGCAAATCCTTCTACACCAACGATGGAAACTGAAGTGTGGTAGGCAGACCGCCGACTACACCAACGAAGGAGGCATATGAGTGCGTCGTGGCAAGTCCCTGCTCCTGTTGAGCAAAGAGTCGCACCAAGCCTAGAAGAGGCTTTGCAGTTGTGTCCGAACGATGGACCACGCCCCCTCACAATAGCTGAGCACCAGGCACAACAAGAAAACAACAAATTTAACCAAAAAGCTTTGCAGACGAGCAAAGTAACGCAACAAGGGCTGCATTTATGCCAATGCCTAAGTTGCCTTTCAATATAAAGCGCTGCTCGAAAAACACTAACCACTGATAGGCTATATACGTACAACATATAACTGATATTGGTTTACATAGAGCAAAATATTGTAAATCAGTTATATGAAAACTAACACAAACAATTTTATTTTTTCAATTTTCAATTTTATCGAAAGAGGGAAAAAAACAGCAAAAAAAAAAAGAAAATATATATAAACACACATCCAGACACACACATATTAAACAACAACATATATGGGAAATACAAGAAAAACATGAAAAGCGCTAAAAACTTATGAAGCATATTGATGAAAAAGGGCGACAAACCCCAGGCCAAATAAAATGCAAGCAAGATTTTTATGATCACTAAAAGAATGAGAACGAGAAAGAAACATACATAAATTTATTACAATTTGCAAAAATATATATATATATTTAATAAGAACTCGTAAGCGAACGCCGCCGCGATTTTATTTGCGTTCTGACTTTGTTAAATAATGTTTATACCCTTGCAGAGGGTATTATAATTTCAGTCTGAAGTTTGCAACGCAGTGAAGGAGACGTTTCCGACCCTATAAAGTATATATATTCTTGATCAGCATCACTAGTAGAGTCGATCTAGCCATGTCCGTCTGTCCGTCCGTCTGTCCGTCTGTCCGTCCGTTTATATGCAAACTAGTCTCTCAGTTTTTAAGCTATCTGCATGAAACTTTCCCAAAAGTTGTCTTTCTATTGCAGGTAAAATATAAGTCGGAGCGAGCCGGATCGGACGACTATAGCATATAGCTCCCATAGGAACAATCGGAAAAATAAATGAAAAAAAATTATAACTTTGCTGTTTTTTAATTTTTTGTTTAGTTCTTCGACATTTAGTAATGGTTAAATATTTCAGAATTACGGTTTAAATTTCATCAAAATCGGACGACTATAGCATATAGCTCCCATAGGAACAATCATAAAAATAAATGAAAAAAAAATTATAGCTTTTCTGTTTTTGAATTTTTTTTTTAGTTCTTCGAGATATAGCAATGGATAAATATTTCAGAATTACGGTTTAAATTTCATCAAAATCGGACGACTATAGCATATAGCTCCCATAGGAACAATCATAAAAGTAAATAAAAAAAAATTATAACTTGTGTTTTTAAATTTTTCTATAAGTTCTTCGACATATAGTAATGGATAAATATTAAAGAATTACGATTAAAATTTCATCAAAATAGGACGACTATATCATATAGCTCCAATAGAAATAATAAAATTATATAAAATAACTACCTAATAATGAGCTGCAAATCATCATTGCTTCAATGTTTTTAGACATATACGCAAGTAAATCATAATTTTAATGTTTTCAAAAATATTTAATTCTTGCAATAGCTGCAAGGGTATATAAACTTCGGCTTGCCGAAGTTTGCTTCCTTTCTTGTTTTTATTAAAGCAAAAGCGGAAGAAAAATCGCCGCTCGGGGCAGTGAAAATTCATATTTTTTTATTAAACAAAATACAAAACCAAGCGAAAATCTTTGAAAAAATTGCAAAACACAAATATTACACAATATTACATTTTCGACCATACATTTATGGCAAACATTTCATTATCAAAACAGATCACAGACCGAACCGTTGTTCTCAATGAGTAACCCAAGTTCCAAACTGATACGTATGAGGCTAGAATTAGAAGGATACAACTTCACAGTTGAATATTTAAAGGGAAAAGACAATGCGTTATTAAGAATAACCATCAAAGAACTACAAAATATAACCGGAAATATAAATAAAGTCACTACAAAATACCAAAGTAGACAGAAATCCTGCGCAGGAGAAAAAGAAATAGACTTGCCTAGGCAATCTATAGAAAAAGCTTCAAAGCCCAACGTATACGGAGTCATAAACAATGACGAAGTACGTAAAGTAGTGACCTTGCACGTAAAAAATATGCTATGTTTATTTAAACATGGAAAAAAAGTTACTGCAAGATATGATGTTAGCGAATTATATACCAATGGAGTCCTTGACTTAGGTCAGTTTTTCCAAAGGCTTGAGAAGCAAGCCGGTAACATCAAATCAGCCAACTCAAAGTGGCACCGTTGGGAAAATATCTTTGAATACGTTTCAATAGATACTTTCAAGGAAATGGGCAATAAAACATTAAAATCATTGAGAGTAGCGCTACTCAACCCGGTGACCCTAATAAATTCTGGAAAAGAAAAAGAAGCAATTATGTCTACATACCATGATGAACCAATTCAAGGAGGTCATACTGGCATTTCTAAAACCTTGGCCAAGGTCAAAAGACATTACTTTTGGAAAGGAATGACTCGATATATTACAGAGTACATACGAAAATGCTTAAAATGCCAAAAAGCGAAGATAACCACGCATTCGAAGACCCCATTAACTACAACGGAAACACCACAATCAGTTTTTGACAGGGTAATCGTGGACACGAGCGGTCCACTACCTAAGTCTGAACAAGGGAATGAATACGCAGTTACTTTAATTTGCGATTTAACAAAATACCTTGTAGCAATACCGATTCCAAATAAAAGTGCAAAAACAATAGCAAAAGGTATATTTGAAGATTTTATTCTGAAGTACGGTCCAATGAAGACGTTCATTACGGATATGGGTTCAGAATATAAAAATTCAATAATTGAAGATTTATGTAAAAATTTAAATATCAAAAACATAAATTCTACTGCACACCATCACCAGACTGTCGGAACAGTGGAGCGAAGCCACAGAACACTTAACGAGCTCATACGCTCATACATCTCAGTTGATAAAACAGATTGGGATGTATGGCTACACTACTTCGTATACTGTTTTAACACAACCCCCTCTATGGCACATGATTATTGTCCATACGAACTAGTTTTTGGGAAAACTCCAAACTTACCAAAACATTTTAAATGGCATAGATAGAATAGAACCATTATATAATATAGAAGATTATGCTAAGGAATCTAAATTAAGATAAGAACAGGCATATAAAAGAGCCAGAATAATGCTAGAAACTAATAAGCAAAAACAAAAAGATAGATACGACAAAAATAGCTTAGAATTTGAATTAAAAATAGGAGACCAGGTTTTATTAAAAATTAAACTGGCCATAAGCTAGACTTTAAATATACAGGACCATATATGGTAAAGAAGATAGAACCCAATTATAATATAATAATTTTAAATGCCAAAAACAAAACCCAGACAGTTCATAAGGATAGACTAAAAATTTTTATAGAATAGATTTTGTAGGATAGCCATTCATAAGAAAAAAAAAAAAAAAAATAAAGTTACATAAAATTTTTCTCTTCAAAAAAAAAAATTTTAACTACTTTATTATTATAATAAATAATAAGAAATAGTCGCATAAATTTTCCAAGTTTCGACTTCACTAACTTTTCCAATATTTAATAATAATAATAACAAAAAAAAAAAATGTTTTTCTAATATATATATTTAACACAGTAATTAACAAAATAACTCCATAGATGACGTTATTTTTCAAAAGGAGGGAGATGTAGTATGCTCATTTATCGGGTACACACTGTACCGCTTATATCACTGCAACATTGTGGCATTTGCTTATGTCCAAATATTCCCAGCACTTCAAGTGCGGAGTTATTCGACCCACACAACAATGTTATGCACATCCTAAATGCTGAGCCGGCATGTCTGCATGCGCGGCCGACCATTCGGTTACCCTGTGAGCATAACACTCTCTCTCTCATGCGCGGCCGCTGCTTGCGCCGCCTATATACACTTACGTATACATTAACATATATATTTAGATACATAAGCGTTGGCCGCGGCGCTGCTCGTGCAGCTATATGAATTGTAAGCCAAGCCAACTTTATTCTCAAGTCAAGTGGCATTCAATTAATAAAGCCCGTTCTTAACAGACGGAGTTACAAAGACTAAAATATTAACAACTATTTATTACAGTATAGACAGGAGAACAATAACACCTAGTTCTTCAAATATTTCAACGATTTCCTACCTTGTGTGCAATGACCTGTTATCCCTAGCTCTGTCTATCTTTTTATCGGTTGCCGCTATGAATCGTAAATCCCAGCGAAGATCCCCAGCCCTGAGCTAAGTCAAAAAGTTAATGACAGAGCAGTTCGGATCTCGTGGTATATCCTGTCGTGTCCGTTACAGTCCAACTGGCGCCCAACGTGGGGCCCTATAGATCGAATTTATATATTACTTATAATTTCGATTCTAGAAAACGTGTACTAAAAGATATTTCTGGCCCCGAGCTTCACCTCTTTTTCCCGATTTTCCCCTAACTGTTTCATTTCATTCCTCATCCAATACCGAAAGCGGGGAGAAATTGTTGATAGTGATAAACAAGTCGTATTCAAGGTAGATTAAAATTTATCGACGACTTACTTATCTCCACACTAGCCCGGCGTTTGACAGTAACTAAGGACTGGTAAAACTGCATTAGCCTGGTTTCACACCAAGTTTCGACGGTTTAGGTATATCCACATTTCCATATTGCCCAAATTAAATCGAGATTGGCTTATGCTGCATCACTTCGACCGAGTCCCCTTTTAGAAAAGCAATACTTCTTTTGTTCTTAGAACCCTTTAGAGAAATCTCCGATTATTCCTGGAAGCTATTGGAATAATGAATTAAATTGGTACCCGTGCTGAAAGTTAAGACACAAGCCAGAAGAAAAAAAATGTTCTCATCAAAATTTCCTTGCTAGTATTGATGAATTAGAAATATTTTCTTAAATAACTTGCCTCTTAACTTGACTTCAATCTAATCCGACGTGCCCCCTTTGTAGACAACCCTGTGTTTCATCTGATATATCAGAAAACTTTGTACCGGAAACCGAGTACCATTGGCTATGAGTAGCCAATGAGCTTTCAACCACACCGAAGCACTCTCTAAAAACCGGTCGTTTATGAGAGCTGATGCTTGCGAAAATCCGACAGCGGCAGCCCAAGTAAAGCAGGCTACCGCCAGGCAAGGACAAGCCTCTATTTTGTTCAAACCCTCGTTACAATCATTTCAGACCTCGTGCACCGCGGGCGTCAACTGGTAACCCACCTCGAGACTTCGCCAATTGGTCGGCGTAGCGTATTTACAACCTCATCTCCACGTCGCTAGGGATCTCATAATACGTGGAAAAGAAAAGTTGATCGAAACTTTTGACGAGTTTACTATGCATTGCCGACGCCCTGCGAGTACGATTATCCGACGGCGAGTAAATATCAATAATAACTAGTAACTTAAAGCCAGATCTTAGGTATGAACTACTACATATACCGATAGTAAGCTTAGCATTCTTACGCACAAGCAAGAATAATTGTATAATTTCTTCGCCAATAAAACACAGACTCGAGCTGGAAATGGGAACCGATTTGTTCAGGAAATTCTACATGAAGAATTTCTAAATCCTTAACGCTGTTAAGATTTCCGAAAATCTAAGATGTTGGAACTGCGATCTACTGGGCCACAGATACCACGATTGCTTGGTGGTAGACGTATTCAAACCCATCTGTGCAATCTGTAGGTCGACTTCGAAAAACTTCCGTCGGGACGTACACTTCAATTCCAAGATGTATGTCCGCATTAAATTCTGTACCTAACTGCATATCTGAAAACTTGAAGCTTCGCCATCCCACTTGTAAACATGTAAACCTTGTCATGTGCGAATGGAAGAATACTTAGAACGCCGTAGTGAAAAAATCAAAACCTAATACGAAAGGCCTCGTACGCAATCAACCCATCGCATAAAGTCGTTTTGGTCCCAAAAACGGAAGTTAAAGATTTATCTGCCATTATTCAAATAAATGACAAAATCCGGCCCTTTACGTACGTCTCGATCTTCGGTTAAAGTAATTTATTATTGCTAGACAGCGGGGCTAATAAAAGCGTTATTGGGGAAAATATAGCTGGCCAGGTGCTAGAAAAAAAAAGGCTGGAACGTGATTAGATCTAAAAGAAGTGTAAGGACAGCTGACGGTCAAAAATAATCAGTTGCTGGGACAATCAACGTTCCAATTCAGTATAACCACATTTCTGAAACATTTGAGATTTTAATTGCACTTTCGATAACGCAAGATCTCATTTCCGGAATAGACTTTTGGCACACGTTTAACCTATCCGTAAGCACTAGTCGATACTGGAGACAACAAGTCTATCAAACAAAGACACCACCCTATCTCCCCTGCTCGAAAAAAGCGCCTATGCGTAGAAATTGCTCAAATGTTAGCCGAGCCTAGAAGGCTTCCTAAGCAGATTACCTCCGGTACGCTGTATCTCAAAAGTAGACCTTAAAGACGCCTTCTGGCATGTAAAGCTAGACAATCAGTCACGACCCAAGAGAGCCTTTACCATCCCAAATTGCACACTGTATCAGTTTACGAGAATGTCTTTGGCTTATGTAATTCATCACAGACTATGTGCCGCCTCATGGAAATGGTGATCCCGTACGACATGAAAGAGCACATCATCGTGTACCTTGACGTCTTATTGGTCATGTCATCGACTTTTGAGGATCACTTAGTTCACTTGTCGGAAGAAGTGAATCGCCTAAGAAAAGCGGGAATTACAATTAATATCAACAAAAGCCAGTTTTGTTTGCGGAAGGTAGAGTTTCTTGGTCATACAGTCGGAGAAGGCTCTTAACAAGAAAACCCTGAAAAAATTCAAGCAATATCTGTGCCCAAGACCAAGCGCAACCTTCGCCGCTTCCTCGGCATGACGGGATGGTACCAGCAATGTTTTAGTACTGTCTTCGCGCTTACCGAGCTTCTGAAAGGGAAGTCATTTGAGTAGATCGACTGCGCGCCAAGTTCATTTCATGCGACTAAAGAAAAGCTATTTTACTATCCACCCCAATTATGAGCGCCCTTTTATTGTAAAGTGCGACTCATCCACAGTAGGAGTAGGTGCGTTGTTGGCTCAAAAAATGAACTCGGAAAAGAACCCCCAATTGCTTATATGCTAAAAAGCTCAACAAAGCAGTAACTGAGCTTGAATGCCTAGCGGAAGTGCATAAGAAGTTTAGGATGTTTAAGAAGGCCACTCTGTAAAATAGTGACGGATCATGCAATCAAAATTTCGTCGCCGTTACCTTATTCAGGTCGTTTGAGGACGGCGTCGATATAGACACTCTAGAGCTCGACCCTCGCCCATATTTCGATCATAAAGCCGACGCATTTTATAACAAAGAGTACGAAGAGATCAAAGTAAAGTTTCCGTAGTCAAACCTACCTGACTATCGTATCACTGACGGATTCCTGTATCATCAAGTTGGTTTTTCCCTCGCCGCTGAGAGAATCTGTCATAAAGTCAGCCCACGATCAACCGAACTCGGAGCACGGTGGTGTAGCTGAATTTTTAGAACGAATAAGGTAAAACTTCTTGTGACCGCGTATGGTTGTAGATATTGCGAATATACTTGTATACTAAAGTGCGATCTGTGTTAGTCCCCCAAGCTCCCATGTCGGGTTCTCAAACCCCCGGTGGGTAAGCAAACCACTAGCGACAGACCATTCCAAAAGCTTGTTGTTGATTTTATAGCACCGTTCCCCAGATCGCGAACCAGCAACGTGGGTCTGTTTGTAATACTCGATCATTTGTTACTTCGTTTTGTCATTTGGTTTCTTTGGAAACCACTTCCTCCCCTACATAACAAGAATAAATGTATCGTGCTTTAGGAAAAAGATAGAACTCGTCCAGTTCGTTTAGTCAATTGTCTTCGCTGCCCACAAACTTCTCAAGTAGCTAGCTAATGCGCTTGACCGAATTTCGATAGCCAGCGTGTGGCAATTGTTCACAGGACAAAAAAAAGTATTCGCTTTATTGCGATACGAATTGCGGGGAAGAGAAGAGTGAAAACGGCACTCGCGATGTTTGACGGTGGCGCTTTTAGCAGTGGTTTGTCCTGGTGTTTCCAATTACATATAAAAGCTTTGTTCTTTTACTTGCATTCAATTGTTCATTTATTATTGTTGAGTGTTGTTGATTGTTCAACGAGTCTTATATTGACGAAATTGAAATAACTAATTATGAAGGATAAATAAGTTGTGCAAGGTTTCTGGCCAATTGGAAGTGACAGCTACGATTCTCTCCAGTTCGTGTCCGTGGTCCCGACGAATCTGCACAGATCGCTTGTACATCCGCAGGAAATTCTTAAGCAATATAGGATCAAGAGTCCAGTAATGAGGCACTAAACATTGTAGACTTTAGTGATGTCCTCCTTGTGATCTGCAATGATCTGCCTTCAAGGTTGTGGATCCCATGATATATAAATAGTGAGTTTCTATCGGGTTCCAAATTTGATCACGCGGATAGGTATCCACGGTTACTGCTTTCGCCGGTAGTGGACTTATCGCGGTTCTGCGGTCGTTTCTGGACTCCCGATTCTCAATTGTCTTGGACTGTGACTGCTCGATCATAAGGTGGGGGGACCTTTTTACCGATGGTATTGCTGCCGGGTCATCCAAGTGTTCCCCCTTAGGTACAGCAACTCCCCGTTTTCTGCCTTAGTGGCCCACTTATGGATGTTGCTAAGTTTCGTCCCAAAGCTTCATGATATCCACTTCGTAGTGTACACGACTCAGTAGCTGCCCTGAGCATTTGTAGCACGGATCGGTTTACCCGTTTTGCTGCATTCGCTTGTGTCGAATAAAAGCCCGTTCGAACGTGTCGGATTCCATTTTGGGTGTTTAATAATACTATAATTTAATAATAAGGTCCCATGAAATCAATATAAAGTTATTGCCTTGGTCGTTCGGTTACTTGTTGTTTTCCCATAAGCGGTCTGTTGGATTAGTTCGTTGTTTTGCTGACTCTGAAATTTCACATTACGGGCCAGTAATGTAACTACTTTAGTCCAGCCAAAGTTTTGTGTATACCGCCGTGACCTGTGCCTGATGAGTTAGGTCTTGTCGAAGTTCCTCAGAAGCCCACAGCTTTCAAGCACTGCCCTCGTTAATTATTTCGCTTGTTCGGAACCCTAACCTCTTATACACATATCCTTCGGACGTCTGGGTATCAGGAGTCTTTACTGCGTGTTTTTCAACAGCTTGAACTAATTATTTGTATTCTTTTGACTGAAAAGCTGCTAATTGTAAGTTGATGTTTACCTCTGCCGCATCACTAAGTTCTGATGTTACCTCATCCATGTGTACCCTTGAATGCCAAATTTTGTGACTCTTTTCTGTGTTCGATTTCAAAATCAAAGGCTTGTAGTTTCAAACTCCACCATGCTAGCCTGCCAGATAAATCTTTGTGGCCCATGAGCCACTTTAAACTAGCATGATCTGTTATTACCCTAAATGGCATACCTTCAACATATGGATGAAACTTTCTGATGCCCAATATTGCCGAGTAACATTCAAATTCAGTGATGCTGTAGTCCCTTTGGGCTTTGTCCAGCTCCGAGGACATGTATGCGATAGGATGCTTGCAACACCCCTCCGACTCCGGTCGTCGATGCATCGCACTGAATCGTGAAAGGTTTTGTAAAATCCGGTCTAAATGCCTTCTTCATCGAGCTCGTATTTTCTGACTTCATCCCTTTTGAGACTTTCATGAAACGGTGCTGCAGTTTGTGCGTAGTTTTGTATAAACGCCGGTACCACCCTGTCATTTTTAACAATTTGCACATCTGCTAAGCGGTTGGCTGTGGGAATTCTTGAATAGCCTTCATTTTTGATAGATCGGTTTTTGTGCAACCCCGACCTACTACATATCCCAGGTAGCAGAACTTACTTTCTCCCACATTTAAATTTAATTTTGCTCACGTCAAGCAATTACTGACCTGCCGCAACATTTCTAAACGTTCTTCATAAGTTTTTGGAGAACAGACCAGTAAATCATAAAGATACACTAAGACCAACTCTCGTAATCCTGCTGGAATAACTTTGTTTATCACTCTGCACACTCGCTGGGCAGCAATACATAGGCCGAACGGCATGATGGTAAATTGGTATAAAGGTTGTCCTCGCACTGTTAAAGCTGTTTTTTCTTTACTTTTAGCCTCCAGAGGTATTTGCCAAAATGTAGACGACTTAGTAGGCCCTATATGTGTGATAACGGGTTACGTCCTTTACAGTCCTAACATTAAGTTTGCGTGCGTCCAAGCAAATGCGGTTTTTGGGGACCTCTTGCACTAAGGTCACAGGAGAAATCTAACTACTATTACTTTTCTCTATTACCCCTAATTTTATCTTTCGGTCGAGTTCGGCAAATACCAGTTTCGGTTTTGCTGGTGAGATAGGATAATTCCTCAGCTTGATGGGTAAATTTTCCTGTGTAACTCCTATGACATGTTCTCCTAACTCCGTTTTCCCTAAGCCCATATCTGTACAGGATGGAAAGGTGTTGTCTACCTTTTTAAGGGTATTTTCCTGTTGCTCGGTGAGTTTGTGTGGGGTGTATGCAGTTTCGTGGCGTGCGGGATTCTCCTCTTCTGGAGCTACGGTATCTAACTCCGCCATCTCTAACAGGCGTTTCCCCAGTAAAGGCAACTTAAATTCCTCCTAGAATTCTATTCCAAAATAAAAGTGTTGCTGTAGAGCGGGCACTATTAAAAACTCCAATTCTCTTGATTCGCCTTCCCATTCCACTGGCAGAGTGATCATGCCTGTAACTTGAGTTTTTGAGTCTGGTTAACTTCTGCACCTTTTGCTGCCTCCGTTGTAAAAACAGCTCCGCTCCTTTCCCAATGCAGTGGCACTTGCCATGTATCCAATAAGGCTATAATCTCTTCGCCGTCTACTTTCGTCTTACCAGTTGGCTGATGATAGGCGCAACTAATTTCCTTTTAAGTTCCCGTGCAGTTTTCAGGATCTGGTGTAGTGTCGAAGTTTCTTGTTCTTCCGGTTACCCCTTTCGTCTTCTTCCCCTTGTTCCGTATTAAAGATACGGGCGCGAGCCTCCTCATACTCTGCCTTACGCTGTTACCATGTCTTATGAGACGATATATGTGCGGGGCTCGCGGTCGCCTCTTTTATTGTCTCGGGGTGTAGTTTTTCTGACCGGTCGTCTTCGACTCTCCGATCAGACCTTTCCGTAAAAAAAGAAGAGTGCGTAGAGTGGTAAGAGTCGTCTTTACCACAATAGTGACTCTGCGTTGCATGAAACCGGGCTTGGCACCCTGTTCCGTCTACACTTTTACGGTGGCGATAAAAGTCCGCCGGTTTATTGCACGTGTAGCAAAGGTATGTGTGAAACGGGGACGTGCATCCTTCTCCGGGTTCTGTTCCCTTTAACTCCTGTCGTCGTTCCATTAACTCTTTTATGGTGACATAGTCGTTTTCAGATGTCGAAAAGACTTTGGTCATTTCTCGGGTTTAAAAGTGGCTTCCAAAATAATGGTCGTCTGCTTTGCCTTCGAGCATTTGCCAATTCCACTTGCTGGCGGATCCAGTGAGTAGACAGTGAAATTCTCGGAATACCTGTTCATCGGTATACCCATACAGTGCTTTCATGCGATCTACTCGGAAGAGAAAACTTTCTATTGATATCCCTCGGCTGGTCCCATCAAATTTAAGATTCCACTTGTCCAATCTAACGTTACGGTTCTCTATTGGTCGGTGCTCAGGGCCTGATATTTCCCATCCATTGTCGCTGTTTCGTCTGCCAGAGTCATTCTGATTATGCTGTTCCAGAGAACTAAGTCCTGGCGGCGATGCTGACCCCGGAATTCCTGTTTCGGTGTTAAGTTGACTCTCAAAGCGGCTTGAAGGTGCCGGCCGAGTAGTGCTGTTTTGTGCGGGCGTGTCTCCGGTTGTTTGTGAATAACCTGCTTGTGATTCACATATTTCTCCTATTTTGTCAACATTACCTTCTTCCTCTTCCCTGCCATTTACTGACCTATCCTCTTATTTCAAGGATTTGGCCCGTGCCGAAATAATTAAATATCAATCAACCTTGATAGTTGCACACGTCTGCCACACTTTTCTTGTTAACTCTGAAAAATATACAATTAAAAATATTTGAGGTAAATCTTCAAATTACCAATTTGAATGACGACGATAAAGACACTTGAGCCAAGACGCTACTCAAAAAGACTGGATAACTACATGTGTGTATTCGTTCACTTTTTATGCTGCTTGATTCTTTTTGCATACAACAGCAGTTTTATCTGACAATTATATTATGAACAATATACAGAAATTTTTAAACGGGGTTTGCTGGCACTGGAAGATATTTATGGGTCAACCGTTCGAAATTAAGCCCCCAACAAATTATAAAAACGGTCCCTAAATAAGTCAATTCTATGATAGGATTCAACTGGTCTCCACCGGAGACACCAGTTGCATTCATGTCCTTCTGACCTCTTCTCAGGACTACAGCCTCCACCAGAGTGTTGATTCCCCGTAGAAGGAACTGTCCGAAACTCCCTCCCTCCCAGTCGTCGGAAACAGGTAGGCTTCCTCACAGACAGACGAATAGAGCTTTATTCCAGACAGACTAAAGAAATTGCCTCCCTGTCTCCTCTATCTCTGGACTCGAACCTCTCCAGCGACCTGGTTCATGCCTAGTACAAACGGATAGCGTTGGCCAGAGAGATAGATTCAGTTCTCCCGCCCTTGTATCGGTGGAATCCGTGCGGACTCGAACCTCTCGAGCGACCTGGTTCTTGCCTGGTTCAAACGGATAGCGTCGGCTTATACGGATGTGGTCTGTTCGCCCCCTCCCGCTCTTGGTCAATCGGTTTCCTCTGGACTCGAACTTCTCGAGCGACCTGGTCCTTGCCTGATTCAAACGGATAGCGTCGGCCAGAGAAAACAAAAAAAAAAAAAAAAAGTTTGTGTCCTACAAAAGATAAGTCGGTCTTGCACGTGATTTAATAATATTATATAAGGACAATAAAATTTTCAAAAAAAACGCATTCGATTTTTCTATTAATAAAAACAAAGACAAATGATTTTACAAGATATTTAAAAGAGTCATAAAGTCGCACGGCTATTCTGAGACAAAGTTCCGATTGAGCGCCGCCTCAATTCTGACTGTCGCTGAAGTTAAGGACTTTATATGTACAAAAAAAAATTAAATATGCCTGCCAAGAGGAATTTTAAGTGTCGACACAAGTTATTTTTGATCTTTGTTCAGCAAAATTGAAAATTATGTCTGGCATGTAATTTTTCAGATATGCCCTACATCCGGTATTCCGATTTTGAAATCGTAATCTTTAATACGTAAAACAAACAAAATATTTTCTTCAGATGTTAAAAGTCCTAGTTCTAAGGATGCGAAGAATCCTTCATTGGGCGCCAATTCTGTTACGTCGGTGTACTAGTGCCCAGTCCAAAGGACTTGGGCCGAGGGTGTTGCGTCCTGGGTAGGCACACTGGGTGCCGGCTCAGCTCGCCGGACGGGGTGGGTTCTTTGGAAACCACTCCCTCCCCTACATAACAAGAATAATTTTATCGTGCCTTAGGAAAAAGATAGAGCTCGTTCAGTTCGTTTTGTCATTTATCGTCGCTGCCCACAAGCTTCTTAAGTAGCTATCTCAAGCGCTTGACCGAATTTCGATCGGCAGCGTGTGGCTGTTTTACCCTGCCCCTTCATACGTTCCGTATGCCGATGGATCGCTGCCGGCCACTGCAATGCGATCCCCTTTTGTCTATGTCGTCAGTCAAAAGTTAAGTCATTGTTCTTGACGCGAGTTTTTGCGTTTGAGGCAGCTCCCCCTGTTATAGACGTTTACCAAGCCATTATTGACTTCTGCTTCACATTATAATTTATTAAAATGATTTTTATTTAAAAAGGTGCCCATTTATTAGACAAATGAAAGTGTAAATTTAGGTGCCAAATTAATCAAACTGTGAAATATTCTACGCGGTGTATATAATTTTTGTATTAAGAATGAAAATAAATTTAAGAATAATATTTGGATTTAATTATAAAAATATTAATATGGTATGAGGATTATATATATATATAAATGTTTTAAAATTGCACATAGATCTAGGTATATACGCATATGTATATGTCGGAACATCGAGTTCCTCAATGAATTCTGCGGCGTTGCGGACCGTGCGCTTTCTCGGCTGTGACATTAACCGTAACCGCACCTCGATCGAGACTGTATGTTCTATCCATCAGAACTCCCTTTTATACAGCCCAAATTGGTCAACATCCTCTTGTTCACATACTTTGCCAAATACCATATGGCCGTCTCTTTTACTCGCACCATGTCACACCGAGACTGCACATAACGGACCTCCGTTAGGCTCAACGCAACACTACCATACAGAAACTCATATAAAGAAAGGAATGCGAAGAGAGGAATAAAAAGCAACGAGTGGCATTCATAAGAAATTCTAAGTAAAAATATAATTCCAAGTAAGTCAGCATTTCATGTTAATTCTTATTTTAATAGCATAATACCACGAAAACAAAACTAAAGATCCGACACGGCCATCACACGTCCTCGTATGTTACAAATTTTAAAGAAAATACTAAGAGTAATTAGCAGACACCGCTCAATCTAAAAAGATTATAGAAATAAGAAAACGTATTAAAACGTCGCTCGTCGTTACTTTTTCCAATAGTTACTAGTTAATTAGATTATTCGTTTGCGAAGAGCTTTTACTAGAAATCGATCCCCAAAGATCAATAACATCTACAACAAACACACCACCAAGATTTCCACCACTAATTAGGCGCCTCACCATTGCCAGGTGAATACATGACCATGTACCTTCGGAAACCTAGTGGCTAGAGTTGATCTAAGTGTATGATTGTATAGAATTTCGCATTGAAGTCCATCAATGCCACAATGCACAGATCGCTTCTACATCCGGAGGAGATTCAGAATCAACATAAGGATCAAGAGTCCAGTTCTGAGGCACAAATCATTGTAGACTTTAGTGATGTCGTTCTACCACGTTTGCCGTATTGTCGGATGCCTTTGAGGTTGTAGATCTCATGATATATAAATAGTGTGTTCCGATCGGGTTCTAAATTTGATCACTACACTGAACTGAAAGTAGAATATAATGTGATTGGACGTTCATATATATGTCTCCCAATATCGAGCATCAATTGAATATTGAATAACAACAATATTGATTACCTGTATAACAAATGTGTATTAATAAGAAAAAACTATCCATCCAAAGAAAAATCACTGTTTTACCCTCAGCATTAAAAGAAGCAGCGATCCGTGTCGCATCCTACAATAAGTGGACGCGACATAAAACCTATTTTTTTAATAGAATACGCGCAGACGCTTGATAACGTTCTAAATTTCAAAATCTATCAATTAAAAAAACGTGGCGTTAACTTAACGATCTGTACTGGAAGCTTGTGCAATTTGATGTACCCGATTTAGTTTTATGTGTGGTAGCCAATGTGATGTCCTTGAATGTTGATTTAAAGTGAAGTCAAACGCTGAAGGCCTGGATGGCATCACCACAAAATTAATTTAATTGTTTTTACCTTTACTTCTTACCCATATTACACACATTATGAATACAGCAGCACGCATGGAAGTACGCTAAAAAAGACCCTATGCCGAAAAGTCAAAAGCAAGTTTAAACCCATATCCCTAATTGCTTTTTGTCAAAATTGTTTGAAAATACACTGGCGGCACAGATACAACCCTTATGGACAACAATTTCGTTCCAGCGAGCTGGTTTCAGAAAAAAGAGGAGTTGTACTAGTGCCATTACTAATGTAGTTGAGGACATTCGATCAAGGCTATATAAAAATTGGGTTTCGTTTTTGGCTCTACTCGATCATAACAAAGCCTTCGACACTGGCAAAAGAAAAGGGTCTTCGAATGTTAAAGCTCGCCCAGGCAGCAATTTTAACACAGAGTTGATATAAGCTATTACTAAAAAGTTCAGATAACCATTTGGCCACTAATCCATAGCAATAAAATAAAATAAAAGCAGGAAAAAGTGATTCGAAAAGGGTTTCATAGAGATAAAGACACCCCTCAAAAAATAGTAAGCCTTTATGTCAAGTAAATGACAGTGTGATACCCTGATTTTCAAAATGAATAACTGGGCCATTGAAAACGGACTATGTCTAAACCTCAACAAAAGCAAGTGTATAGTTATTTACAAAAAACCCTTCGACACTACGCAACTCTTGAATTTAATAATTGGCAGAAGCCCAATCAGATATGAAGAATCTGCCGGTATCTCTTTAATAACACGTTAACATGGAGCAAACATATTTCCAAAGCTGGGAACAAATGGGCTTCCGAGACATCTTTCAACTTGCAAAGTCAGCTTCTAGTGGCCAAAACAATTCTAGTTCCCACCTTATTTTACGGTGTTGAGATTTTTGGGCATTGCGACATTCAAGCTACGCAAAAATGAACTGTTGCTTGTAATTCAATCGTCCGTTACGTGTTTAATCTCCGTCGTACTGACCACACTTCCCACCTAGTCAACAATATTACTGACCAAAGCTTTAGACCTTGACCTTAAGACCATAATTTATTTTTAAACAAGAAATGAAGCTAACTTCGGCAAGCCGAAGATTAAATTCCCTTAGGTTAGGTTAGGTTTGAGCAGCTTTCAAAATATTGACACGTTTAGACCTAGAAGGTCCATTATGATACCGTGTGGATCTGTGTCCCCTTTCCTATATTATTGTCTGCTGCTCTTTCCGCAGCTGACCTAGCATTGCTCCCATCTCCCATGAATGGATTCCCTAAGTGGTACACTCTAAATCTGCATAGGGTCGGGCAGGAACAGAACAGGTGTTCCACCGTTTCCTCCTCCTCCTCGACCCTGCAGAAATCGTTTTGGGGCGCGAGTTATCGTCTGTGGCCGGATCTGGCTGGTGTAGACTGTGCTGGTGGAGTTTAGGAGGCTTCGGGAAGATCCTGGTGGTCTAAGCCACAGTTGTAATCAGGATTGACGATGCCACGAGTATGTATATATGTATGTATGTATATTATGATTGTTGTTAGAATGATGAGTTTTTATTAGGCAGTTAATTTCGTTCGGGTTGATAGGCTCGTGTAAAAGAATGAGACATCTGTAAATCTTATACAAACCGGAGTCTGCGAAATATTTGGTGTAAGCTTTTTGAATTATATCGAAAATTTCGTCGAGTGAGTGAACTGCCAAGGTCTTGTTTGGTGTTAAAATTGGTTTTAAAATATCTGTGATTCCTTCTAAGGTATAAGATGGTTCCGTTATACGTGTCCGTGTTTTATTTTTAGATGGATTGCTCGTTACAAATGAGGGGGTCTGGCTGATTTCGAATATAACTTGTGTGTTGAATGTGTTAAGTGCCTTTGGGCTAATGGGATACTAGGTGAAACGGTACGGTCGCCGTCGTTGGCAAGTATGTTTGGCTCAATTCTACTCAAGCATCGGCAATGACGTTTTGTGAGCCTTTTTTGTAGACAATATCGTAATCGTACTCAGAGAGGGTAAGATTCCAACGAAGGAGCTTCGGGTTTTGGCCCTTAACCATACTACTCGCGAAACAAATTGGTCTGTCAGGGCCCTGGGAGAGAACGGCACCAATGGCGAAGTTACTTGCGTCCGTGGTGAGAGAAAATGGTTTTTGGAAGTTTGGGTGTTGCAAGATCGGGTTGTTTGTTAGAAGAGTTTTGCAAATTTCAAACGCCTCTATAAATTCTGCATCTATAATGACGGATTTACCACCATTAAGCTGGCGAAAAATGGGTTTCGTTATTCTAGCAAAGTCTTTTATAAACTTCCTATAATAATGCAATAATCCTAAAAAGGATTTTATTTGGGCAAGGGAAATTTTTCACCGCTGCTATTTTGTCTGGGTTTGGTTTGATACCATCCTGTGTTATTACGTGTCCCAAAAAATCGATTTCTTTTCTCAAGAAATTCGACTTGGTAATTTGAATTTTTAGATTTGCTTGGCGTAATATCTGAAATACAGAGTTTACGAGAGGCAGAGAATATAATGATGTCGTCAAGATAGACTAAGCAGATGTCTCCTATTAATTCGCCTAGTACATTATCCATTACCCTTTGGAAGGTAGCTGGGGCGTTTTTCAGTCCGAAGGGCATTCGTAATGTCCGTTTTCCACCAAGAAGGCTGTTTTGGCCATGTCTCTGGGGTCCATCTGGATTTGATGAAACCCGCTGGCCAAATCTAAAGTGGAAAAATATTTGGCCCTACCGATGTTGTCAAGAATGTCGTTAATATTGGGGATCGGGTACCTGTCGGAGATGGTTTTTTCGTTCAGTTTCCTGAAATCTATTACCAATCTGCACTTCTTTTGTTCGGGGGAGTCAGATTTTTTTTGGAACTTTCTACACGGGGGCGCCCCAAGGGGAGTGGCTGTTTTTTATAATATTTTGTTCAAGCATTTTGGATATTTGTTTTCGGACCTCCTCCTTATGTATATATGGATATCTGTACGTTTTGACATGTATTGGTATGTTGTCGGTGGTCGGGATAGGGTGCTTGACTGTGTTGGAAAATGTGAGAGGTGTCGCGTCGTCATAGAAAAGATCTTGAAATTTTTTGCAAATTTTAACCAACCCTTGTTTTTTCTCGTCCGTTAGATGGTCCATTAAAATTTGTTCGCTAAGATTGCCCCTTATTTGTTGGTAGCTTGGATTGAGTGTTACCCCGTTTATTTGGTCGTAATATTCTTTGTTATATGGTTGTACCTTCAATGGTTGGTCGAGGCATAGGATCTGTCCAGTCCCGGAATTGTTAGTTATTTCAAAGAAGGTATGAGGCTGTGTAAAGACCCCGGAAACAGAAAGATTGCTGTCTATCTCTAGTGAATTACAGAGAAAGTCACCTTCCATTAGATTTACTGGTAGTTTGAAAATGGTTTTACTTTGGGGCTGGATAAAAAGTTCATCTGTTCCTCTATTAACTTCTGTAATAATGTTGATTGTGGTGAATGGGGTTTCTATTTTAAGTTCCTCAATATTAATCTTTACTTTTCGGTCTGTTAGGAAATCCATTCCAAGAAGACCATCAAAGTATGGGTGGAATTTGAAAAGTAGTAACTGAATTTCTCCATGTTCTTTAAATTCTATTGGTATGGGTAGTACAGCCCTTAAGGTCAGCGAATAACTTTCCAGGACTGTTGTGATTCGGACATAATTTTCTAATTTTTGTATGGCATCTTGCGGAATAAGGTTTGGGTCTACAAAAGAATAAGTGGAAACAGTGTCGATGAGGAATTTTAGTGGTTTTGGGAAATAGGATAGAGTGACAACTATATAGGGAAGAGATAGACCATGCGTTTTCTTGTTCATCTTGTCGGTCAAGGCTTCTTGTTGAAAATTTGAGCTGTCGTCAATGTTGTTAAAATTGGGAGCAGGCCTTCGTGAGGTACTGCTACGATTTTGATCAGTATTATTTCCTCCCACTCTATTGTCGTTATTCTGCCTGTTGTTATTGAAACGATACTGGCTTTGGTTGGGGCCTTGGCGGAACGGGTTTCCCGAGGAATAGGAATTTCCACGATAATCTTGCCCGTAATTATTGGAAGAGTAGTTATTTCCACCAACAGAGTTGTTCTGGTAGGAACCCCTCTGATAGGGTCTATTGCGATATGAGTTGAATCTTTAATTTTGTAGTTTGTTTTGTTTTTGATAAATGAAGTTCTGCTCAGCTTGGCACCACTCGTAAGCCGCCTCGATCGTTGTCGGATTCCGGGCTCGGATGACCGTTCTGAGTGGGTCCCGTAGCCCGACGAGGAAGGCGTTAAGGCAAATTCCTTCATAAAGAGCTCTTTTTGATGCTGCACTTACACCGTGGTCAGGGTCTGCGGGGAGTGACAAAAGTTCGCTACGGAGTCTTATGATTTCGAAAAATAATCTACCCAGGGACTAACTAGCGGGAAGGTTCTGAATTTCGGCGATGAGTATTGGTTCTGTCTTTTTGCAGGCATACAGACGCTTCAGATTTTCCCTGATACTGTCCCATTCTAGCTTGGTGTCTAAGATATTCAGAGTCTCGTCCGCTTTTCCAATAATTTTGTTTCTCAAGTTTCTTAGTAGTAATTGTCCGTACGGGGTTTGGTCCGTTCCCCTTATTAACATAATAATTTCCTCAACGCTTACAACAAATTTCTGGAGGGTACCTGGGGTCCCTTCGAAAGTAGGCAATTGCTTGACGAAGGCTAATATATCGGTTGGGTTAAATGGTGGTATTTAGGGTTGTGGTTGACGAAGTGTTTAGAATGGTGCTAGCATTTCCTATATTGTTAGTGGCTCTATCAGTGGGGCTAGTGGTCCTAGAACCCGATGCGTTTCCCGAATCCATGATTATAATTTCTTCTTCCCTAATATTTGGTAGGCTAGTAATACTCCTGAGACCTAGTCTAGTTCTAGTTTTCTCTACTATTGTTTTTCTGACATTAGGTGGGGAAAATACGTATTTGCGTAATTAAAGATTTAGGAGATAAATATGTGAATTTTGGAATTATATGTTTTGGTAGATATTATGTGCTTTATAAGAGGAGGTGTAAAATTATAAATTGTGTGAAAAAATCGTATTATCTATATTTTCTCGTGTAGTTATCTTAATAAGAATGTGTCTTTCGCAAATTGTTATTTGATTTTACTCTTAAATTATAGTTGAAATGGCAACAATGTAAATAGTTTAGAGGTTTTTTTTTTTTTTTTTTTTTTTTAACGATTTCATCGACGAGTTTGTATTCTTTTCTGCAGCATTGTAGCTGTTTATTTATTTATTTTTTTGTTTTTTTTTTATGTGTGGGGCTCAATTGTATCCGGTTTCATGGCAAGAACAAGGGAATAGGGGAGGAAGAAAGAGCGAGTCGTCGTTGGTTCCCGGTCTTACGCTCTCATTTATATAAATATACAAAAGAACAAAAGGCCTGGAACACAGACGACGCGAGTGGTGCCCCCTCCCTTCCTCTATTTAGAGTGCTTAGCCATGAATAATATTTTTGTATGGTTGTATATTGCAAATGTGCGTATGTGGAGGTTCGAAGACAATTTAAAGTGTGTAACAATTGTCGATGTGATTCAGACAGAGATGGTCGAAATTAATGTGGGTGCGAAAATCAAATTTTCAGTGTACGTTTTATTTGGAGTATTTTAGGTTGTACATATCTATAAAAATGCGCGATGCATTTTGTGCCGATCAGCGATTGATGGTCACAATTGATATATAATAAAAATTTGTAGTGTTTAAATTTATTTTATTTATATTTTTTTTAAACATGTCGTTTTTATATATCTATAATAATGCGCGATGCATTTTGTGCCGATCAGCGATTGATGGTCACAATTGATATAGATATAAGTTAAAAGATTGATTATGATTTTTATATAAAAAATCTAACTTTTCTTTATTGAGTTGGATTAAGAACTAACTTACTTAGATTAAACAATTGTTTTTATAGCTACGCGTCGCTCCATCGCTGCCGCCGTCTCTGCCGCTGTTGATGTTTCTGCTGACGTTCTTTCATATTATTGGTTGCTGCTCTTGGTCGCCGTCGCCGTTGGCCAAACTTAATTGTAATTGGCCAGTGCATTTTAATTATAGTTTTTGTTGTATGCACTAAGTTGAGTTCGATCAACTTTGGAAATTGGCTATTCTGCATTCCCACGATCGCTGACCAAAAGGTGCAAGCTAAGTTCGTTAGAACTTTATTGAGAGCATTGCTTTGCTGTTAGTTGTGCAATTAATGCTCTCTTCTACGGTTTGGGAAATTCTATTATTGAGGGCATTGCTTTGCTGTTTGTTGTGCAATCAATGCTTACTCATTTCCTCTGTCTGAGAAATTGTATTATTTTGGGTGTTAACTCTTCCCTCCTTAAACGCGACTGTCCTCGGTCGCAACGTAGTAGAGTACAGGTCCGGAGTGCGTGGGCTTTTCTTGCGTTTCTGGCACGGAAACTGGTGTCCTTTCCGTTGACCTACGTCTTCGTAGGAGTTCCGTGATTGATCCTATTATAAGAAGTAGTAGGATGATGGCGGATCCGTAGCTAACGGAAGATTCTATGGTTGCCTTGCTTCTTAATTTTTCCAGCGCTTTTGTGTTGTTAATGTTGAGTTCCTTGACCATTTGTAGTGAGAGAACTTCCTCTAATTTAGTCTTTTCGCCCAATAGTTGGAATAACGGAGGTTCTGGTTCGACTACGTTGATTTCCTTTGACTTGAAGATGGTTTCACCAATTGTTACCGTCGAATTACGATATTGTATTATGAAAGAGCCTTGCAGTTGTAGAAGTTTTTCATCTAGTGAGACTGGTCCATTGAAGTTGTTTAGCAGGATGGTGCCTGGTAGTATTTCTTCGAAATCCGGTATATGTTGATTGTTGATCATCTTACATTCTGGTTCTCGAAGGTTTAATAGAGCGTTTACGCAAGTATCATTGCTTAAATCTAACAAATTTTCGGAATTACAACTTGTCTTATCATTATAGGATTCACAAGGTTTAATTATTGCCAATAATTGTCTCTTACATTCTAAAAAATTTTCATATTTTATATCATTGATTATTTGGGCTTTTTTTATTGCTTTAATTTTTAAAGTTCTACAATTATCTGATTCAATGGTTGGTAAGCTAATAATGTAAATAAGGTCGTTGCCATTTGTGGCTAACTTGATTCGAGCAAATTCCAATAATTCTTCTATGTTAAAAAATAAGTTATTTTCTTTTTTAAAAATTTCTTCCACTATTTTGGTTTCTGTAAGTACAAATGAATTTATTGTATTAGATTTGGCCCATGTAATTGCGTATATTATGTTAATTATTTCTTCTTTTATTAATTGAATTTTATACTTTAAAATATTTGCTTTCTGATTTATGATTTCTTCCGAGCTCTGGGTAATTTTCAACATTGCATTAGAAGCGTTAGTAAGTTGGTTTATTTTTTGATTAATTAATCTGTTAATTACTACTTGTCTATTGTTGTTTTCTAGCTGCTCATTTATCTTGTCTTCTAAGATCTGATAGTCGTGAATTGTTCTGTGAATTGGAATAGTCGAGGACTGTAGTTATTCCCAAGCATGTTGGTAAAAATAATCTGAAAAATTATGTTCTTATATTATTTTTATGTATGATTTTTCCGGTTTGTGTTTTAATGGTGGTCGTTCTATTTTCCGCTACTTTCTCGGTTTTGTATCTCGGTGTAAGTTTAGTTCCTAATCTTTTATCTATTTTTACATGTACAGTTTCGCCTGGCTTAAAAAGTTTTGGTAATATTTTTCCTTGATTATGGTATTCGAGGTCGGCTGTTTGTTTATTTTTAATTTTCTTTTTTATTTCTTCTCGTTTCTTTTCTATGTCTTCTGTTGAACTAGAGATTGTGCTTCTGAAAAATATGTCTATGGGTCTTTCTTTTGTTACAGAATGTATCGATTTATTATATTCTTGAACTGCTTTAAAGATTAAATCTTCAAATGATATGCTCCCGTTGTCTTTTTTGAGACACCGCATGATTTCAGATAGGGTTGAATGAAACCTTTCTATTTGTCCGTTATTTGTCGATGCGTACGGTGCGGTGGTGTGTAATGATATTTTGAGTTCATCTTCTAACATAAACTTTATTGCTGCTGAGCCAAATGATCGTTCGTTGTCCATTATTATCCATTTCGGCATACCGAAAGCAATTAACATTTCGCTCAACGGATTTTTAATATCTTCAGATGCTCTTGACTCTAAAATTTTTACTTGAACATATTTTGAAAACTTGTCAATTCCCGTTAAGACTCTATGTTTTTCGGTAATATAAATATCTATGTGAACTATTTCTCCTGGGTAATTAGGAATAGGGGTCGGTTGGATTTCTCCTTTTGGGGGGTGTCTATCGTATTTTGATTCTTTACAAGTTTGACAGGCTTGAACTATTGCTTGGATTTTCTTGGTAAGTTGTGGAAAGAAATAATTCTTCAAAATTTGTAATTTGTTCTCTTTTGCATCTCTATGGGCTCGTTTATGTTCGAGGATAATTATTTCGTTTTGTTGGGACTCCGAAGTTACGTCGTCTATTTCGTTTTGAGTAAACCTTACCTTGTATGATTTAAAATAGGTAGGGTAAATGTTTTGAATTTTTCCCATTACCTCTTCGGATGTAATGATTCCGTTTATAAGCTTCGGATCAAGTTTACTAGTTAAGATTGCAATAAGTTTTTCTTCCGTGTAAGATTTTTGTTTAATTATGTGTCTGTGGTATGTTGGGAATGGCATTTCGAAGCTATAGGATTCTGTATCGGCAGTCAGTAATAATAATTGGTTTTTAAATACGTTAATTGGAGCTTCTACTGAAAATATGAGGTTGTGTGACGAGCTTTCGTCGCTATTGGCTGATGCTGAGGAGCTGATTGAGTTAATTTCTGCGGGGGCCCGGACAACGCGTCCGCTACCACATTAGCTACTCCGGGCTTGTACCTGATCTCGTGGTTATACTCGCCAATGAGGTCTCTCCAGCGTTTAAGCTTAGCGTTATGGTTATTTACGCTATTCGAAAAACTCAAGGGTTGGTGATCCGTGTATATTACCACTTTTGAATACCCGTAAAGATAATGTCTTAAACTTTGGAGCGCCCAAACGATCGCGAGCATCTCTCTTTCGTTAGTTGCGTAGTTCTCTTCAGTCTTTGACAGGGTGCGTGAAATGAACGTTATTGGCCTATGATTTTGTTCCAATACTGCGCCTATTGCGTAACTTGAAGCGTCAGTAGTCAATTGAAATTCTTTTCCGAAATCTGGATAGGCAAGGGTAACCTCCCTGGAGACGAGAGTATTTTTAAGTTTCTCGAATGCTGTAATCGCATCTTTGCTCAAGTTGATAGCAGTTCTGCTTGACTTGGTCTTAGATATCCGGCCTTCTTCGCCTCTTAGAAGAATGGTTAGGGGTTTTGCTATTTTGGCGTAATCTTTTATGAACCGCCTATAATAACCTGTCATGCCCAAAAAGGAACGGAGATCTTTTAATGTTTTTGGGACTGGAAATTTTGTAATCGCTTTTATTTTATCTATGTTGGTTTTTACTCCATTTTCTGATATTGTGTACCCCAAGAAGTCTACTTCGTTTTTAAAAAAATGGCATTTCTCTATTTGAACCCTCATATTTGCGTTTTGTAGCGTTGAAAATACTCTTTCCAAGTTTTTGCCGTGCTCCACTTCGTTTTTGCTAAAGACTATAATATCATCAACGTATACATAGCAAATTTTCCCTATGTATTCTCTCAATATGTCGTCTAACGCTCTTTGAAAAATGGAAGGGGAATTTTTCAAACCGAATGGGAGTCTCGTAAATTCATATTTTCCGCCATTTACCGCGAATGCTGTTTTTTCTATGTCTGTATCTTTTAGTGGTATTTGATGAAAACCGCTCTTGAGATCTAATACCGAAAAATATTTGTTGTCCCCGAGCTGCGCAATAATTTCTCCAATTTCGGGTATGGGATACCGATCTGAGATAGTAACTTCATTAAGTTTCCTATAATCAATTACTAATCTGTACTTTTTTTCTTCGGACTGGCCGGACTTTTTCGGAACTACCCAGACTGGTGCATTATATGGTGATCTTGAAGGTCTTATAATACCATCTCTTAGCATCTCAGTTATTTGTTTTTCTACCTCTTGTTTGAGTGATATTGGGTATGGGTAATGTTTTCCGTAAACTGGAGAATCTGATGAAGTTCTGATCTCACCTACTACTTTAGTTGTGTATGCTAACTTTGAATCGGGATCTGCGAAGAGGATTTTGTGGCTTTGTACGAGGAGTTTTATTATTGATTTTTGTGACTCGGTCATATGGCTGACTTGCGGTCCAATTGTATTTACTGCTTGTGTCGCTAGTTGATGAATTTTAATTTTGCGTTTATTTCCGAGAATTAATATATCATTTTTTACATCTATTATTGCTCCTAGTCTTTTCATTGTGTCATTGCCCAAGATACCATGAAAGGTTTTCAGGGTGTCTAGTAAAAAGAATTTCATGGGTGTATCCGAAATATTAGCGAGCTTAAGTATTGCGTGTTGTGTTATTTTATTGTTACCACCGACTGAACTAACTGAAAAAGTGTTCTCATTTGGCTTTGGATTTGGTACTAATTGATTTTGAATATAATTTTGATTAGAGCCCGTGTCGATTAAGAATTTTAGAATTTTTCCGTTCCCCGTGGTTACTTTAAAGTAAGGTAGTGAGGAACGATTTATTCTAAAAAATAAAGTTCTGACATATCTATGTATTCTTGTTGTTCGTTATCGCTTTGCCATACATATTCCTCCTGAAGTTCGTTAACGTTATTTTCTTCTGCCAACTGATAATACTCTTGTTCTGAACTTGATGAAGCTTCATCTGAATTTTGCTGCGCGTTACTTCCTGTCTCTGGTTGAATATGGAACTGTCTTGGCATCTTATTATTATTTGGGGCATTAGCGGTGCTGAGAGGTCTTTTCCCTGCATAATCATTATTTGCTGGTTTGTTCATATAATTTATATGACGTGATCGAACTGACTGATCTACGTCCGTAGGTACCGGTTTCGGTTGTGGTCGTGGCGGAGGTTTTGGTATGTTATAGGACGCTACTACACCGGATTGGTTTGTATAAGGTTGACTATAAGATTTGAATTGGTTAGTTTGAGTAATTAGGGGTTTTCCGGATTGGTTTGGGTTATGGTAGAGATGCGGATGGAAATTTTGTTTGACGGCTACCATCCGATATGGTTGTTGAGGTTTAGGTGGTAGCATGGGTGCCCTCCCTAAATACGGAGTTTTTGGTGTCTGGTTATTCCTAGCATTTTGATTCTCTAGCAGACTGCATAAATGTAGAGCGTGTCCTAAGTCATGTGGTTCTTTAATGGCCAGCAATTGTGCCAGGTTTCCATTAAGTCCTCTGACAAAAGTGTCTAAGGCTTTTTCCCTATACATGGCTGTCAGAGATTGTATAGTTTCTTGTGAGGCATCTAAGCTGCCAATTTGGTTCAGAATTAGTGATAATTGTTGATAGACTGCCTGATAATATTCATCTATAGTATTGTTACCTTGGTTAAGAGCATATAGTTGATATTCTAAGGTCTTTAAGTCGCGCTTGTCGGCGAAATGCGCTGTTAGGCATTTTGAAATAGCTGTCCAATCTAAGGGTGTATTATATGATTCTAATACTGCGTCCGCTTGACCAGTAATTTTGTTACGGATTGCTAAAAGAATTCCGTAATATTTTGGTGAACCAATTCTGTTTTCATAGATTTTTAACACCCTCTCGACACTTTTCCTCCATGATGAATATTCACTTTTGTTTCCTGAAAAGTCCGAACAATGTCTGGTAATTTATCTAACTCACTAAGATTGTGCGTTAATTCTCTTTTAATTGTTTGGTCTGTATATTTGGAAAAATCTTTATTTGGATTAAGTATTTCCTTTACTAGTTTACTGAGATTTGTCTCTAAGATTGTTTTTATTTTTTCCTCAATGTCCCTCTCGGTCATGATTCGTGTGTTTATTTGTGTGGAACTGGCTGATGAGGGTCCGGTAAGATTCGCGAGTCTGTCTGCCAAATCTTGTTCGGTCATTTTGGGTATGGATATATGAGCAGCGAAAAGTTTAATTTAATTTTTTAATTTTAGTTATTCAGAATTCGGAAGTTGTCTTCTAAGAATTAGGGTGTGCGATTTTTTATTACCTTTGTAATTATTGTGTGGGAATTTTTATTTTCCCTATATTTTGGATTTTTTTTCTTTTTAACTCACTAAAATATGTCTTCTACACTTTATATTTGGGTAAAACTTTTTCTTCTTTGAATATTTTTCGATTAAATATTTTTTATGTTTTTGTTAATAAATTGCTTAAAACTATTCTTACAGTAGTAACATATCTCGGCGTGCTCTCGTGATGACAGGCTCGGCAGATTCCGTTTTATCCCACTCTGCAACGATATCTCCTGAGTGTGAGCTTACTAAGGGGCCTTCTCTGTACCTTAATTCACGTTCCCTTCGAACGGATACTATAGGGATCACGGCGATAAAATTTGGCCTGATTATTCCACCGGGTACAAGTCCTGTTTTTTTTTTTTTCAGGAGTGACAATTTGCGGCGTTTTTTAAACGGCACTTTTGCACTTCCGAATCTCGGTATTTTTGGTTTTTTACTTCTCACTGATTAGGCGGAGGTTTGAAACGAAACGTCAGAATTTTTTACTTTCTGAACTTCGCGAGACGCGGAACTTGTTATCCTTTCGCGGTTTTAATCAGGTCCCTGCTCGGGCGCCAGTTAAAAGATTGATTATGATTTTTATATAAAAAAATCTAACTTTTCTTTATTGAGTTGGATTAAGAACTAACTTACTTAGATTAAACAATTGTTTTTATAGCTACGCGTCGCTCCATCGCTGCCGCCGTCTCTGCCGCTGTTGATGTTTCTGCTGACGTTCTTTCCTATTATTGGTTGCTGCTCTTGGTCGCCGTCGCCGTTGGCCAAACTTAATTGTGATTGGCCAGTGCATTTTAATTATAGTTTTTGTTGTATGCACTAAGTTGAGTTCGATCAACTTTGGAAATTGGCTATTCTGCATTCCCACGATCGCTGACCAAAAGGTGCAAGCTAAGTTCGTTAGAACTTTATTGAGAGCATTGCTTTGCTGTTAGTTGTGCAATTAATGCTCTCTTCTACGGTTTGGGAAATTCTATTATTGAGGGCATTGCTTTGCTGTTTGTTGTGCAATCAATGTTTACTCATTTCCTCTGTCTGAGAAATTGTATTATTTTGGGTGTTAACTTATATAATAAAAATTTGTAGTGTATAAATTTTTTTATTAATATTTTTTTTTTTTAACATGTCGTTTTTTATATCTATAATAATGCGCGATGCATTTTGTGCCGATCAGCGATTGATGGTCACAATTGACATAGATATATAATGAAAATTTGTAGTGTATAAATTTTTTTATTTTTATTTTTTTTTTTTTAAACATGTCGTTTTATATATCTATAATAATGCGAGATGCATTTTGTGCCGATCAGCGATTGATGGTCACAATTAATATAGATATATAATAAAAATTTGTAGTGTATAAATTTTTTTTATTTATATTTTTTTAAACATGTCGTTTTTATATATCTATAATAATGCGCGATGCATTTTGTTCCGATCAGCGATTGATGGTCACAATTGATATAGATATATAATAAAAATTTGTAGTGTATAAATTTTTTTTATTTATATTTTTTTTAAACATGTCGTTTTTATATATCTATAATAATGCGCGATGCATTTTGTGCCGATCAGCGATTGATGGTCACAATTAATATAGATATATAATAAAAATTTGTAGTGTATAAATTTTTTTATTCATATTTTTTTTTTTAAACATGTCGTTTTTATATATCTATAATAATGCGCGATGCATTTTGTGCCGATCAGCGATTGATGGTCACAATTCGTATAGATACATAATTTGATTTAGATAACCACATTTAGATAGATTGAGATAACCACATTTATGTACAGTGCATACTGTGCTGGCCAACAATTGATAAACACCAAATGGGTATTTGTTATAAATAATTTTTTTGTTAACCGTCACTAACTTGTTGACTCTGATCGTTGATGGGATTTATTTATTTATTTATTTATTTTTTTTTTTTTTTAAGTTTTTTGTTTAAATATATATATTTTCTTTATTATCCACATTTCTTTGTGGGCACACAAAAATGCTTGCACTTTCATTTCCACTGGTTTATTTTATTTTACTTTGCCCCTTGGCTTACCCGAACTATTACATAGTAACTTCTATGATGATTTCGGTGAATTTCATCTTTGGTTCATTTTAAAAACCGGCTGCGCCAATAATTGTCTGTGGCCGGATCTGGCTGGTGTAGACTGTGCTGGTGGAGTTTAGAAGGCTTCGGGAAGATCCTGGTGGAGTTTTGAGAAGGCTTCTGAATGAAAGACTTATGCTTTCAAGTGTCACTCTAAGACTGACTTTTATTTTGGTTTCAAGTACAATCGAGAGCTTCGTTTGCGGGTGGGGTACATATGTTGAGTTTGCGAAATCTCCTAGGTCAGCGGTTTCGGCCGGATGCCCGAGACCCAGTTGTTTACACGATCCGGCATCCAGAAACCGCTGCGTTGGCGATCCTATGTCCGGGTTGAACGGCATCGCCGTTAGTGGGACAATGCCCGAGGGGGTATGGGTGGAGGTGATGTCATCGGGAAGACATCAGCGGTAACTCGCGCCCAGTCTGCTTGTATGTGTGCCGACCAACCAATGGCCTATAAGCACTCGTATTAGCATTCCGCACTCGGTACGGTTTAGCTTTAGAAGTTCAGAAGTTTTCTTCGCATTAATAATTAGCCATGTCTGGCGAGAGATGCGACAATCCATTACATGTGTCCATGCTAGGCTCGCAAGTTCTTTATATTTGTTTTTAATGTTCAGCTTGCAGGTGGCCATCGGCATACCAATGTTCTCCTTGTCCGGTAGGAGAGGAACGGCCAGCCTGGCCAGCTCATCTGCAATACAATTGCCTGCAATATTTCGGTGACCCGGGACCCATATTTGGTATATTTTAAACTGCAAAGCCATCTCATGTAGAGATTTGCGGCAGTTTGATATGGTTTGAGAGTTTGTATTGGTCGAGATAATCGACCTGATAGCCGCTTGACTATCACTGTAGATGTTTACACATTTCATTTGACAGTTTGCATCGTTTAGGAGCAACAAAGCTTAATTTATAGCATATACTTCCGCTTGGAAGATACTGCAGTGATCCGGAAGTCGGAAGGATTTCCTGATGTTAAGAACATTCGGAGTACATTCCTCCTCCGACTTGATTATTTAATTTAGAGCCGTCAGTGTAAAAGTTGACTGCCTCTTTTAGGCCCGGTTGACCTTGCTCCCAGTCTTCTCTGGTTGGGAGTAATGCTGCCAAAGGGGTGTGGCAGTATTCAATTGGTTCGAATAGATCCGTTTTAGGTGGGATCGTTGTGTCTTGCTGGAGTATCCTGGCATGACCATATGTTTGGGGTTTCCATTACCCTAAGTCCCTCATTCGAACCGCAGCTATCTTGGCCCGCTCTATGCCGGCTAAGTCCAGGCTGGGAAGGTTCAGAATAGCATTTAGCGCCTGGTTGGGGGTGGTGCGATAGACTCCGCTTTTGCATAAGCATGCCATATGTTGAACCTTGTTGAGGTTTGCTGTGATTGTCTGTTTCATTAGCGAAGGCCACTGTTCACGAACCTTGTTTGTGTTGAGGTTCCAAGGGTGGAGGTTACCATTCTGCTCATCAGCAATTTACGACTTGAAACTCAACACCCAGGTCAGTGAGGGGTTCGGTTATGGCTGCAGGGAGAACATTGTTGAAAGCGCCCTCTATGTCCAGGAATGCAACTAGTGCGTATTCCTTGTGGTTGAGTGACTTTTCGATTTGGCTGATTCGGTGGACTTGCTTTTTGAGTAAGCATGTTGTGCTGCTGATAATTGTTTTGAGTCCATGACTGACCTGATGTGCAGTCCAATCAGTCGTTCAAAACTCTTAAGTAGAAAGGATGTCAGACTTATAGGCCTGAAATCTTTCGTCGTGCGAGGCTTTGCCCGCTTTGGGTATAAAGACTACCTTTGTTTCCCTCCATGTTGATGGCAATGTTCCTATCTTACGTAAGGTGCGGAAAATTTTCTTTAGCCAGTTAATGGCAAGTTGACCAGCATTTTGGATGTGCGCAGGAGAGAGATGATCAGGTCCTGCTGATTTGAAGGGTTTGAAAGGGAAGGGAAGGGGGGGCGTTACCCCTGTTGCATAGGAATAGATTAGAGCCAAGGATCAAACTAAAAAGAATCTCACCCCTGTTATTGCTTGATGGGCTTTCCCACTGAGTGTGGTGAGCATTTGCGTCGCAGCCAATTACCAGGCCGATGTTGAGCCACTCGCTCTCTTCGACCAGTTGTCGGACTAGCTCGTCTGGGGGGTCCTCCTTTTCGAAGGCCATGTACGTTGAAGTCACCCTTATGGTAGCCACTGGAAAGTCCAGGCTTGCTACGGTGTTGTCTCCGTTGCTGTAATTATGAAGCAGAAATATGCTAAGGTGCCTTTTGGCTAAAATGCAGGTTCGAATTTTACCTCCTCTAGGGTCAAGTAGCAACCTGAATTCCTTGGTGCCTAGTCCAGAGACCTTGCCTCCAACTACCCAAGCTCTGTACCAGCACTAGGTCTGCCGCACCGTCAGCCAGGCGAGGCAGCAGAGCAGCAGACGCTGCCTTAATGTGGTGGAGGTTCACCTGCAGCAGTCTTAATGACATCTGCAACGTTTCCCTTCACTACCGTGACGTCGGCTTCCTCATCGTCACTGAATTCGTCGTCTCCAACAGTCGGCTTTATCTCCTGCATCACTCTGCTCAACGAAGCGTCGGTGGAATAGCCGTCCTCCGGCTCTTCGTCCCCGCGACTTAAAAGATAACGACATGACAATTTGCTGACATAAGCGATGAAATGTTGTGATAGTGCTTACATATGTAAAATTTGATCAGCTTATCTGGGTTTCTTTAATTCTGAATTGTCGCTAATCAAATCAAAATGAATTAAAAATTATAGATATTTGCGAGTTTACGGAGACCTATAATTCTTAGGTGGACATTCATAATGTTATCGAGGCATGTCCTTACTTGGATGACTAGGAAGGGAAGCTGATGACGTTGTTTGACGGGTTTGCTAAGAAGACCAACACAATCTTTTCCGGCCAGAGATCCAGCAGTAATAAATTGTGGACCTTCGACAGGGATTTGCTGCGCTTGTTCTTGTTTTCAGTAATTATTGCGCAAAATTGGTTTTAAATGTAAAAGAAATAAAAAATTGCGCCATCCTTTCATACAGAAACCAGCTGTTGTATCAATTAATATTGGTATTTTTTTAACGCTTGGGGCGAATGGATTGTAGTCGCATTTAATCTTCACATTTAATTTAAATGCAGCATTTAGTTTTATGGGATTTCCTGTGTAAATAAATGCGCATTACGTTTAATGCTCATCCCGTTAGACAATCAGATTGGGACAATCTCCCATACCAAGTGGAGAATACCATCAATGTCTATCCGGACGGGTTCAAGCTGAACAACCAAACGTTAGTCTTTTTATAGAATCCAAATATACATGTATAAAAACCAAATTTTCACTCTTGGAAGTTTTTACTGGAATTGAGTTTAATTTAATTTAATTTAATTTTCTTTCAGTCTCGGGACAAGTTGGATGTCATCTATATTTGCTGGAGATTACCAATACCTGCTGAAATATTTGTCGGACTATGTTAAGAAATGCTCCTGAAATTAAATAAAAGTAATCTACTAAATTTATGAAAACCACGTAATTATATTATATTTTTATGTAAAAATTGTAATTTCTCCAAATTAAAGTGCATAATTATCTATGTTTTGATTAGGAGCAGTGGGTCCTATGTTTTTATTGTTTAATTTTTTCTATGTTTTTATGTATATATTTTTAAACTATCAAATTTTTGCAATATAAAACTAGTTCTCACATCCGTCCGAATTAGTACTGTTTTATGGATTTACGATAAGTGCGATCATATATTTGTTAAAATTGAACGAACATTAACAGAAAACACAGAAAACACAGTACATAGTGCATATAAATAATAGTTAATGAGTTCAAGATCTGTCGTCCCAATATTTAGCGAGAAATAGCTTCTTTCGATAAAAAAAATGAAGCTACATTAAGAGTTAACAGCAAATTCGGGATGCACCATAATTGCAGATTGTTTAAGACCGTTCGCAGGAGTACGTGGGAATCAGGAATTGTTAATGACAAATAGAGTATTACGTCGTCGTCGTACATCATGGCGTGGGAAGAGAGAATAACTTGAGGCAAGTTATTTATTAAAATCCCAGACAAAAGGGTTCCCAGATTACTCCCTTGCTGAACACCAGAAGTCACATGGACAAGGTTTGAGATTGAATTTTTAAATGCTACTCTCTGGATCCGGATCGATAAATATGTTGAAATACACTCAGTTCGAAAATCCCAAAAACATACTTTTTTAAAAAGCTATATATGGTGCACGGAATCGAAAGCTTTACTGAAACCTGTGAAAATTACATCAGTTTGAGTGTTTTTTTTTTTAAAGCATTCGTGATGTAAGGAGTCTTAAAACTCCCCACAAATCCCAATGCAGTTGAGCTGCATAGCAACAGCGAAGGAATGAAAATGTCGGAGAAGGTCAAACTATAAGCAACGGACCCTGGACCCGGGCATAGCGGAGACACCGTGAATCAACGGTACCACACTTAACATTGGACCCTCACACGGCAAGGGCAACAAGTTCGAACGGTAAATTGGCGGACTTCGGACCTGCACAAAGAGGACGCACCGTGAACTAATGGTGCGGCAGTGGACCTTGGACCCGATCACGCTAGCTGGAGAAGAGGAATAACGTGACCATCACAGGCTATAAAAGGGCGGCGCAAGCGCAGCTCAGCCCGAAGTAACAGTGCGAGAATCAGAGCAAGTGCGTGTACGCGAGAACAGTAGCAAGTTAATCAAGTGCCGAGTACCAGGATCAAGATCGCAAAGTCGAGACGCCCAACGACTGTGAGTCTACAACACAACCTTTGCGTAATCTTTTGGTCAAAGGCAATCACTTAATATAAATTTGGTGGCACGATCTCACAACCTCTCTGAGCTAGCCGAAAGTTTACGTAGCGAGCGAGATACTTAAGAAATCGGGTCGTTACATCTGGCGCCCATGATTGTTTGTCCTAACTATGAAAACAACAGATCCAAGATAGGAAAGTCCTGGATTTATAATCTCAGGAAGGAGGATTTCGCCGAGGTGAGAAAGGTTTTTAGAATAGAACTCGAGAGCTCAGTAGAGGCGATAAAGAAGACCCTGGCAGACGCTATTGACCGTAAGGCAGAAGAGCCGGACATGGCGGAGTTGGTGTCAGGTCTGGAGACTACATTTCGGAAGTTGCCGGTCCCAAAATTCAAAAAACCCACCGCTAGTGCCGAAGGATTGATATCATGCCTGGATATTAAAAGCATGGCAAGCGACGGCAGGCAGCGAGAAGATAGCCGAGAGAGGAGAGAAAGCGTACGACCACATCCGCCGGACTACGCCAAGGTTGTCAAGCAAGTCCGAGAGTGGAACTTTCGGTATGACGGCAACAGTAAGAGTTCCTGGAGTTCCTGGAGTAGGTGGAGTGGTCAGCTGTGACCTATGGTCTGGATAAAAGCCCACGAGCAATGCCGGACCAGGTCATGGTGAGGAAGAAAGGGGAGGCTGTTCGTGGATTTCAGGCAGATTAACACAAAGTCCGTGAAGGATGCATACCCAATGCCGATGATCAACTATATAGTGGACAAACTGCGGGAAGCTAAATACATAAGCAGCCTCGACTTTAATGACGGGTACCGGCAGATACCTTTGGAGACAGTCAGCAGGCAGTAAACCGCATTTACAGTGCCAGGGAAAGGCCTGTTCCAATGGAAAGTTATGCCTTTCGCTTTGATCTCGGCATCAGCAACATTCCAGCGGGCGTTGGACAAGGTTATAGGACATGAAATGATGTCGCTCGCCTTTGCGTATCGGGATGATATCATCGTCATCGAATGGACGCTAGAAGAGCACATGCGTAACCTAAAAGAAGTATTTAGAAGACTGAGACTTTAATACTTTGGTCATCGCTTTACAGACCAGGGCATCGGGACGGATCCAGAGAAGGTATCGGCGATAGTGTTGCTAAAACCACAGGCAACTGTCAAGTAGCTGCGGGAGTTTGGTCGCCGACCCAATTTTGGCGTGCCCGGATTTTACAAAGCGGTTGATCTCCTATTCCAGCCGGACCTTGTACGGGTCGGAGAAAAATGAACGTTTAGCAATTGTGTGGGCCATAAGAAAATTTAAGCCTCACCTGGACAAATTCCACTTTAAAGTGAAAACAGATCACATAGCCCTTGAGTGGTTGAATAGCATCGATGGACACTGGAGCTCCAACAAAACGACTTCGAAGTCGCGTACAGGAAAGGCCAGCTGAATATTGTGGCGGACGCACTGTCACGGCAGTCCTTGCCTGAAACCTGCCGAAGTATTAAGACGAAGCCACCAGCTCAATGAAGTTGGGTCGACAAAAATCGAATTTTTAAAATTTGAAAAGCGGAATCGTTTGCCCACTTTTGCCCACCAATTAGTTTTTTTTTGCTCACTTCCAGTTTTGAAAATATAAAAAGTTCAAAAATTTTCGAAAACCTAAGAGTTGACTTTTAAAATTTTATTTTTTATCGCAGGAGAATCGGTTGCTCACGTTTGCCCACCTTTTAGAATTTTAAAACAAGTAAAAACTTTAGCAAAACTTAACAGTTCTATATTTTTTAAAGTTTTTACTTTTTAAAATTCTAAAAGGTGGGCAAACGTGGCCAAACAATTCTCTTGCGATTTAAAAAAAATTTGAAAAGTTAACATATAAGATTTCGAAAATTTTTGAAAATTTTCGAACTTTCCATATTTTTAAAACTGGTGGTGGGCAAAAGTGGGCAAAAATAGGCAAATGATTCTACTTTTTAAATTTCAAAAATTCGATTTTAGTCGACCCAACTTCTTTGAGCTTAAATTTTTGCATAACTGACAATTGGACTTGATGGTTTTATCTAAACGTCGAATAGATGGTATCCAAAATTTTTGTCTTATGGAACAGATCATGTTATCTACATTTTGGTGCTTACACTGTTCATGATAATGCTCGGTCGTTTCATCGTGGGCACAGCGCAACTAGCATTGTCAATACGACCTACCAGACGAAGAACATGGTCAGCAGCCAACTCAGGCGTTAGTTTGAAGAGTGGACTGGAATTGGATATCGTTTGACCGTTTTTTAATCGAATTACGTCCTGGTGGAAACAAGCGAATTAAACCGTTTTACATAATAGTTTATCAGAGCTGCAAATTTCCTCAGTCGCTAGTAGTTTAGTCCTTTTGTAGTCTTCATTTTTAAATAGCTCGATGGCACGGCGAGCCCAACAAATAACTCCTAAAAGTTAGCCATTCGAGTAACGGGTCCTGAGTAGTAACAAATATACATTTTGGACGTGTTTCATTGTTCTGGGTGTGATCTTGTATATCTTCAGGTTGTATTGGCCACTCTGAGCTGTCTAAATACAAAAAAGACGGTCCTTCAATCCAGACTTTTGGTTCCGCTTTAGAGGACATACGTGTGGCAGCATCTGCGGGATTTCTGGTTCCGGAAACCCATTTCCACTGATCGACCCTTGTGCTAACCAAAATTTCAGATATTCTATGATCTAAAAATTGCTTATAGCGTCGACTATCCGAACGTATCAAGCTTATCACGATTTTGGAATGCGACCGCCAATAAACCTTTTAGGGCCGACATCACGATTGTTTATAATGGTAGTTTTTTAGTAGTACTCCTAGGACTTCAGCTTGAAGATCAAGCCGTGGAATTGATAACATTTTAATTGGACTACAATTTGCCTTTCCTATCACAAATACAATTGAAACTATTTCCTATTTCCTGGTATTTAATTCTCCAGTACGAAACGGCTGCAAGTAAATCATAATTTAAATGTTTTCAAAAGTATTTAATTAATGCAATAGCTTCAAGGGTATATGAACTTCGGCTTGCCGAAGTTTGCTTTCTTTCTTGTTAAACCTAAGGATGAAACAGAACTGGTCTGACTTGTAATCCCAATGAAGTCCAAGTATTTTTTCCGTATTCGGCTCAAATATACTTCGTATTGTTGGTGATATTTCAATATCCGGAGAGTTGTTTATCCTTTTTAACTGAACCTTTGAATTCAACACAAATCCGCGAAGCTCGAAATTTCCATTTTCATGAATTTTAATAACTCTATTAATTACGTTGTGTGCTTCATCGACTGTGTCATTATCATCCTTAAAGGATTTGGCGTTGATATTTTCGACGTATTGCGCTGAACACGGTGAACTGGCAGAACCGAAAATCATGACTTTCATAACAAAAACATCTGGTTCAATTGAGGTATCACAGTTTCTCCACAAAAATCTCTGAGTGTTCTGATCCTCCTTCCTGATGAATACACGACGAGACATTTCTTTTATGTCGGCACAAACTCCTATTTTACGTTGACGAAACTTAAACAACGAACAGGTGGCAAAGGCATCGGCTGATATGCATCTGGTCTTTTTGTAAGACATGAGTTTAAAGACACTCCATGTTTTTGGGCTGCGGCGTCAAATACTAGTCTTAGTTTGTTTTTGTTTAAAGACTGCAAAGTGTTGCAGATACCAAGTTTGGCCTGAATCCGTTTCGATTTCCACTTTACCTAATTGGCGCGCATATCATTTTTGTTCATATTTTATTATTTTTTCTTTATACCATTTTGGAAGCGATTTATCATTGATCATTTCATGTTCAATACTTTTTAGTCGGCACAATGCCATGTCATAACTATCTGGCATGTCAGTGTCAGATTTCCATAAAAGTAAAGTTTCATAGCCATCTTTTATTTTTTTTGTTGCCTTTATTATATTTTGAGATCTTAGATCAATATCCGATTTGAGCGGTGGTTTTAATTTAACTCCAAACTGGTCAATGTTTATAAAGCTATGTATTATAATTTGTATTTCAGTTTCTGTATTTATACTTTTTTCAACATGGCATACTACTCCGTTCTGTCCGTTTTCGTTTGACCCAAACTATATCCATCCTAGTTTAGGCCATAAGCCTTACTATATTAATATGTGGCATTCATATAAGCATTTTAGGCATAGCGTTATTACAATTTTCAATCGGCAGATCATTTCATCTTGAAAAATATTTGCTGAATTGCGGCAAACAATATCCATCCTAGCTTAGTTTTATGTGCTGAAAAGTTTTCACTTAAATTTATTATTTCCATAGGCCTTACTAGATTAATATGTGGCATTCCTATAAGCATTTTAGGCATACCTTTATTCTAATTTTCAATCATTTATGCTTGGAAAATATTTGCGGAATTGCGGCAGGTTAAAGTCTTGGTATGGCAGCATTAGTTTTTTAACTGTTCTTACATTTTTTATTTGGTAAGCGCCGTATTGAATACCATGGGAAATCCCTGCAACTCCAAGTTTATTTGTTGAGACATTTCTGTAGTCGATTTATTGCCTATCCATTTTAATGTCATATCATGTCATGTCATGTCATGTCATTTTCGATCCTTTTACACCCTTTTTATCCTATTCGATAAGAGATTTAGTCGAACCCTCGTCGATTAACGCAATTATTTTGCTTTGTGAGTTTGGACCTGTTACAGTTATGGGAACAAATTTAAACAAGGTTGTTTCTGGCGGTTCTTCTTTCATAATTGTGGTTGTAACTATATTGTCTTACATTTCTGGTGGTCTATTTTCAATGATTGCGGAGTGTTTCTTAGAATCGTGAAGAAGTCGATTATGGTACCTCTGACATGAATCTGTTTTACATTTTCGGCGAAATGAGCAATTTAGTATGGAATGTCCTTGGCAAATACATCCGAAGCACAGTCGTTGTTTCTTCACGATATCCCATCTTTCAGGCCAGGTCTTCTCGTTAAAGACACCACATTGATATAGTTTGTGTCCACTATTGCAAATAAAACATTTATGGTGTCGTTTGTTGTTTATGTTGATTTCTATTTTCCTGTAGACCGTCGGATGCCGTCGATGCTTTTGTGTTGCCTAATTCTATAGATATATAGCTGGCAATGTTTTGAAGCCATTCCGAAATTGTTTTACTGACGAGTAAACAATACATTTTTCCATGATGTATTTAGCCCACTCTTCTTTTTTGTTTATCGGTTACTTAGCGACTAACTCGTCTATTAACGTGGAGTTGTGAGGATGTGGTTCGCGTTACAATTTTAGAGAAATGCTGTTAAATTGGCAGTCATGACGCTGAAATCAATAATATCAGATATTTTGTTGTATTTAATTGGCGGAAAGGCTCTGACTTTGTCAAGCTGACTACGAATAAGCACTTCAAGGCGTCCGTAATGGTTACATAATGTTTGCATTATTGTTTCGACGTTATTTGGATAAGAGTGGTGCAACTACATTTTTAGCTGGTCCCGAAAATGACTTTTGAAGGCGAGAATAGTTCCATTGCTCGGCGGTTTCATCATACGAAGGCAGATCCTGAAGCTTGCGTGGGTAAGGCTGATAATAATGTGGCGATGTTGCGAACGACTGTGCCTGCGATGTAGTTGGGGGTACTAAAAAGTTTGGGACCAAATGGGCAGACCCCAAATGCGATGTAACTGTGGAATACGCGGCTGATTGCATGGAAGGTGGTATATTCGGTCGAGTGGACTGTGAACACTTAACTGGCAAATGCTGCTGGCTTGGCAAAAACATCTCTGGAAAGGTATATGTAGGAGTGAAGTTTGGCATTAACTTACCTATACATGACATTGGTTGTGTAACCTGAATTTGTTCCTGCTCCCCGTGCTTGAGCTGGGTAGTTGAGCGGCTTAATGATGAATGAAGTTCGCTGTTTTGATTTTGCGATTCTTTGAACTTTAACTCCAATTGTCGCGACTTGACTTGAAGTTCTTCCTCCATGTTTAGGTTGATAATGGTCTTCACCCGTTGACGACATCTGGTTCTCAAATCATAGACCGGCTGGTGGTTTTCCTTTGCTGCCAAAACTGTACTCGTTCTAAGAACGGCGTCGTCTGTATCTCCTAGCATATATGGCGTTAGCTTATATATGTATACATGAATGCTTCTCTATGTATGTATTCTGTGCGGCAGGCTTGAACTTCTTTTAATTTGGCAATGTGTAACTTATTGTGCGGCAGGCTTGCACTATGATTGATAATAAAAAAAGTTGATTTCTGCTGAATTCCGTGGTCGATTGGCCTTTTGACTGCGAAGACTCTCCGTTTGAATGGGTTTTATTATTTGCTTCAAGTAGCTTAAATTAAAATACCAATTCTTTTTTCTTAAGAGAAACTAAGTACCAATTGCGTCGACCAAAAGTGCATAAGTGACCATACACTGGTCTTCTTGAGCTTCTTATCCAATAGTATCGATATCAAAGTAATATCGAGCGAAACTTAAAAGATTACATATATCGTTCAAACTTAATTATAATAAAAAACATATTTAATAGCACAGGCCCTTTCGATTGAAATGTACTTTGGAGTTTTAACCCGTACTCCCTTGCAGACGCACAGTTTTCAATTAATGCCAACTCAGACGTACTGATCGACAGTAAAATGTCCGCTAGTGCTTTCTCGTCTTTTATGCACCATATAGTCGTTTCCTTTTCATCTTTAGGGAAGACTTTCACACCATTTACGTATTGCCACAAGATACCAACACAGAAGCAACTTTTCTTTGGCTTGCCGAACGACGGTACTGCAAATAACATGGTGGGCGCCAACGTGACGTCATCAGAGCCATCAACGTCAGCGGCAGTTACAATCCGTTCATTGGATCAAGTAATTAAAGCTTTTGATGACTATAGCATACCATTTAAGAGCATCACAATGGAATCCTTCAAGTTCAACAATGTCATGCAGAGCGACGGACAGCCATTCTTGGAATTTAAGACGAAGCTACGTAAGCAACTGCTGGACGCAAAGAATAAGCTGTTGGAGGATATCATCAATGAATGTAAGGCGTTTGAAGCAACAACTAAAAAAAACGAGCTACTAAAAGGCAGAAAACAAAATCAAGTCTGTGGAAAACAACTCGTTCAACGCATTGACTCGCCGATGCTACAACTGTGGGGCGCTTTTCAACTATAACCATCCATCGGAGTGGCTAAAAGGATATTGTGCCATGTCTCCGGAAAAGCTGGACACTTTGCAAAATATTGCAAACAAAAGAAGCGCATGGACAACAACAACAAGCAAGTGGAAAATCGAGCGACCAACAGCACCGCTAAGTCATTAGTGGATCACAAGCTAGCCAAGGGAGCTACAATAAACTGGTCGGGATCAGGTACATACAAATCTATCAAAGATAATAAATAAGTAAATCGTAAAGATTTAAATTTTTGAATAAGTGGGTGTGGACTAAACCGAGTTAAATGGACAAAGACCTTAGATATTAATGGAAAAATAAATTACCTTTAAAGTGGATACAGGCGCAGATGTCAATTGTATTTCAATAAACATAGTGAAAGATCTCAAACTTGAAGTTAAACAAGAGAATCTTATAATTTTTGATTACAACAATGTTAAAGTTAATAATTACGGAATAGCAACAGCCAGATGCACTGATTTAAACTCAAAAACATGTAAGAATATTGCATTTTTAGTGGTAGCAAATAAATGCGAACCTATATTAGGTCTTGAATCTTCAGTTGAATTAAAGCTAATCAAACATTTGAATATTGACTCATTGTGTAACTTGCCTGCTACTAAAGAAACGTTTGTGGAAAGATTTAAGCAATTGTTTGAGGGACTAGGAAAGCTGCCGAACAAGCAAACGATCGTTTTGAAAGAAGATGCAAAACCTGTTTTGCACTACAAAAAGAGGTTTCCCCAAAGTCTGACCGCAGCACTAGAGCAAGAACTAAAAAATATGGTAGAAAACAAAATTATTTCGCCAGTAACACATCCCACTAGCTGGGTAAATAATTTACAAATCGTAGAGAAACTTAATGGAAAGATTAGACTTTGTTTTGAGGCCCAAACCACTTAATAACGCGATCAAACGAGAACACTATCTGATTCCTACCATAGATGACTTTATGGTACAACTTTCTCGGAAGAAAGTTTATACCATTCTTGATTTGTCCCAAGGGTTCTGGCAAATGGAGCTAGAAGAAGCAAGTTCTGAATTGACGACCTTTATAACACCTTTTGGGCGATACAATTTTTCGTGTTCCCTTTGGAATCAATAGTGCCCCTGAGATGTTTCAACAAAATATGATACAAATTTTTGGAGACATTCCCAATGGAATCGTATACTTTGATGAAATTGGAATGTTGGGAGACACTTTTGAAGAGCACAATAAAATATTGTTGAAGATATTAGATCGCGCAAAGTCCAATGGAGTACGTTTTAACGCTGACAAGTTTCTGTATGGAAAACATCTCCTATTCCAGCCGGACCTTGTACGGGTCGGAGAAAAATGAATGTTTAGCAATTGTGTGGGCCATAAGAAAATTAAAGCCTCACCTGGACGAATTCCACTTTAAAGTGATAACAGATCACATAGCCCTTGAGTGGTTGAATATCATCGATGGACACTGGAGCTCCAACAAAACGACTTCGAAGTCGCGTACAGGAAAGGCCAGCTGAATGTTGTGGCGGACGCACTGTCACGGCAGTCCTTGCCTGAAACCTGCCGAAGGATTAAGACGAAGCCACCAGCTCAATGAAGTTGGGTCGACAAAAATCGAATTTTTAAAATTTGAAAAGCGGAATCGTTTGCCCACTTTTGCCCACCAATTAGTTTTTTTTGCTCACTTCCAGTTTTGAAAATATAAAAAGTTCAAAAATTTTCGAAAACCTAAGAGTTGACTTTTAAAATTTTATTTTTTATCGCAGGAGAATCGGTTGCTCACGTTTGCCCACCTTTTAGAATTTTAAAACAAGTAAAAACTTTAGCAAAACTTAAAAGTTCTATATTTTTTAAAGTTTTTACTTTTTAAAATTCTAAAAGGTGGGCAAACGTGGACAAACGGTTCTCTTGCGATTTAAAAAAAATTTGAAAAGTTAACATATAGGATTTCGAAAATTTTTGAAAATTTTCGAACTTTCCATATTTTTAAAACTGGTGGTGGGCAAAAGTGGGCAAAAAATAGGCAAATGATTCTACTTTTTAAATTTCAAAAATTCGATTTTAGTCGGCCCAACTTCTTTGAGCTTAAATTTTTGCATAACTGACAATTGGACTTGATGTTTTTTTTTTGTCTTTTGTCTTATGAAACAGATCATGTTATCTACATTTTGGTGCTTACACTGTTCATGATAATGCTCGGTCGTTTCATCGTGGGCACAGCGCTGCTAGCATTGTCAATACGACCTGCCAGACGAAGAACATGGTCAGCAGCCAACTCAGGCGTTAGTTTGAAGAGTGGACTGGAATTGGATATCGTTTGACCGTTTTTAATCGAATTACGTCCTGGTGGAAACAAGCGAATTAAACCGTTTTACATAATAGTTTATCAGAGCTGCAAATTTCCTCAGTCGCCAGTAGTTTAGTCCTTTTGTAGTCTTAATTTTTAAATAGCTCGATGGCACGGCGAGCCCAACAAACAACTCCTAAAAGTTAGTCCATTCGAGTAACGGGTCCTGAGTAGTAACAAATATACATTTTGGACGTGTTTCATTGTTCTGGGTCGTGATCTTGTATATCTTCAGGTTGTATTGGCCACTCTGAGCTGTCTAAATACAAAAAAGACGGTCCTTCAATCCAGACTTTTGGTTCCGCTTTAGAGGACATACGTGTGGCAGCATCTGCGGGATTTCTGGTTCCGGAAACCCATTTCCACTGATCGACCCTTGTGCTAACCAAAATTTCAGATATTCTATGATCTAAAAATTGCTTATAGCGTCGACTATCCGAACGTATCAAGCTTATCACGATTTTGGAATGCGACCGCCAATAAACCTTTTAGGGCCGACATCACGATTGTTTATAATGGTAGTTTTTTAGAAGTACTCCTAGGACTTCAGCTTGAAGATCAAGCCGTGGAATTGATAACATTTTAATTGGACTACAATTTGCCTTTCCTATCACAAATACAATTGAAACTATTTCCTATTTCCTGGTATTTAATTCTCCAGTACGAAACGGCTGCAAGTAAATCATAATTTAAATGTTTTCAAAAGTATTTAATTAATGCAATAGCTTCAAGGGTATATGAACTTTGGCTTGCCGAAGTTTGCTTTCTTTCTTGTTAAACCTAAGGATGAAACAGAACTGGTCTGACTTGTAATCCCAATGAAGTCCAAGTATTTTTTCCGTATTCGGCTCAAATATACTTCGTATTGTTGGTGATATTTCAATATCCGGAGAGTTGTTTATCCTTTTTAACTGAACCTTTGAATTCAACACAAATCCGCGAAGCTCGAAATTTCCATTTTCATGAATTTTAATAACTCTATTAATTACGTTGTGTGCTTCATCGACTGTGTCATTATCATCCTTAAAGGATTTGGCGTTGATATTTTCGACGTATTGCGCTGAACACGGTGAACTGGCAGAACCGAAAATCATGACTTTCATAACAAAAACATCTGGTTCAATTGAGGTATCACAGTTTCTCCACAAAAATCTCTGAGTGTTCTGATCCTCCTTCCTGATGAATACATGACGAGACATTTCTTTTATGTCGGCACAAACTCCTATTTTACGTTGACGAAACTTAAACAACGAACAGATGGCAAAGGCATCGGCTGATATGCATCTGGTCTTTTTGTAAGACATGAGTTTAAAGACACTCCATGTTTTTGGGCTGCGGCGTCAAATACTAGTCTTAGTTTGTTTTTGTTTAAAGACTGCAAAGTGTTGCAGATACCAAGTTCGGCCTGAATCCGTTTCGATTTCCACTTTACCTAATTGGCGCGCATATCATTTTTGTTCATATTTTATTATTTTTTCTTTATACCATTTTGGAAGCGATTTATCATTGATCATTTCATGTTCAATACTTTTTAGTCGGCACAATGCCATGTCATAACTATCTGGCATGTCAGTGTCAGATTTCCATAAAAGTAAAGTTTCATAGCCATCTTTTATTTTTTTTGTTGCCTTTATTATATTTTGAGATCTTAGATCAATATCCGATTTGAGCGGTGGTTTTAATTTAACTCCAAACTGGTCAATGTTTATAAAGCTATGTATTATAATTTGTATTTCAGTTTCTGTATTTATACTTTTTTCAACATGGCATACTACTCCGTTCTGTCCGTTTTCGTTTGACCCAAACTATATCCATCCTAGTTTAGGCCATAAGCCTTACTATATTAATATGTGGCATTCATATAAGCATTTTAGGCATAGCGTTATTACAATTTTCAATCGGCAGATCATTTCATCTTGAAAAATATTTGCTGAATTGCGGCAAACAATATCCATCCTAGCTTAGTTTTATGTGCTGAAAAGTTTTCACTTAAATTTATTATTTCCATAGGCCTTACTAGATTAATATGTGGCATTCCTATAAGCATTTTAGGCATACCTTTATTCTAATTTTCAATCATTTAAGCTTGGAAAATATTTGCGGAATTGCGGCAGGTTAAAGTCTTGGTATGGCAGCATTAGTTTTTTAACTGTTCTTACATTTTTTATTTGGTAAGCGCCGTATTGGGATACCATGGGAAATCCCTGCAACTCCAAGTTTATTTGTTGAGACATTTCTGTAGACGATTTATTGCCTATCCATTTTAATGTCATATCATGTCATGTCATGTCATGTCATTTTTGATCCTTTTACACCCTTTTTATCCTCTTCGATAAGAGATTTAGTCGAACCCTCGTCGATTAACGCAATTATTTTGCTTTGTGAGTTTGGACCTGTTACAGTTATGGGAACAAATTTAAACAAGGTTGTTTCTGGCGGTTCTTCTTTCATAATTGTGGTTGTAACTATATTGTCTTACATTTCTGGTGGTCTATTTTCAATGTTTGCGGAGTGTTTCTTAGAATCGTGAAGAAGTCGATTATGGTACCTCTGACATGAATCTGTTTTACATTTTCGGCGAAATGAGCAATTTAGTATGGAATGTCCTTGGCAAATACATCCGAAGCACAGTCGTTGTTTCTTCACGATATCCCATCTTTCAGGCAAGGTCTTCTCGTTAAAGACACCACATTGATATAGTTTGTGTCCACTATTGCAAATAAAACATTTATGGTGTCGTTTGTTGTTTATGTTGATTTCTATTTTCCTGTAGACCGTCGGATGCCGTCGATGCTTTTGTGTTGCCTAATTCTATAGATATATAGCTGGCAATGTTTTGAAGCCATTCCGAAATTGTTTTACTGACGAGTAAACAATACTTTTTTCCATGATGTATTAAGCCCACTCTTCTTTTTTGTTTATCGGTTACTTAGCGACTAACTCGTCTATTAACGTGGAGTTGTGAGGATGTGGTTCGCGTTACAATTTTAGAGAAATGCTGTTAAATTGGCAGTCATGACGCTGAAATCAATAATATCAGATATTTTGTTGTATTTAATTGGCGGAAAGGCTCTGACTTTGTCAAGCTGACTACGAATAAGCACTTCAAGGCGTCCGTAATGGTTACATAATGTTTGCATTATTGTTTCGACGTTATTTGGATAAGAGTGATGCAACTACATTTTTAGCTGGTCCCGAAAATGACTTTTGAAGGCGAGAATAGTTCCATTGCTCGGCGGTTTCATCAAACGAAGGCAGATCCTGAAGAAATGGGCAGACCCCAAATGCGATGTAACTGTGGAATACGCGGCTGATTGCATGGAAGGTGGTATATTCGGTCGAGTGGCCTGTGAACACTTAACTGGCAAATGCTGCTGGCTTGGCAAAAACATCTCTGGAAAGGTATATGTAGGAGTGAAGTTTGGCATTAACTTACCTATACATGACATTGGTTGTGTAACCTGAATTTGTTCCTGCTCCCCGTGCTTGAGCTGGGTAGTTGAGCGGCTTAATGATGAATGAAGTTCGCTGTTTTGATTTTGCGATTCTTTGAACTTTAACTCCAATTGTCGCAACTTGACTTGAAGTTCTTCCTCCATGTTTAGGTTGATAATGGTCTTCACCCGTTGACGACATCTGGTTCTCAAATCATAGACCGGCTGGTGGTTTTCCTTTGCTGCCAAAACTGTACTCGTCTAACGGTCGTCTATCTCCTAGCATATATGGCGTTAGCTTATATATGTATACATGAATGCTTCTCTATGTATGTATTCTGTGCGGCAGCCTTGAACTTCTTTTAATTTGGCAATGTGTAACTTATTGTGCGGCAGGCTTGCACTATGATTGATAATAAAAAAAGTTGATTTCTGCTGAATTCCGTGGTCGATTGGCCTTTTGACTGCGAAGACTCTCCGTTTGAATGGGTTTTATTATTTGCTTCAAGTAGCTTAAATTAAAATACCAATTCTTTTTTCTTAAGAGAAACTAAGTACCAATTGCGTCGACCAAAAGTGCATAAGTGACCATACACTGGTCTTCTTGAGCTTCTTATCCAATAGTATCGATATCAAAGTAATATCGAGCGAAACTTAAAAGATTACATATATCGTTCAAACTTAATTATAATAAAAAACATATTTAATAGCACAGGCCCTTTCGATTGAAATGTACTTTGGAGTTTTAACCCGTACTCCCTTGCAGACGCACAGTTTTCAATTAATGCCAACTCAGACGTACTGATCGACAGTAAAATGTCCGCTAGTGCTTTCTCGTCTTTTATGCACCATATAGTCGTTTCCTTTTCATCTTTAGGGAAGACTTTCACACCATTTACGTATTGCCACAAGATACCAACACAGAAGCAACTTTTCTTTGGCTTGCCGAACGACGGTACTGCAAATAACATGGTGGGCGCCAACGTGACGTCATCAGAGCCATCAACGTCAGCGGCAGTTACAATCCGTTCATTGGATCAAGTAATTAAAGCTTTTGATGACTATAGCATACCATTTAAGAGCATCACAATGGAATCCTTCAAGTTCAACAATGTCATGCAGAGCGACGGACAGCCATTCTTGGAATTTGAGACGAAGCTACGTAAGCAACTGCTGGACGCAAAGAATAAGCTGTTGGAGGATATCATCAATGAATGTAAGGCGTTTGAAGCAACAACTAAAAAAAACGAGCTACTAAAGGCAGAAAACAAAATCAAGTCTGTGGAAAACAACTCGTTCAACGCATTGACTCGCCGATGCTACAACTGTGGGGCGCTTTTCAACTATAACCATCCATCGGAGTGGCTAAAGGATATTGTGCCATGTCTCCGGAAAAGCTGGACACTTTGCAAAATATTGCAAACAAAAGAAGCGCATGGACAACAACAACAAGCAAGTGGAAAATCGAGCGACCAACAGCACCGCTAAGTCATTAGTGGATCACAAGCTAGCCAAGGGAGCTACAATAAACTGGTCGGGATCAGGTACATACAAATCTATCAAAGATAATAAATAAGTAAATCGTAAAGATTTAAATTTTAGAATAAGTGGGTGTGGACTAAACCGAGTTAAATGGACAAAGACCTTAGATATTAATGGAAAAATAAATTACCTTTAAAGTGGATACAGGCGCAGATATCAATTGTATTCCAATAAACATAGAGAAAGATCTCAAACTTGAAGTTAAACAAGAGAATCTTATAATTTTTGATTACAACAATGTTAAAGTTAATAATTACGGAATAGCAACAGCCAGATGCACTAATTTAAACTCAAAAACATGTAAGAATATTGCATTTTTAGTGGTAGCAAATAAATGCGAACCTATATTAGGTCTTGAATCTTCAGTTGAATTAAAGCTAATCAAACATTTGAATATTGACTCATTGTGTAACTTGCCTGCTACTAAAGAAACGTTTGTGGAAAGATTTAAGCAATTGTTTGAGGGACAAGGAAAGCTGCCGAACAAGCAAACGATCGTTTTGAAAGAAGATGCAAAACCTGTTTTGCACTACAAAAAGAGGTTTCCCCAAAGTCTGACCGCAGCACTAGAGCAAGAACTAAAAAATATGGTAGAAAACAAAATTATTTCGCCAGTAACACATCCCACTAGCTGGGTAAATAATTTACAAATCGTAGAGAAACTTAATGGAAAGATTAGACTTTGTTTTGAGGCCCAAACCACTTAATAACGCGATCAAACGAGAACACTATCTGATTCCTACCATAGATGACTTTATGGTACAACTTTCTCGGAAGAAAGTTTATACCATTCTTGATTTGTCCCAAGGGTTCTGGCAAATGGAGCTAGAAGGAGCAAGTTCTGAATTGACGACCTTTATAACACCTTTTGGGCGATACAATTTTTCGTGTTCCCTTTGGAATCAATAGTGCCCCTGAGATGTTTCAACGAAATATGATACAAATTATTGGAGACATTCCCAATGGAATCGTATACTTTGATGAAATTGGAATATTGGGAGGCACTTTTGAAGAGCACAATAAAACATTGTTGAAGATATTAGATTGCGCAAAGTCCAATGGAGTACGTTTTAACCCTGACAAGGTTCTGTATAGAAAACATCAAGTTGAGTTTATGGGTCTTATTCTTTCGGGAGGTCAAATCAAGCCGCAACAAAAACATCTAGATGCAATTCGCTGCATAGAAACCCCTGATGACAAAAAAGGAGTTTAAATATTTAGCTAAATTTATTCCGGTTTTGTCTTCAAGAACAGCAAAGCTTAGAAAACTTACTAGAATAGATACCTCCTTTGTGTGAAAAAAGAACATCAAAACGAGCTTGATGATATCAAGTGAACCAGTTTTAGCAGTATACGACAGTTCAAAGCCAGTTGTAATTCAAACCGATTCCTCCGAAGTTGGACTTCAATGCGTTATTTTACAGAATGGGCATCCAATTAATTTTGCATTACGCACGTTTAAGAAAAGTGAGCAACAATGGGCTCAAATTGAAAATGAACTGTTCGTTTTTGACTGTGAAAGCTTTCACTACAATGAGTATGGACGAGAATTTATGGTTGTAAGTGACCATAAACCATTAGAAGTCCTGCTACAAAGAGATATTGACTGAGTTACAATGCTATTGCAACGAATGTTATTATATCTTTTAAAATAGTCAAAAATGTCTGTAAAATATACACCAGGGGATATGTTGGTAGCTGACTGCTTGTCAGGCGCTCAATTACCAGAAGGAAGTGAAATCTCAGAACTTGCAAATGTAATTCATATAGTAACTCGTGCGGCATGTCTCGGCATTAGTCGTACAGTCGAATCTCGGCATTAGTCGAAAAGGAATGGCCATCATTTCACAAGCTAGATACATTTTGCCAAGAATGTAGCAGATTCAAGGCAGAATTCCACTATGGAGAGGGACATCTCTTTCGTACATGCAGATTGATAATACCTACAAAACTGCAGTCACAAATACTCAAGCTAATTCTTGATCCTCACTTAGGTATTAAAAAAACACTTGCTCGTGCGCATAGATGGTATATGCTTGTGAAATATGCGAGAAATTCCGCAGAAATAACCAAAAAGAACCGTTAATAGAAGACGAAATGCCTGAATACCCTTTTCACAAGGACGGAATAGACATATTTGATTTCGGGGAAAAAATTGTATTTCTATTTTTGACGCATATTCTAACTTTCTGCCCGTGAAACAGCTAAAAGGGAAGTCTTTAGAGTATGTAATAGAAGAACTTAAAAAGTGTTCGATAGTTATGGTTATCAGTCAAAACTAAAGTGTCATAATAACCCCTTCAACTGATTTATGTTTAATAACTTTGCAAAAGAGTCTAATATTTAATCTGCAGTTTTTCAGCCCAAGATACCCTCAAAGCAATGGGTTAGCGAAAAAAGGAGTGGCAATTGCAAAGAATATTTTAAAACTCTGCTAGAAATTATCAGCATAGCCAGTAGCAGGTTTAAGTTGTGCCCAATATGAGTTCTTCTTTGGTAGAATGTGTAAAACTAAAATACCGAATAAAAAATCTGAACAATTGATGAGCAATCTATAACCAAGAAAATTCTAGACAAGAAATACACACAAAAATACTATTACAACATGCACTCAAAAAGTTTGTGTCCATTTAACAGAGGTGATTGAGTAGAATTTGAAAAAACCGCCAATGAGTGGGAACATGGAGTGATAGAAAATAGAGTAAATGAACGTTCATACATAATAAAAGATGATTATAATAACTTCTTTAGTAGACACAGAAAACTAATGAGTAAGATTCAAGGATTATTAAGTAACAATAAAGACTGTGATTATGAAAATTTTCCTGTAAATGATAATAATAATGGAATATATATGTCTAGACCATCATTGTATGAAAGCGAGAGTAATGTAAGCTTAACAAAAAATGTTAATGATAATCCTAGTGTTAATCAAACTGAAATTGAAAATGTAAATCCACCTAAAAATATAGATATAAGTGAATTTGAAAATAGCAATATAAATGAAACTGAATTTGAAAATAGCATTGTAAACTTATCATAATATGTCTGAAGAGTATGAAACTATAAACATATTTAAGAAAGCCAAAAACGTCTCGATCAGGTAGAGTAATTAAATCTCCAAATAAATACGGATGGGATAAAAATTAAAATTTAAATAAAAATAAAAAAGATGCGTGTAATAAGTTAACATTATATATAATTAAAATACCATTTTATTTGTATTATTTTTATTATATAATTATGAATATGCTGCCACACTTGAAAAAGCAGACGCGCCACGATAAACTAAATAATTAAATCTTTTAGTTATAAGTCAATCAGGCTTATTACAAGCTATCATAGTTGTCCAATTCTGATGAAATCGCTTTCCATTTTTTACAGCTTATAAACTAGAATTTGAACTCAACTTTGATCGATAGCGCTTGAGCACGTAACCTGCTGGGATTTGACCAACCAAACAGATGCAAACGTAGTTGCCAGATGTTCTTAATGATAGAGTTGCCAGATTCTTAATTTTAACAGAACTGATGTAAACATCAAGATTTAACAGCATTAATGAATCACTTTTTATAGAATGCCTTTAGATTCAAGGAGTCCAATCAGCTTTATTAAAAGATCTGTTGTTCCGGCCACGTAATTTGTCTTAAGCTAAAGTAAATTAACTTTTCGTAGGATTCATATGTTCATTACAATTTATATTAAAAGAATAAAACTTGAAATGCTAGTTGTTCAAGATGATTCCATGTGTGGAAAGGATATATAGGGTAGAGATTTTTTAAATACGAGTGATGCTTGCATTGTCTGGGAAGAAGATGAGTTAAGCCTAATAAACGAAACCATTATTATAAGTAAAAATATAAATAATTCAAATGATATGGACAAGTTCAAAAGTATTAACAAATCTATTAAAGCTAGAGATTTGGGACCTGGCATGCAGTTTCTAGTAGTTCCTAGTATTTCAAACTGGTGCCACGCCCAGTCTAACGTCCACAAATCGTGAAAGTATGTACTGGCACTCTGAGACATGCTAGAAAGTAGATATTGGTTTCTGTGTGTGTGTTTCGGTCATTTCTATCTGTAGACACAAAATCGAGGTATTATTTTAGATGTTATGAAGTCCTCTGCCACCGATTGGCGGCGCCTCTGCTGCCCCTCTACCGGTGTTCTGCGGGTAATCGCTGCAGTAGAGAGACAGAACAAATAAATAGGAGGAGTACTTAGTTTGAGGTATCGGGTATCTAATAGTCGGGAAACTCGACTATACTGTTCTCCCTTGTTTTTTTTTTAATGTTTTGATTGATTTCATGGGAGCTATGTGATATAGTGGAAAATGCGGCTGATTGCATGGAAGGTGGTATATTCGGTCGAGTGGCCTGTAAACACTTAACTGGCAAATGCTGCTGGCTTGGCAAAAACATCTCTGGAAAGGTATATGTAGGAGTGAAGTTTGGCATTAACTTACCTATACATGACATTGGTTGTGTAACCTGAATTTGTTCCTGCTCCCCGTGCTTGAGCTGGGTAGTTGAGCGGCTTAATGATGAATGAAGTTCGCTGTTTTGATTTTGCGATTCTTTGAACTTTAACTCCAATTGTCGCAACTTGACTTGAAGTTCTTCCTCCATGTTTAGGTTGATAATGGTCTTCACCCGTTGACGACATCTGGTTCTCAAATCATAGACCGGCTGGTGGTTTTCCTTTGCTGCCAAAACTGTACTCGTTCTAAGAACGGCGTCGTCTGTATCTCCTAGCATATATGGCGTTAGCTTATATATGTATACATGAATGCTTCTCTATGTATGTATTCTGTGCGGCAGGCTTGAACTTCTTTTAATTTGGCAATGTGTAACTTATGTGTAACTTATTGTGTAACTTATTATTATTGATAATAAAAAAAAGTTGATTTCTGCTGAATTCCGTGGTCGATTGGCCTTTTGACTGCGAAGACTCTCCGTTTGAATGGGTTTTATTATTTGCTTCAAGTAGCTTAAATTAAAATACCAATTCTTTTTTCTTAAGAGAAACTAAGTACCAATCGCGTCGACCAAAAGTGCATAAGTGACCATACACTGGTCTTCTTGAGCTTCTTATCCAATAGTATCGATATCAAAGTAATATCGAGCGAAACTTAAAAGATTACATATATCGTTCAAACTTAATTATAATAAAAAACATATTTAATAGCACAGGCCCTTTCGATTGAAATGTACTTTGGAGTTTTAACCCGTACTCCCTTGCAGACCCACAGTTTTCAATTAATGCCAACTCAGACGTACTGATCGACAGTAAAATGTCCGCTAGTGCTTTCTCGTCTTAGCACCATATAGTCGTTTCCTTTTCATCTTTAGGGAAGACTTTCACACCATTTACGTATTGCCACAAGATACAAACACAGAAGCAACTTTTCTTTGGCTTGCCGAACGACGGTACTGCAAATAACATGGTGGGCACCAACGTGACGTCATCAGAGCCATCAACGTCAGCGGCAGTTACAATCTGTTCATTGGATCAAGTAATTAAAGCTTTTGATGACTATAGCATACCATTTAAGAACATCACAATGGAATCCTTCAAGTTCAACAATGTCATGCAGAGCGACGGACAGCCATTCTTGGAATTTGAGACGAAGCTACGTAAGCAACTGCTGGACGCAAAGAATAAGCTGTTGGAGGATATCATCAATGAATGTAAGGCGTTTGAAGCAACAACTAAAAAAAACGAGCTACTAAAGGCAGAAAACAAAATCAAGTCTGTGGAAAACAACTCGTTCAACGCATTGACTCGCCGATGCTACAACTGTGGGGCGCTTTTCAACTATAACCATCCATCGGAGTGGCTAAAGGGATATTGTGCCATGTCTCCGGAAAAGCTGGACACTTTGCAAAATATTGCAAACAAAAGAAGCGCATGGACAACAACAACAAGCAAGTGGAAAATCGAGCGACCAACAGCAACGCTAAGTCATTAGTGGATCACAAGCTAGCCAAGGGAGCTACAATAAACTGGTCGGGATCAGGTACATACAAATCTATCAAAGATAATAAATAAGTAAATCGTAAAGATTTAAATTTTAGAATAAGTGGGTGTGGACTAAACCGAGTTAAATGGACAAAGACCTTAGATATTAATGGAAAAATAAATTACCTTTAAAGTGGATACAGGCGCAGATATCAATTGTATTCCAATAAACATAGAGAAAGATCTCAAACTTGAAGTTAAACAAGAGAATCTTATAATTTTTGATTACAACAATGTTAAAGTTAATAATTACGGAATAGCAACAGCCAGATGCACTAATTTAAACTCAAAAACATGTAAGAATATTGCATTTTTAGTGGTAGCAAATAAATGCGATACCTATTAGGTCTTGAATCTTCAGTTGAATTAAAGCTAATCAAACATTTGAATATTGACTCATTGTGTAACTTGCCTGCTACTAAAGAAACGTTTGTGGAAAGATTTAAGCAATTGTTTGAGGGACAAGGAAAGCTGCCGAACAAGCAAACGATCGTTTTGAAAGAAGATGCAAAACCTGTTTTGCACTACAAAAAGAGGTTTCCCCAAAGTCTGACCGCAGCACTAGAGCAAGAACTTAAAAAATATGGTAGAAAACAAAATTATTTCGCCAGTAACACATCCCACTAGCTGGGTAAATAATTTACAAATCGTAGAGAAACTTAATGGAAAGATTAGACTTTGTTTTGAGGCCCAAACCACTTAATAACGCGATCAAACGAGAACACTATCTGATTCCTACCATAGATGACTTTATGGTACAACTTTCTCGGAAGAAAGTTTATACCATTCTTGATTTGTCCCAAGGGTTCTGGCAAATGGAGCTAGAAGGAGCAAGTTCTGAATTGACGACCTTTATAACACCTTTTGGGCGATACAATTTTTCGTGTTCCCTTTGGAATCAATAGTGCCCCTGAGATGTTTCAACGAAATATGATACAAATTATTGGAGACATTCCCAATGGAATCGTATACTTTGATGAAATTGGAATATTGGGAGGCACTTTTGAAGAGCACAATAAAACATTGTTGAAGATATTAGATCGCGCAAAGTCCAATGGAGTACGTTTTAACCCTGACAAGGTTCTGTATAGAAAACATCAAGTTGAGTTTATGGGTCTTATTCTTTCGGGAGGTCAAATCAAGCCGCAACAAAAACATCTAGATGCAATTCGCTGCATAGAAACCCCTGATGACAAAAAAGGAGTTTAAATATTTAGCTAAATTTATTCCGGTTTTGTCTTCAAGAACAGCAAAGCTTAGAAAACTTACTAGAATAGATACCTCCTTTGTGTGAAAAAAGAACATCAAAACGAGCTTGATGATATCAAGTGAACCAGTTTTAGCAGTATACGACAGTTCAAAGCCAGTTGTAATTCAAACCGATTCCTCCGAAGTTGGACTTCAATGCGTTATTTTACAGAATGGGCATCCAATTAATTTTGCATTACGCACGTTTAAGAAAAGTGAGCAACAATGGGCTCAAATTGAAAATGAACTGTTCGTTTTTGACTGTGAAAGCTTTCACTACAATGAGTATGGACGAGAATTTATGGTTGTAAGTGACCATAAACCATTAGAAGTCCTGCTACAAAGAGATATTGACTGAGTTACAATGCTATTGCAACGAATGTTATTATATCTTTTAAAATAGTCAAAAATGTCTGTAAAATATACACCAGGGGATATGTTGGTAGCTGACTGCTTGTCAGGCGCTCAATTACCAGAAGGAAGTGAAATCTCAGAACTTGCAAATGTAATTCATATAGTAACTCGTGCGGCATGTCTCGGCATTAGTCGTACAGTCGAATCTCGGCATTAGTCGAAAAGGAATGGCCATCATTTCACAAGCTAGATACATTTTGCCAAGAATGTAGCAGATTCAAGGCAGAATTCCACTATGGAGAGGGACATCTCTTTCGTACATGCAGATTGATAATACCTACAAAACTGCAGTCACAAATACTCAAGCTAATTCTTGATCCTCACTTAGGTATTAAAAAAACACTTGCTCGTGCGCATAGATGGTATATGCTTGTGAAATATGCGAGAAATTCCGCAGAAATAACCAAAAAGAACCGTTAATAGAAGACGAAATGCCTGAATACCCTTTTCACAAGGACGGAATAGACATATTTGATTTCGGGGAAAAAATTGTATTTCTATTTTTGACGCATATTCTAACTTTCTGCCCGTGAAACAGCTAAAAGGGAAGTCTTTAGAGTATGTAATAGAAGAACTTAAAAAGTGTTCGATAGTTATGGTTATCAGTCAAAACTAAAGTGTCATAATAACCCCTTCAACTGATTTATGTTTAATAACTTTGCAAAAGAGTCTAATATAATTCTGCAGTTTTTCAGCCCAAGATACCCTCCAAGCAATGGGTTAGCGAAAAAAGGAGTGGCAATTGCAAAGAATATTTTAAAACTCTGCTAGAAATTATCAGCATAGCCAGTAGCAGGTTTAAGTTGTGCCCAATATGAGTTCTTCTTTGGTAGAATGTGTAAAACTAAAATACCGATTAAAAAATCTGAACAATTGATGAGCAATCTATAACCAAGAAAATTCTAGACAAGAAATACACACAAAAATACTATTACAACATGCACTCAAAAAGTTTGTGTCCATTTAACAGAGGTGATTGAGTAGAATTTGAAAAAACCGCCAATGAGTGGGAACATGGAGTGATAGAAAATAGAGTAAATGAACGTTCATACATAATAAAAGATGATTATAATAACTTCTTTAGTAGACACAGAAAACTAATGAGTAAGATTCAAGGATTATTAAGTAACAATAAAGACTGTGATTATGAAAATTTATCTGTAAATGATAATAATAATGGAATATATATGTCTAGACCATCATTGTATGAAAGCGAGAGTAATGTAAGCTTAACAAAAAATGTTAATGATAATCCTAGTGTTAATCAAACTGAAATTGAAAATGTAAATCCACCTAAAAATATAGATATAAGTGAATTTGAAAATAGCAATATAAATGAAACTGAATTTGAAAATAGCATTGTAAACTTATCATAATATGTCTGAAGAGTATGAAACTATAAACATATTTAAGAAAGCCAAAAACGTCTCAATCAGGTAGAGTAATTAAATCTCCAAATAAATACGGATGGGATAAAAATTAAAATTTAAATAAAAATAAAAAAGATGCGTGTAATAAGTTAACATTATATATAATTAAAATACCATTTTATTTGTATTATTTTATTATATAATTATAAATATGCTGCCACACTTGAAAAAGCAGACGCGCCACGATAAACTAAATAATTAAATCTTTTAGTTATAAGTCAATCAGGCTTATTACAAGCTATCATAGTTGTCCAATTCTGATGAAATCGCTTGCCATTTTTAACAGCTTATAAACTAGAATTTGAACTCAACTTTGATCGATAGCGCTTGAGCACGTAACCTGCTGGGATTGGACCAACCAAACAGATGCAAACGTAGTTGCCAGATGTTTTAATGATAGAGTTGCCAGATGTTTTAATGATAGAGTTGCCAGATTCTTAATTTTAACAGAACTGATGTGAACGTCAAGATTTAACAGCATTAATGAATCACTTTTTATAGAATGCCTTTAGATTCAAGGAGTCCAATCAGCTTTATTAAAAGATCTGTTGTTCCGGCCACGTAATTTGTCTTAAGCTAAAGTAAATTAACTTTTCGTAGGATTCATATGTTCATTACAATTTATATTAAAAGAATAAAACTTGAAATGCTAGTTGTTCAAGATGATTCCATGTGTGGAAAGGATATATAGGGTAGAGATTTTTTAAATACGAGTGATGCTTGCATTGTCTGGGAAGAAGATGAGTTAAGCCTAATAAACGAAACCATTATTATAAGTAAAAATATAAATAATTCAAATGATATGGACAAGTTCAAAAGTATTAACGAATCTATTAAAGCTAGAGATTTGGGACTTGGCATGCAGTTTCTAGTAGTTCCTAGTATTTCAAACTGGTGCCACGCCCAGTCTAACGTCCACAAATCGTGAAAGTATGTACTGGCACTCTGAGACATGCTAGAAAGTAGATATTGGTTTCTGTGTGTGTGTTTCGGTCATTTCTATCTGTAGACACAAAATCGAGGTATTATTTTAGATGTTATGAAGTCCTCTGCCACCGATTGGCGGCGCCTCTGCTGCCCCTCTACCGGTGTTCTGCGGGTAATCGCTGCAGTAGAGAGACAGAAAAAATAAATAGGAGGAGTACTTAGTTTGAGGTATCGGGTATCTAATAGTCGGGAAACTCGACTATACTGTTCTCCCTTGTTTTTTTTTTAATGTTTTGATTGATTTCATGGGAGCTATGTGATATAGTCGTCAAATCCGGCTCGTTCCGACTTATGTACTGCCTGCAATAGAAAGACAACTTTTGGTAAAGTTTCATGCAGATAGCTTTAAAGCTGAGAGACTAGTTTGCGTAGAATCGGACGGACAAACGGACGGACAGACGGATATAGCTAGATCCACTCTCCTATATACTTTATAGGGTCGGAAAAGTATTTTTCACTGCGTTGCAAACTTCTGACCGAAATTATAATACCCTCTGCAGGGTATACAATTTTTTTTTTTTTTTAATAATCAGTTTTTTCTTTACCACTTACCACTAACACAAGGCCCTTGAAAGATTATCTTAAAATTTAGCGTCCGATCGCGTGCAGGCTCCAAAACGAACTGACTGATTGAATATTAAATCTATTCCTTTGAACATCGGCCAGAAGCTTTTTTTTGGGCTTCAAGTACCTCCTTTTTGTATTTAAATTAAAAGCTTAAGGTTAAACTGTCCTTTCCTATTGTGAAATTCCATTATGCTGACCAATGCAATTTGTTCGGGAGTTGGAACGCAATAAGGGCAATAAGTTGGGAACTGATGTTTACTTTGAATTTCATTTGTTTATTTTGACTAAGAGCAGACCTCCAAACCAAAGACAAGTCAAAGCCAAAGGCAAAGGCAAAGATTGCTCTGATGGAATTTTGAAAATTGTTTATAAATTCCATAAGTGGACTGGTTTCATGGGTTGGATAACTCTCCCCCTTCTAAAATGGATCGCTCCGATTCATTATGAATTTCGTTTAAACGATCTCTTAGTTAAAAAAGAAAACAATGGTCTTGGTGTGTAACCTTATCTTTTAAAATTTTCTTTTTATTTTTTTTATATTTTTCATAACATTTAATTGTCAAATAAAACTGCTGTTGTATGCAAAGAAAATCAAGCAGCATAAAAAGTGAACGAACCCACATATATATATGTCCAGTCTTTTTGAGTCGCGTCTTGGCTCAATTGTCTTTATCGTCGTCATTCACATTGGTACTTTGAAGATTTGTCTCAATTATTTTTAATATTTATATATTTCTGGTTTAACACGAAAAGTGTGTCAGGCATGTGCCACCATTAAGGTTGATTGGTATTTAATTAATTCGGCACGGCCCAAAACCTTGAAATAGGAAGATACATAGGTCAGTAAATGAAAGGAAAGAAGAAGAAGGTAACGTTAACAATACCGCCGACCAGGACTGAAAGGGCTTCAACATTACCCGCAAGACAGGTCTGGAGAGCAAAGCAAGCCGTGACAGATAGGTACAGGGACCCGGTCGCGGCATTCGGAGCCATAAAAAAGGCTGGAGCGAATGATGTCTGCGCTGATCATGCAAGGCAACGAGTTAAGGGCTACGGTCGCAACCCAGATCACAAAATTATATACCCAAATAATTTATCTACAAACAAGACTAGCAGAAATAAGTGAATTACAATCAATGAGAGTCAACTTAATACCGAAACAGGAGTTCCGGGGTCAGCACCGACGCCGGTACTTCATTCTCTGGACCAGCATAGTCTGAATGACTATGGGAACGAGTGGACAAGTGGAATCTTAAATTTGATGGGACCAGCAGATGGAAGTCAACAGACAGTTTTCTCTTCCGAGTAGATCGCATGAAAGCACTGTATGGGTGTACCGATGAACAGGTATTTCGAGAATTTCACTGTCTTCTCACTGGATCCGCCAGCAAGTGGAATTGGCAAATGCTCGAAGACAAAGCCGACGACCATTATTTTGGAAGCCACTTTTTAACCCGAGAAATGACCAAAGCCTTTTCGGCATATCACCATAAAAGAATTAATGGAACGACGCCAAGGATATAACGAGAGTTTGGAGGATTACATTTCTGCAATGCACAATTTGCAGTTTAAACTAAGAAACAAGAACCCAGAATCCAAGATATTGAAGAAAATCTAAATTCTAAATGAGAGCCTTTTTTGTTGGCGTCGAGCATATATACACTAGCCGAGCTGAAGAGAGAAGGAATACGTGTCGAAAAATGGTTGAAGGACAAGAGGTCGCGCCCACGGCACGTTAACGCGATCATAAATGATCTACCAGCGGCCAGCGAAGGGTGTTGGAATGGTGAGGCCGGCAAGGGGAAATCTATTCCGCCAAAACGTGGACAAAAAAACCTTCCCGGAGTAAATGGCAGCAGAACGCGGAAGAGAATGCACGTCCAAGCCCGGTTTCATGAAACACAGTGCTACTATTGTGGTAAAAACGACGGAAGGTATGATAGGAGAGTCGGGGACGACCTGTGAGAAAAACGTCACCCCGAGACAATAAAAGAGGCGACCGCGAGCCCCGCACAGATAACGTTTCATAAGACATGGAATCAGCGTAAGACAAAGTACGAGGAGGCTCGCGCCCGTGTCTTTAATACGGAGCAAGAGAAAGAAGACGAAAGGGGTAACCGTTAGACCAAAAAACATTAGACCATGAAAAATGACAACCGCCTTTTTGCCAAGACGAAAGTAGACGGCGAAGAGAAAATAGCCTTATTGGATACTGGGGCAAGTGCCAACTGCAGAATATGGTGCAGAAGTTAATAAGACAGAACGTACAAACCGCCAGTGTGGGAAAAACTCAAGTTACAGGCATGATCACTCTGTCAGTGTGGGGAAGCCGAAACAAGAGAATTGGAATTTTTAGAATAGAATTTTGGAAAAGAGTTCTGGGAGTAATTTAAGTTGATTTTACCGAGGAAACGACTATTAGAGTTTGCGGAATTGGATATGGTAGCGCCAGAAGAGGAGAATCCCGCACGCCACGAAACTGCATACACCCCACACAAGCTTACCAAACGGAAGACACCCTAAAAAAAAGTAGACAACTTGAAAGATGCATTTTGGCATCTCTTACCTCTTGAAGCTAAAAGTAGAGAAAAAAACACATTCACAGTGCCAGGACGACCTTTATACCAATTTACCTATGTAATGCTGCCAAGCGAATGTGCACACTGATGGACAATGTTATTCCAGCAATACGAGAATTTGTCTTCGTATATCTTGATGATTAACTAGTCTATTCTCTAAATTTTGAAGAACATTTTGAATTGTTGCGGCAGGTCAGTGGAAATGCTACAGCCAAACTAAATACCTGGGATATGTAGTAGTTGGGGGTTGCATAAAAACCGATCCATCAAAAATAAAGGCGATTCAAGAATTTCCACGGCCAGTATCCGCTAAGCAGATGCGGAGATTTTTGGGAATGACAGGATGGTACCGGCGTTTTATACAAAATTACGCACAAACTGCAGCACCGCTTCATGAAAGTCTCAAAAAAGATCAAATCAGAAAATAAGAGCCCGATGAAGAGGGCATTAAAGCCTTTGAGGCACTGAAGACCAGCCTGATATCAGCACCTGTATTAACAACACCGGATTTTTCAAAACCTTTCACGGTTTAGTGCGATGCATCGACGACTGGAGTCGGGTGTTGTTCCAGACAGATGAAGAGGGTGGCGAGCATCCTATCGCATCCAAAGGATCTACAGCATCACTGAACTTAAATGTTACTTTGCCATATTGGGCATCAGAAAGTTCCCCACATAAGTTTAAGGTATGCCATTCAAGGTCATAACAAGGTCATGCTAGTTTAAAGGTGCTAATGGAGCAGAAAGACCTTATTCCCGGACCAAATCCGGAAACACCGTCATCTTTGTGTGCTTGGACCATTTCACCAAAATCGTCTGGCTAGAGGCAATGCGAAAAGCAACCGCAACAGCCGTGGTAAACTTTCTCGAAAGAAACACATTTTATCAATTTGGAGTGCCAGAATGCATTCACTCTGATAACGGTAAGCACTATGTGTCGTCAAAATTTGCCGAATTAATCACCCAATATGGAATCCGACACGTTAGAACGGGCTTTTATTCGACACAAGCGAATACAGCAAAACGGGTAAACCGATCCGTGCTAAAAATGCTCAGGGCAGCTACTGAAAAACACCAGTCGAATCGCGTGTACAATACAAGACTGGAACCATGTTATGAAATTTTGGGACCAACATGGTCACACACGCAAGTGAGGATCCGATCATGAGATGTCTCGGCGGCCTATCAGCAACAGATCAAGCTCTATGCTTGGCGGATAAGATGAAACTAGTACGCAGTGTGGTTAAACAAGGATTAGCTCGGACACACGAAAAAGCAGAAAGGAAGTATAATACCCGCAGTAAGGAAACAGAATTTGCAGTAGATCAGGTTGTATACCGAAAAAATACAAGCAGAGTATCCGAATTGAAGGGTATAATGCTATGCTAGGTCCCAATCGGGTACGACGTTTCATACTTGGACGCAAAGGAGGGTTGCTGTACGAATTAGGAAATTTAGTTGCTACAAGCGCCACCGTCAAACATCGCGGGTGCGTTCATCGGCAACTCGTATCGCAATAAAGCGAATACTTTTTTTTCTGTTTGTGAAAAATTACCAACATGGACCAATGCCAAGAATGTCATATAACATAGTTTTCTATATAAATTAATTGAACAATTTATCAATAGTATTAAGTGATTTTGCACTGATATATATAAAAGGAGTAAGTGCATTTCGTTCGACTTACTGCCAAGCGCCGTATTATAATATATAATTGTAAGTTCGCAACTCCGATTAAATAAAAAAAATATAATTTTATATTTATTCAACTGATTGTTACGGACTTTACTTGTTTGTGGAGAACACCGACCTATTAGATTGAGGTCTCAAACTGAACTTAACTTGCTGATCTGATTCTGTTGACGATCAAGCCTCGTTCTCGAGCTTTTGTAAATTTGAGTGAGTTTTGAGATTGTTCTGAGAAAACTTTCGGTTTCTTTTGAGTGAAACTTTAATTACTCTTGGATTCAAGTGTCTTGACTCTTGGATACAAGTGCGCTCTTAGATTTTACGACTTTGGAATGTCTTTAGATTGTCTTTGAAAGTGTGAAAGTAACAATTTGGGGGGAGTTGTTTAGTCTACAGTTTTGGGTGATAAGCTGGTTTAACATTTGGGGATTTTCCGTTGGCCTTCGATTGTGGGCTCTTGTTACAATGGTTTATAATTCTAGGGTAGTGTAGGGTATATTGTGGATACATAAAGTAATGGGTATATTCAGAGTGTTATGGGACTGTGTATGTGTTGCTTAAATATATGCAGAGTCTTATAGGAATATGGACATGTCAATATAAATATATATATACTGACATATATATATATTTGTCGGGCTATTGTTAGGATTTTCCATATTTAACTGCGCAGATTGTATACGGCGATTACAATTGAGACTACCTCAGCTTCTTAGCATACCGAAAATGCTCTCCAGAAAATACTGCAACGAACATACTTGTATCTCTGTCTCTCGCAGTGGCTCAAGCATACACGCACAACAATCGTAGTGCGCATCTCTCTCTCAAGCCTCTAGCCTCACGCAACATCTCTCTCTCTCATGTTCGCATCGAACTATCCTGATCTGGCCAAATAACGAAACAAAGTGTACTAACAAACAACCGTTAGACGTGACCATCTGGCGAATAACGGAACAAAGCGTACTAACGTGATTATAGCTTGTGTTTTCTTTAACTCATCAATTTCCAATACCATTTATTTATACTATATATTATCTTACGCTTAACATTTTTCACTTATTTCATAATCTTTCATTATTTTACATTCTACACAACATTATAAACAAATTTCAATTCTTATTCTCATTGCATAATCAAATTCATTTTAATGCTTTATTCCTTCCATTTGCTTCTCAGCAATTCAAAATTCGACTCTAGTTATCGTCACTATGATTTCCTTTTGATTAAGAGCATAATCCCGTCAAGAGCGCCACACGCCATGTTCCAAAATTCGTCTTTCACTTGTGCTTGCCCAATGACGCAGACAGCTTAAATCTCAAAACCACTCATACATTTCAATTAAATATTGTCATATATCAGCCATGCATAAACTTTGCACCCGCCAGGTTATTTCCATTCGAATGCTCAAACACATCCGCCATTCACAAACATTTTCCGATCGAAGTCTATTGCAACTTCATTGCAACCATTCCATACTCTATATGGACAGTTTGTTTTCACATAACATATCCTTTCACACGGATATACTATAGCCATTTCAACAAGTCTCAGGCGGGCACTCCAATTCATTCGGAACATAACCATCTGGCATCTTTCTTAAATCTTCATGACAATATTTATAAGTTCTCTTATTATGCAATGACTTCAAGATATGTCTATCTCCTTCATCACAAAAATAGTCCTTTAAACTATACATCCAATTTAGCTTTGATGCCGTTCTTCATTTTTCAGTAAAATAAAATCTCCAATTTTATGTCGTTCAACTGGTGCAGAGTAAGCGCATGCAAGCAGTGGCCTACCAGTTACCAGTTACGCTGCGAATTTGCTCGTAGTAACGGTAGTGCGGCGAGAGAGAATGGTGCACTGAGCACCAGACAAGGACAAGGAGAGTCCGAGAGGGACAGCAATACAAGAGAGCGGCGAAGGGCCGTGGGCAGAAGGAAGTAACGGGACGGCACCGGACTTTGGACCCTGATAATGGTACCGTGCGCAGAGGGCGAAAGGTCGAACGGTAAAATCATGGACTTTGGACCAGGAGGCAAGGAGACGCCGATAACTAGCGGTAAATGGAGGCCTATATAATCCGGCCGAGCGCAGGAAGCTGGATCAGTCGATTTCTACCAAGTTAACAAGTAACAGTCATCAAGTGAACCATTTACCAGTGAAAGTGAACCATTAACCAGTGAAACAACGTGAAGAAGCAAGTAAAGCCGTGCGGAGTCATCAAGGAAACAAGATCGCTACGTCGAGACGTTCGGGACTTAGAGCTATAGTCCCCGAATTGAGACACAGGTAGGTGAGGTCCTTGCGGCATCACACGGCTAAGTCCAGGCGCTTTGTCACAACTTCTGTCGCGATTTGAGCTTGGCATCCCACCCGGCGTGTCCGGCAGAGTTGAACAAATAGAGTCCTTCGACGAAGAACCGTGGGCTCAGAAGGAAAGTTGTCTAGAACTAGCTGCCTGCCTACAAGGACTGCATTGGCGAACTCCGGGGTATGCCTGATCGTCCTGCAGGAACTGTACAAGGTCCTGGTGCGACTAGCTCGGAGGGACGCGCGTTTGTTCAGCTGGTGTCTCGAAAGGCGTATGCGTTGAGAGCACAGCGGTCCACGGCTAGAGTCCCAGAACGGCAGCTTACCGAGTCGCCAATAAGGAGCAGAGCCGGTCGAGATACCTGGAGGCAGAACAAGGACAGCGAGGACCCCAGGACGACAAACAACGAGCGTCGTACGAGCAGCGTATACTTCGAATTCTTAAGCCTGCGGCAGAGAGGGTAGGGTAGAAGCGTTCGTCTAGAACCTGGCGTTTGACCCAGGGACTGCGTTGACGGCTTCCGGCGTATGCCTGAACCGTCAGGTAGAAACTGAGCCGACGTCCGGCCGGGACAGAGCAAGGGACAGGAGGCTGCGGTTGCGAAAGGCGTACGCCTTGAGAGCACAGTGTCTGTTCACCCTAGTCTGGGATCGGTGACGCATCCCTAATCCCTATAAACCCGCCGAGCCAAAGGCAGCAGAAGACACCACAAGCGAAACCGGCGAGGGAGACCCCACTTCGCAGCCAACACGATCCAGCGGGACGTTCAGCACCACCCAGGCCGAGGGTTAAGTCAGCGAATAAAAGATCACTGTGTACTCCCAATCTTTCTGTGCGTTTTCACTGAGCAACAGGGCGGTCACGTATATATAAATTTGGTGGGACGAACACTTACATCTTCTGAGCTAGCCGCACGATATTCGTAGCGAGCAGACAGTGAAAATACAGCATTAAACAGAAACGGGGAAAAATTGGATTTATCTCCTCCAGAAAGAGGATTTCCCAAAGGTGGCAGCCAAGCTTGGCATCATCCTGGAGGGCAGGTCGAACGACATGCGAAAAGCCCTTTCAGAGTATGTTACGAAGACACAAAAAGACCCAGGAATGGCGGAAATTTGGGCTGAGCTGGAGGAATTGTGCGACAAACCAGGCTCAAGCGGCAAGTTGCAAGTCCCGACGCCGAACAGCTCATAGCTAGCCTGGGCGTGGAGAGCATGAAGGAGGCAGGAAGATCCAGGGGCCCAAGCCAAGAAAGAAGAACAGAACCGCAAAGGCCTAGCGCACCAGACTATGCAAAAGTCGCAAAGCAAGTCAGGGAATGGTCGTTCAAGTTTGACGGCACGGAGAAACCACTGGAGTTTCTGGAACAAGTGGAATGGTCAGCAAACACATACGGTTTGAACCTGAACCTCATTCCCCGAGCCATGCCTGAATTGCTGCAAGGCAAGGCCCTAAAGTGGTTTATATCAAACAATAAACACTGGAGGACATGGGGAGAGTTCAGCGACAGTTTTCAAACGTATTTCCTGCCAAGGGGTTTCTTCTCAGAACACGTTATGGAGGCCACCTGCTATCAATCAGAGGCAGCCCAGCGCAGCACCAAGAAACCACAAGTCACAGACACATATCGTGAACCCACACGAAGCATGTAGGCGGTCTGGCGGTCACGGGCACTGGGCCAGAGGTTGCCAAAACCAGCGGCTATTGTTCTGCTAGAATTGCGTGCTGCCAGAGATCGGGAAATGGCCCGCGATCCCAGCCGCAGAAAGGCGAGCAAGGATCGCAAGGTGTTGTCTCTCCAAACTAACTGGCGAATTAATCGAAGAAGAGCAGCAGTTATCCGCAGCGGTAAAGATTGGCGGAACCTCCCACAAAGCCACAATCGACACCGGTGCAACAGCGAGCTTTATAAGCGAAGAGCTGGCGGATATACTGGCTGCCTATGGAAAGATTACAAAGACGAGAAGGCAAGTTAGGTTGGCAGATGGCAGGTGCAGCGGGATAAACACGCAGCTCGAGGTGGAAATCGAATTCGGCAATAAGCGATTGTCCATGAGCCTGCTGATCCTACCAGGAGTGGTAGACTCGCTGGTGCTAGGATGGAATTTCCTCACAGGAGTCGGCGCCGAAATAAGGTGTGCCGGACATACAGTGGTGATCCCAGAAAGAAGAAGGCACAACGGGTGGTTAGAGGAAAAATTGTCCGTGGCAGTGGTGCAAACCAACTCTGAGGAATGCAACAATGAAAAATTCCTAGAGCAGGAACTCGCGGAATTTCGAACAATGAGTGGAACATCCAACATAGCCGAGCACCGAATCACCATGAAGGACGACAAACCAATCAAACAGAGATACTACCCGAAAAATCCAAAGGTCCAAGGGGACCTGCTAGAGAAGGGATGCATAGAACACTCGAGAAGTCCGTACAGCTCACCGATTGTTATGGTGAAAAAGAAAACAGGTCAATGGAGGCTTTGTGTCGATTTTAGACAGATCAATGCCAAATCGATCAAAGATGCTTATCCAATGCCAAGGATAAATTACATCTTGGACCAGTTGAGGGAGGAAAGGTACATAAGCAGCCTAGATTTGAAAGATGGCTATTGGCAAATCCCCCTAGAGGAAAATAGCAGGCCATTCACGGCGTTCACTGTGTCAGGAAGGGGCTTTTCCAGTGGAAAGTAATGCCATTTGGCTTACACTCCGCCTCAGCGACTTTCCAGAGAGCACTGGACCAGGTTATTGGACCGGAAATGTCACCACACGCGTTTGCATACCAAGACGACATCATCGTGATCGGACGCACACTGGAAGAACACAGAAGGAACCTGAGAGAAGTTTTCCGACGCCTTAAACAGGCAAACCTCAGGATAAATCCCGAAAAATGTCACTTCTTCAAAAGCGAACTGCTTGACCTGGAACACCGGGTTACGAACCAAGGAATCGGCACTGATCCCAAAAAAGTAGCAGCCATAGCCGAGCTGGAACCACCCACAACCATCCGGGAACTGCGCCAATATTTGGGCGTAGCATCTTGGTACAGGCGATTCGTGCCCGACTTTGCGCGAATAGTGAAGCCAATAAATGACCTATTGCGGAAGGGCACGAAATGGACATGGACTGCAGAGCACCAGCAAGCATTCGAGGAGGTGAAGGCAAGGCTATTGGCCGATCCTGTGCTGGCGTGCCCAGATTTCGATAAACCATTCGTACTGCAGACGGACGCAAGCGATTATGGTATAGGGGCAGTCCTGACGCAGGAAACTGAAAGCGGCGAAAAAGTCATTTCATATTCAAGCCGGACCCTGAATGGCGCGGAAAAGAATTATTCAACCAGCGAAAAGGAATGCCTGGCAATCGTGTGGGCAATCCGGAAGCTCAAACCATACTTGGAAGGATACCACTTCAAAGTGGTGACTGACCATATGGCGCTTAAATGGTTGAACAGCATCGAAAGTCCCTTAGGAAGAATAGCGAGGTGGGCCCTGGAGCTGCAGCAGTATGATTTTGAAATATCGTACAGGAAGGCAGCCTCTGCCAGAAGCCTTGAGGCTAGCCAAGGAAACTCCGGAGGACACGCAGGGAACATGCAGCTGGATCAAGGATATGTGTGAGAAGATTAACACACAGCCACAGAAGTTTCCGGACTACCTCATAGAGGGAGGCGCGTCATACAGGCATATCCCGCTCAGAGCAGGCAGCGAAGACGTGGCAGCATGGAAGCTCTGTGTCCAGAGACAGAGTTGGTGCCACTGCGAGCGATGAATGAGATCTTCGAAATTGTGCGCCGGAACATGGAGAAAGCTGCTCAGGACCAAGCCAGGCATTACAGCCTACGAAGGAGGCAATGGAATCCAACAATAGGGCATACAGTCTGGGCGAAGGACAACACGAGCATGCAACGACAAAAAGTGCGGACTATAGCGTCGGGCATAGGCCAGAGTCTTATAGACCGCAGGATAACACGAGCATGCAACGACAAAAAGTACGGACTATATCGTCGGGCATAAGCCAGAGTCTATATAGATCGCAGGATAACACGAGCATTCAAAAAGTACAAAAAAGTACGGACTAAATCGTCGGGCACAAGTACCAGAGTCTGTATAGAACGCAGGAAACAAGGAGGTACAGTGACCCAGACAACGAGGCAAACAGATTCTGCGTCGGGCATGAAGCCAGAGTCATCCGTTAATACGCCGCGAAGAATAAGGTGATGCACAGGACAAAAAACCGAAAAGACCGCAGGCCAACAACAATCCGTAGCGTCGGCAGACTCTGTACGAATCGAGGAACACCACGACCAGATCTTTGTTTCCCGAGGAAAGAGGGGAGACGGTAGAGCTCGAGAGCTTTACCGTAGCATGCCAAGCCGGAAAAACACGAAAATAACGCGCACACACATAAACACCCACAGTTAAATTAATTAGCATGCCAAGCCGGAAAAACACGAAAATGACGCGCACACACATAAACGGACACAATTAAAAAAAAAAAAAGGAAAATACACACACACAAAATGCAATACGGATGATCCGCCAATCTGAAATGAGAGATATACTTGCCAACTAAACGCAGAACGACGCAAGAAAGTGGTGAACCTAGCAGGGTCATTGACGGAAGGAAAGAGACAATAAGTAAACAAGAAATAGATAGGAAATTGCGCTTACCATATCATTGTGCGAAGTCACTATAAACAAGGGATGGGGGCACTTCGATTCATGGCGGCCGATTGGCACTAGATGATAGTGTCGATCGGTGGGCACAAAATACTGGAAATATCGGCACAAGGAGTCACACTGTGGAACATCGATACATCGGGTGGCAACGCCACGTTGGGTCACGGAACCGATAACAATTGGAGAGCGATAGGTTGGGCGTAGAGTGACCATATAGCGGAGAGTCACACGGGAGAATATCGATAATAACGATAACGACTGGAGACCGATCGGCACGACGTAGAATGACTATCCGACGGAGAAGACAAATCACGGAGATCGAGAAAATCATCGGGGAAAACGTCTGGGGCGGGAATTCGAAAGTCTTCGGGGGAAACGTCTGGGCGGGAATTTAAAGTCTACGGGGGAAACGTCTGGGGCGGGAGATTCAAAATCTAGAAGAGGGATCGGCGTTGTGGAACTCAAGAAGGAGCTGTGAGCGTCGTGCGAACTGTCTGGAGGAGCGAGTCGACTAGAAGACTACAAGCAAACGCGGACAAGTGCGAGGAGAAGACACGTCGTGGGAAGGATGTCAGAATGTGGAGTATACCAAGGCAGAGAGAACAGCGAGTCTCTTTTTCATTCCCGAAGTAAGGGGAGAATATGAGGAGTTGAATAACTCCCCACTATTTAGAAAGCAAGCAGAGTAAGCGCATGCAAGCAGTGGCCTACCAGTTACCAGTTACGCGGCGAATTCGCCCGTAGTAACGATAGTGCAGCGAGAGAGAGTGGTGCACTGAGCACCAGACAAGGACAAGGAGAGTCCGAGAGGGACAGCAATAGAAGAGAGCGGCGAAGGGCCGTGGGCAGAAGGAAGTAACGGGATGGCACCGGACTTTGGACCCTGATATTGGTGCCGTGCGCAGAGGGCGAAAGGTCGAACGGTAAAATAATGGACTTTGGACCAGGAGGCAAGGAGACGCCGATAACTAGCGGTAAATGGAGGCCTATATAATCCGGCCGAGCGCAGGAAGTTGGATCAGTCGATTTCTACCAAGTTAACAAGTAACAGTCATCAAGTGAACCATTAACCAGTGAAAGTGAACCATTAACCAGTGAAACAACGTGAAGGAGCAAGTAAAGCCGTGCGGAGTCATCAAGGAAACAAGATCGCTACGTCGAGACGTTCGGGACTTAGAGCTATAGTCCCCGAATTGAGACACAGGTAGGTGAGGTCCTTGCGGCATCACACGGCTAAGTCCAGGCGCTTTGTCACAACTTCTGTCGCGATTTGAGCTTGGCATCCCACCCGGCGTGTCCGGCAGAGTTGAACAAATAGAGTCCTTCGACGAAGAACCGTGGGCTCAGAAGGAAAGTTGTCTAGAACTAGCTGCCTGCCTACAAGGACTGCATTGGCGAACTCCGGGGTATGCCTGATCGTCCTGCAGGAACTGTACAAGGTCCTGGTGCGACTAGCTCGGAGGGACGCGCGTTTGTTCAGCTGGTGTCTCGAAAGGCGTATGCGTTGAGAGCACAGCGGTCCACGGCTAGAGTCCCAGAACGGCAGCTTACCGAGTCGCCAATAAGGAGCAGAGCCGGTCGAGATACCTGGAGGCAGAACAAGGACAGCGAGGACCCCAGGACGACAAACAACGAGCGTCGTACGAGCAGCGTATACTTCGAATTCTTAAGCCTGCGGCAGAGAGGGTAGGGTAGAAGCGTTCTTCTAGAACCTGGCGTTTGACCCAGAAAGAGGATTTCCCAAAGGTGGCAGCCAAGCTTGGCATCATCCTGGAGGGCAGGTCGGACGACATGCGAAAAGCCCTTTCAGAGTATGTTACGAAGACACAAAACTACCCAGGAATGGCGGAAATTTTGGCTGAGCTGGAGGAATTGTACGACAAACCAGGCTCGAGCGGCAAGTTGCAAGTCCCACTGCGAGAGACAGAGATACAAGTATGTTCGTTGCAGCATTTTCTGGAGAGCATTTTCGGTATGCTAAGAAGCTGAGGTAGTCTCAAATTGGCAGTGGAGTGATCAAGTGTATTAGCGTTTACAATCTGCGCAATTAAATATGGAAAATCCTAACAATAACCCGATATCAGAAGTTGAATCAGTGCCAGCTCCTGCATTTTCTGAAGATCAGTGGCGTACTATTATGGAAATGCAGAATCTCAATTTCGTCGAAATGTGTAAGGCTATGCAAGCGCCTGTGCGTCCACAAATTCAAGTGGTTTTGCCAAAATTTAACCCAGATGTAACTGAAGCTGATGCGACTCAATGGTGTGCAACGGCAAGTATTATTATGGACGAACAGCAGATTAATGGCAGCACACTTATCATGATGTTGAGTAGTTGCATGCAGGGCAGTGCTTCAGTATGGCTTGCACAGATCTGCTATCCCGGCATTAATTGGGAGCAGTTTAAAGAACTATTTATACAGCGTTTCGAGATTAAGGAAACGCCGGCAGCTATGCTCCTAAATCTGCTGAACAGCCGTCCAGCCCACAACGAGTGCCCTGTAGTGTACGCAAGCCGTATGGTGACGTCATTGACCACAAAATGGCGTAAAGAGAACGCCGAGGAATTAGCTGTATCCACGGTACGCAGATGGCCAATTTTGATAACCGTTTGCAGCGTATGGTGTTTTCGTTAAGTGTACAAACTAGAAGTCAACTCCAGATGGAACTGAAAGCATTTGCACTTGAAAAAAAAGCGGAGTGCTGGAAATACTGATGGTAAAAGCGGCGACTACAAGCGAGCCAAAATCGTGTGTTACTTATGCAAGAAACCAGGACATAAAATGGCGGAGTGCAAACTAAAGCGGTCTGGATCGGAGAAAAAACAGCATCGCGATTTGTAGAATGTGACCCTTTACCGGTGTGGACAGCTTGGGCATCTTGCGAATCGGTTCACGAACAATGCAGCTAAATCTGGAGCAGTTACTTAGAAGAAATGTAATCAATGTTTTGTGGCTGAGCCAAAAGGAGTTTTGACACACCAGGGTGAGATCTTTCCGATTTGTTTTGACTCTGGAGCAGAATGCTCGCTTATTCGAAGTAGTGCTGCCGATAAATTTTATGGCAAACTAATTAATAATATTGTCATGATTCGAGGTATTGGCGAAGCTAGCATTTCCAGTACGCTACAAAAACTATCTTAATGCATTATTAATGGAAATATTGTAGAAATACTGTTTCACGTCATAGCAGATAAGCATCTCACAAATGATATTGTAATTGGTAGGGAAATCCTTAGTCAAGGATACGAAATCATCTTGACACCTGATAAATTTGAATTTGTTAAGTCTAAGTCTGTAAACGTCTGTAAAGTATCTGAGCCATCTGCCTTGTTACTTAATGTTGATACTGAAATGATTGGTAATGACAAGGAAAACTTAATTAAATTACTTAAAGACTATTCAGCTTCATTTATTGATGGGATCCCTTGCACAAAATGACTATTAGATTGAATAATAAAAACCAAAACTGGTTTGAGTCCAAATGAAAAATATATAGTACGTGAAAGGATAATAGAATTGTTAAACTGTAACATTATTCGACCTACTTGTTCTCCCTATGCTAGCCCTATACTCTTGGTTAAAAATAAGAACTGATCCGATCGACTTTGCGTTGACTATCGTGAACTGAGCAGCATTCTGACAGATATCCCATATCAACGACCAGATCGCTAGACTTGCGGGTGCAAAATATTTTAATTGTCTGGATATGGCTAATGGATACCATCAGACCCATTCATCCCGATTCTGTTAAATATACCTCAAACGCGGGCTGATGGGCACTATGAGTATCTGACAATGCCATTTGGCCCCGTCTGTTTTCCAGCGAGCCATTATAAACGCATTCGGAAATCTTGCATATTCTTATGTAATAGTCTATACGGATGATTGGTATGTAAAAGATTGAGGATTGTGTTGGATTTATTGACTGCAGCGGGATTCCCTTTTAAGATAGCAAAATGTTGATTTTTAATAACTACTGTACAATTCTTGGGGTATGAGTTACAAGCTGGAGAGCTAAGGCCTAATCCGCGAAAAATTCTTGCATTAAATTCCCTGCCACCACCGCAAACAGTTCGTAGCGTAAGACAGTTTATAGGATTGGCGTCTTATTTTCGAAAATTCGTGCCTCGGTTCTCACAAATTATGAAACCGATATATTCCTTAACTTCGAGTAAAAGTGTGTTTAATTGGAATAACGAGTTGGAAGATATTAGAAAAAATATTATTGCTATCTTTATAAATGGGCCTGTACTTATTATATTTGATCCACAAAATCTAATAGAGTTACACACAGATGCAAGCTCTTACGGTTATGGTGCAATGTTAATGCATCGAATCAATGGTGGTCCTCATGTAAAAGAGTATTTTAGTAAAACTACTTCCCCTGCAGAGTCTAGATAACATTCATACGAATTAGAAACCTTGGCAGTGGTAGAATCAGTTCCGTCAATATTTAGTTGGTCGTACGTTTGTAGTGTATACTGATTGTAATTCTCTTAAATCATTGCGGTCAAAGATTGATCTGACATAAAGAGTGCATCGTTGGTGGGCGTATTTGCAGTCGTTTTATTTCAAAATTGAATATAGAGAGTAAAGCGCATGGCGCATGTGGATTTTTTATGGAGAAATCACATTCAGGAAGCCACCAAAGTTGAAAAGTCTTGAGTCCTTGAAAAGCGTGTAAACTTGGCAGAAATCTTAAGTGACTGGCTCTCTGCTGAACTGCGTCAGGATTCTGAAATTACTGATATCATTACCAAACTTAACTCTAAAGAGTTGACAGATGATGTTGCACAGACTTATAAGTTGAGAAAAGGTGTCTTGTTTCGTAAAGTTCAGAGAAATGGAAGAACCCGTTGTTTGCCAGTAGTGCCCCATGCATTTCGATGGTCAGTAATAAATCAAGTGCACGAGTCCATTAGGCATTTGGGATGGAAAAAGACTCTTGACAAAACTTACCAATATTATTGGTTTGCTAAGATGAATAAATATGTAAGGAAGTTTGTCAATAGCTGCTGTTAAAGATTCATCTGGGAAGATACAAGCCGAGTTACATCCAATTCCAAAAGCGCATTCACATGGCACACGGTGCATATCGACATTACTGGAAAATTAAGTGGGAAGAATGATCTTAAGGAATACGTGATAGTACAAATTGATGCCTTAACAAAATTTGTTTATTTGTTTCATACTTTAAGATTAGATTCTGTCAGTTGTATTCAGGCAATGAAATAATCTATTTCTTTGTTCGGAATACCGCAACGTATAATAGCTGATCAGGGAAGATGTTTTACTAGTGGGAAATTTTCAGAATTTTGTACATCATATAGCTACAGGAGGAAGCCGGTCAAGTTGAACGTGTGATGAGTACCCTTAAGAATCTACTGTCAGCGGTTGAATCAGGTCACCAATCTTGGCAAGATGCGATAGGTGAGGTACAACTTGTCTTGAATTGCACAGTAGTAGTACAAGAGGCTCGTCCTTTGGGTTGATTCCACCGTATGATACAGAGATGGAGGTAGATAAAGTTAATGCTAGAGATAGGGCAATTAAAAATATGAACAATCAAGCCAGTTACGACAAAATAAGATTCGATAAAAATAAAGCAGCTGATGAGTTAAAGAAAACACAAGCTATAATCACGTTAGTTCGCCTTGTTCCGTTATTCGCCAGATGGTCAGTCTAACGGTTGTTTGTTAGTACACTTTGTTCGTTATCGCCAGATCAGGATAGTTCGATGCGAACATGACAGAGAGATGTTGCGTGAGGTTAGAGGCTGAGAGAGAGATGCGCACTACGTTGTTGTGCGTGTATGCTTGAGCCACTGCGAGAGACAGAGACACAAGTATGTTCGTTGCAGCATTTCTGGAGAGCATTTTCGGTATGCTAAAAGCTGAGGTAGTCTCAATTGTAATCGCCGTATACAACTGCGCAGTTAAATATGGAAAATCTAACAATAGCCCGACAAATATTATATATGTCAGTATATATATATTATATTGACATGTCCATATTCCTATAAGACTCTGCATATATTTAAGCAACACATACACAGTCCCATAACACTGAATGTACCCATTACTTTATGTATCCACAATAACCTACACTACCCTAGAATTATAAACCATTGTAACAAGAGCCCACAATCGAAGGCCAACGGAAAATCCCCAAATGTTAAACCAGCCTATCACCCAAAACTGTAGACTAAACAACTCCCCCCAAATTGTTACTTTCACACTTTCAAAGACAATCTAAAGACATTCCAAAGTCGTAAAATCTAAGAGCGCACTTGTATCCAAGAGTCAAGACACTTGAATCCAAGAGTAATTAAAGTTTCACTCAAAAGAAACCGAAAGTTTTCTCAGAACAATCTCAAAACTCACTCAATCCACAAAAGCTCGAGAACGAGGCTTGATCGTCAACAGAATCAGATCAGCAAGTTAAGTTCAGTTTGAGACCTCAATCTAATAGGTCGGTGTTCTCCACAAATAAGTAAAGTCCGTAACAATCAGTTGAATAAAAATAAAATTATATTTTTTTTATTTAATCGGAGTTGCGAACTTATAATTGGCGCAGTCGGTAGGATCTTAAAATAAAAGTCCTTTTTAATACTGATCAACAAAGGATACACTAAACAACTAGTAATCCTGATCAGCGAATTAAATAAAGTGCACTTAATAAAAGATAAGCAAAAGAATCTACGTGACGTTAAACCTACGAGTGGTCATAAGACATCCAAAAACTTAATTCGGTCAGAAACAAAAACATTCTGAAAATAAAAGTAAGTCTACATGAAGTGAAACCTACGAGTGGTCATAAGACATCTAAAAATCCAATTTGGTTAGAAACAAAACATTCTAAGAAACCGAAATACAAATCCAGGACAAAATGACAGTTCAACAGTTATCAGAAATCCATCCAGAACTAAAGTACTTCGATGGAACACCAGGAAAACTCTCAGGGTTCATCAATGAAGTTGAATATTTACTACAACTTTATCCAACCCAAGAACCACGACAGGCACACGTTATTTTCGGAGCAATCATAAGAGTGGTTGTTGATACAACCGTCACACAATCTGGAGCTAATAACTCGGTAACAATGAAGGCAGCTTTAGCCGTCGCGTTCAAAGATCACAGGCCGTATGAAACAATCATCAAGAAGCTGGCTGAACTAAAATTCAGAGGAAGTCTTAGTCAGCTTATAATAGAATTAGAAAAACAATACAGGAATGTTTTCGAAATTAGAATTAAAATCTAATCCATCAGACAAAATAAATTATTCAAGAATTTCATATAGAACAGTTAATTTTACCATTGATCGAAAACTTCCCGATCGCATGTATATGTCACTAGCAAGAAAACACATAACCAATATTCCTAAATTAAAACAAGCAGCTATGGAGTTAGGATTCTATGTTGCAAACCCAGAAGAAGAATACGCACAAAATATAAATAACCATAAAATATCCGGGTAACAATCAAATATATTATGATAATCAAAAAAATTTAAGTTCGTACTATAATTCTAATTCTAATCCTAAAGCAACAATTTCTCAAAATAGCCAAAACCAATATTAACAACGTCCCATTCCCCACACTTGCACGATAATTACCAAACATTTAGGAACGGGTTAAATCAAGCTAGACTACAAAACCCAAATAATCATCAAAATGCGAACGATCAGGCTAATGCAAATAGGTTTAGTGGTGCCCCACTAAAGACAAAGGGAAAGTCAAAGTGGCCAAAATAGGATGGACGTAAATTTTTATCAAACTGGCTCGGAGACCGTTCCAAAGAAGACCGAGAAAGAAAAATTTTTTGTTTGGTTGTAGAATTTAGGAATTTAAACGAAATCACTATCAATGATAAATTTCCAATTCCTAGAATGGACAAATTAGGAAAATGCCAGTATTTCACAACCATAGATTGAGCTAAAGGATTTTATCAAATCCAAATGGACAGCAGATCAATTGCAAAAACTGCATTTTCTACGAACCATGGCCATAACGAGTACACTCGATTGCCATTCGGCCTTAAGAATGCCCTCGCAACTTTTCAAAGATGCGTGAACAACCTTTTAGAAGTTTTAATTGAAAAAGATTGTTTAGTTTATTAAGACGATATAATTAAACAATTTTTCCACTTCATTGGAGGAACACATCTTATCTCTAAAGAAAGTTTTTGGAAAACTTAGGGACTGTAACGAATCACGAATAATTCCGAGTTCAGGCGAGATGGTGATATATGGAACTGAGCGCACGCGAGCGTTGGTCCGGCTGCTGCTTGTCAGCAATGAGGGGGTGGTGGTCTTGCTTCAGATTCCATAGATGCCTTTTATGATCCTAATATTTATTTTCGCGTGAAAGACAAGCTTTCTAGAACCGGAAGTAGAGAACTCATACAAAATTAGTGGAGAGGGACATTGGTTTCTCTTAGTCTAAATATAGTCTCAGTTCACCTCCGATGACTAAGGAGGTCTTCTGCCCGCCCTACCTATGGCCCTCATACCCTTTTATTTTCTTAATTGCTGATGACCCCTTATTAGGCCTAGATACCCTACTCTACAGAGGCTTCATGCTAGCTGCGGCAAAATATTGGTATTTACAACATTATAAACATATTTATTACAACTAAGATACTCTTAAAAATAATGGTGAATAATAAATAAATATTGGAATCGACATGAACGTATATAACGGTAAATATAATTAATAATTAAAAATATATTAATGCGACTAATACAATTAATGGTAAATCATAATACAATGAAATTTATCTCGGGCAAATTAGTTGCTTAAGGTATAGTACTCGAACGACGTAGTGCGTGAGGATGGGAATACTTTAAAACGGCGATTGGGTTGCGTTCGCGCAAACATATAAATGCATTAAAATTTCTTTTGGTTATTTTGCTTTTGTTTAAATTTTCAAAGGTCCTAGCGACCGGTAGCGTATTATTTATTTTCTTTTCTTTTTGTAAACGAATTGCAAAGAGTTTTTCTTCGAATAAATAACTATACGCAATGTAGGAACCTTCATATAGGGGCAATATTGGGATTTGTTGAATTAATAATGCTCTCTTGAGCTCATTGTTCACCAATTTTCTTTAAACATCCATCGATGAAAGCGCTTTCGGCGCTTTGGGAGGAACTAGAAATTTTATTTATTTAAACATTACCCGACGCCGCTAAAGGCAATTAATATGCCTTTTCCTTAGCACGACGAAACTTTCAATGCCACCGACGACTTCTGCGAAACGCTCGCTCTCCCGCCGGACACTGACTTGACCGCTGATTTCTTTTGTGTTTCTGCCGGCCGTCCGTCCGTGGTCTCCTCCTACTCTGGTGGCTTCACAGCACTGCAAAAAAAAACTGGTGCCTGCTTCTGATTTCACGGGTTGCGTCATTGGACTTGGGGCGTCACCTTTTGGCCAACACCTACGCAACAAGATGAGCCCCCTTAGGAAATCTAAAAGACCTCATTCGCCTATCACTCACCCCTGAACTTGGCCGGAATCCCGCTGGGATCTTCCTTCCGGGCTCCTTTGCCGTGATACCTGTGCGGTTGTTGGTAGCCGCCTCTGCTTATTGAGCACTTTTACTTATTAATTGATTTCAAACACCACTTTTGACTCAACCGACCACTTTGGAAGCCCAATTAGGAATGGCGGCTAGTGACGCCGCAATAAAGGCGGCAACCTATCTCTCCGGCTCACTGGAGAAATTCTTTCACTCTGGAAAGTCTGACATTTCCCCGATTTATTTAACCCTGCCAGGCCACCAATTCTTCCCACCGTGATCTAGATGGCGCCACCGATTTCTTTTTAACTTTGTATCTAGATGGCGTTGGACCATCTGCAGCTGCACCAAGCGCGACAAATACCTCCCGCTAAAGATCTGTCTTGGGGGTCACACATCCAAGACAGATAAACCAAAGCAATGGGCAGCTCTACTACTGCTTCATATCCTTTGCATGATACCGCCCAACATACTTCCCTTGCAGCTCCTTTAGATCGTAATATGATTGGCCAACTCTCTTTTTAACTCTGGCCTTTAAGTACGCTGGAGCTAACTTGGCATTGTATCCCGCCACGAAATTACTTTGTTTAAAATTACGTCTATACACTTCTTGCCCTTCCGCGTAAGACACATCCCTGGAACGCAGATTATACTGGCGCGAGTTCTTTTCATTTAGCTTCTTTATTACCTCGCAGGCCTTACTACGAATTATATCCAACGAATCAGAATTCGGGTAAACATCGCTGACCTATCTTCCAACATTTGCAAATTCCTCATTAGTTTAAAAGTCGAACCTGAAGACATATAATGCTGTCCGAAAACCATATAGTAAGGCGAAGTGCTAATAATTGAATGGACAGCCGACCGCAATGCACAACAAATGCTGCTAAGCTGCTCATCCCAATCTTTCTGATCCGGGCGAACATAAGAACGGATTGCCGCTATAACGGACCGATTCACCATTTCAGACGCATTGGCTTGCGGCGAATAAACAACGGTAAAAGTATGGCCTACCTTATTTTCCAGCAGAAACTTTTGAAATGCCTCGGATTTAAACTGGGGACCGTTGTCAGATACAATAGTTTCTGGCACTTCGAAAGTATGAAAAAAATCCTGCTGCATATCACCACATCCGCTGTGAGTTTCTTGACAGCTTTCAAAAACACAAACTTCGTGTAGTGATCCAGGACTATAAAAATCCCTATATGCCCACTCCTAGAGCGGGGATATGGTCCGAGAAAGTCTACAAACAATCTCGGAAAGAATCGCTGGGATTCCGGTGAAATATTCATCAGCGGTCGTTGTATACCATTTGGCGCTTTTGTCATCTTGCCAGCATCGCAAGCCTGAATATACCTCTTTACATCGTTTACCAATCCTGGCCAGAAATAATACCGTCGCACCCTTTCTAATGTTTTATGAATACCTCCATGGAAAGCCAGTGGATCATCATGAGCCTTTTTCAGCACCTTTGGTACCAATTTGGGCGGAATCCAAAGTTTCCAATTGAACACATCGTGTAAGGGTTCGCCTGTGGCATGCACTGTTCTGCGATATACCAAATTATCAGATACTGTAAGATCTGGAAAGTTTCTCAGCATTGGCTTTTCCAATAACTCCAAGTATTCTACACTTTTAAATTCAGGTGAATCTAATCCCACTAGTAAACCCTGACTTGCATCTAAAACAGCTAACTCCGACTCATTTACTCTGGACAACGCATCTGGAACTACATTCAACTTTCCACTACGATGCTCGATTTTAAAATCGAAACTCTGGAGCTTTAATGCCCATCGAGCTAGCCGGGAATGCAAGTCCGTCTGTGACATTAGCCACTTTAAAGAGGCATGATCTGTTATGACCGTAAATGCGTGACCTTCTACGTAAGCTCGGAATCGTTTTATACATATGATGGCAGCCAGACACTCTTGTTCGCTTACCGTGTAGCTTTTCTGAGCGGAGTTTAATTTTTAAAACAAATGCTTTCGGATATTCATCCCTTCATCGGATTTTTGCACCAAAACTCCTCCCTCACCTGTCTTGCTCGCATCGCAGTGTATAAAAAATGGTATACTAAAATCTGGACTGTGCAAAACTGGGGCCGAACACAACATTTCCTTCAGCTGCTCGAAAGCTCTTTCTCCCTCCTCTGACATAACAAACTTTTTTCTCGGCTTTAAAAGATCAGTGAGAGCGGCTGTGACGGAGGAAAAATTTTTAATGATTTTCCTATACCACCCAGCCATTCCAAGAAAACGACGCAGAGCCTTGAGCGACTGCGGCAAAGGAAAATCTTTCATGGCCGATATTTTTTCTGGGTCAGTACGTATAACGCCCTCACCAACAATATGGCCCAAGTATTTAACGCTTCGCATGCAGAACTTGTTTTTTTCGACATTTAGGGTCAAACCAGCTGTTTTGACAAAGCCTGCTACTAAACTCAGTACTCTCATATGGGCCTCAAAACTCTCAGATATGATAAGCAGATCGTCCAAGTACACGAAAACTTCGTTTCTTAGACTGGCTGGAATTACCTTGTCCATTAATCTAGTCATTGTCTGAGAAGCATTCGTGAGACCAAGGGCATGACCTTATATTGATAAAGGGGCTTCCCCGGAATAGTGAAAGCAGTTTTATCTCGCGATGCCTTATCAAGCGGGATCTGCCAATATGCATTTTTAAGGTCGAGACTGGATATAAACATCGCTTTGGGAAGCCGTCCCTAAATGCCATATATTTGCGGTAGCAGATATGCATCCTTCTTGGTAACTGCGTTGACTTTTCGGCTGGCTTCTGTACCAAAACCACCGGCGATGACCAGGCACTATCTGACTCCTCTATCACCCCCAAACTCAACATCCGATCTACCTCTTCATATAGAAGTTTTTCAACTGCTGGGGAAACGGGAAAATGCTTTTGTTTCACCGGCTTTGCGTCTCCTATATCAATCGTGTGAGAAATAAGGCTGGTTTGGCCTAAACCAGAAATAGTGAATGATGGAAACAGCGCCACTACAGACTTGAGTATTTCCTGTTGGCTAGTTGTAAGAGTATGCGACTTCGGAGCTATTTCCGCTATATTCATACTGGCCGGCAAAAGATCGAAAGCCTGCCAAAAATCTATTCCTAAGTAAAGATCCTGACTGAGGTTTGGAATTATATGCATTTCTAAATCCTTAGTGATTTTCTTATACTGCACCGGAATTTTTAAACGGCCTAATATTTCTTGTCTCTTTCCATCCGATGTACTTGCCACCGTTGCCACTCTTTTAAAAGGAATTCGACTCAAAACCACTTGCTCAGCCAATTTTCCTCCTAACGCACTCATGGCCGCTCCTGTATCAAGAAGCCCTAATACCACTCGATCTAACACCCGTACCTCAGCATATGGCGTTAATGGTTTTAGCCGCACTCCAAAACGCTCTTATTCTTTTTGAATTTCTTGATCTTTTTTTCGGACAGACAGGATTCGGACTTGGCAAACGCTGATTTGATTTAACTAATTGGGGCCAAAATGTAAGCGGACTATGATTTTTTTCGGACAAATTTGGTGGGTCTGTTGAACTTAGCTTTTCTACTGGTTCATCTCTGGATTCGTCGGTTTTTGGCGCTGAAAACAAACGGCTGACGGGGCTGTGTGTTCATCTTGGCGTTTTTTTGACATTTTACGCAGGAAGGTTTATATGTATTTGGACGACCACAACCAAAACAAAAGATTTTGCGTTTTCCCTCGCAGTCGTGATACCTATGGCCCTCTTGGCGGCAGTTCCAGCAAATTAGACCCATGGCACCTATTTCACCATCGACGTCTGAAAATTCGGTCGCATTATTCGATTGGGCTTCCTCTACCAGTTCTGCCACATTTTTGCGGAACGGAACCGTCTTTTGGTAGCTATAATTTCGCTTTACGTCCTCTAAAAACCTTTCTCTACGCCGACAAATTTCACGCAAGCTATCTACTGAGCTGACTCTGACATTTAACAGCTCATGACGAATTTCTGGTCTTAAATTCCTGCTCAAGGTATCTACAATATCGCGTTCTGGCATTGGATACTCTAAATTGTCCATAAGCTGAACGACAGCGTCGTGAAATGTATCGAAATCTTCTTTATCTTTTTGCTTCCTATCTCGGATCGCTTCTCTAATATCCACTTCGCTTCGCGTGTCCCGCAATTGCTAAAGCGCAACAGAGTCCATCCCAGTTGACCACTCTGACCGATTTATGAAACCTCCAATAAAAATCTCTGGCCTTTCCCTCAAATAAGATACTAGCATTGCCACACAAAGCCTCATAGTTCGAATCTAGTGTCTGCTCTGTGAGTGCCTGTACTCTGTATATAAAATTGTCTACTGCCACTAAACCTTAGCTTCCAACTGTTAACAATTTGGCAAACTTTATCTGGCCTGTGGGCAAGCTCGTTGACTTCGGTCCTCGGTGTTGCTAGGCCTGAACCGTGTACTATGCTTGTTGGGCCTCCAACCTGAAAGTTTACCGACTCTGATAACCGCCTTGCATTTATTGCGGGAGGGTCGTTAGATTGTGGCGGCATATGAGCCGCTAAGTTAGTTTGAATCAGCTGGGCCATCTTTTCCGATAGCTGTGAAAGCAGATCATTTTGCATGGCTTTTACTTGTTGTGCCACAATGTTCCCTATAGTTTACTGAGGTATAGCTAAGTGCTCCGCTTCTTCTAAGCTTGATGACCCTGCACCTGCATGCGTGTTTTGCCGTTTACGCTGTCTGGTATCATGAGGAGTCTCTTTGCAGATTGGACAAGCATTTCTGGTCTTGGCATACGACTCGAAACAGACTTTGTGGAATTTATGACCACATTTAATTTGCAGCGTCGGTGCCGAAGCCAAGGTCTTTTCGCATAAATCGCATTTGGGTGCAGACCCAGCGGCTTTCTCATCGTCCGACATTATTATTCTTTCTAAAAAAAAAACTGAGTACCCAAAATTTTAAATTACTCCTAGTTAGATACCCGTGACTGTCATTGCTCTTCTGCTTTCCGCACTTACAAACTTAGAGATCAATGACCTCCTCAGCTCGATCAGATGTTCGCTCGTCGCGCTTCCCTTTTATCAGCAGCCGACTACAGTAGGCGAACCGCGAAAAAAACAATGAATAGAACAAAATGTTTTGCCAGAATAATTGGTTCTGAAATCCCACCAGTTATTTAGCTGAAATAATTGTAAAACCTAAAAACGTAATAACTTAATTAACAAGAAAATTTGAATTAACAAACAAAAAATATATCATAAAATATTTTGCCAACAAGCATAGCTTATTCCCCTGCGAATAAGTACTGGCCTTGAAACGATCCAAATTTGACAATGTAAAAGAAACCAAAGAAAACAAAGACAGCAAACAAACAGCGCTGCTGCGCGGTTGGTCCGCCGTGGTCAGTTACCGCTCTTAAGAGATAAGCGACTACTGATGTCCAAGCGGCTGCTACCGCGCTCTTTTTTGTTAAGAATAAAGTATTACACTTTTGCCGTCATCTGTGGCTTGCAACTCCCTTGTGAAAGGTTGTTACAATAAATCCTTTGCAGATGCTTGATAAAAGATTATGATTTAGCTCATAAAGACTTAACCCTTTACTACAGCAAATCATGTGTGGTCAGACAAATCATTACTAAAATGATTGTTAGCCTGCTTCTCATAAGCGTACTGATATGCCGTACTTTGGGGGCTACCCTGGAAAATAGGAAAGCTAATGCTCCTCTGCTGCTTCCGTTTAACGTGGCCGACTGACCTACTACTGATAATTCGGTTAGTCGTTCCTCCAAATCGCCAGATCGGAAGTGCAGCGAAACTGAGAGAATTTTTTTACTATCAAACACTCTGGTTTAGCACACTGCCGAATTGCTGACACCCTAGATAGAGAAAAGAATGATGTATGAGTTTGTGAGTACATTTTAAATGTGGCCGAAACGATGGTCGCCAAAGAATAAATAATCATTATTAACTGAATTATTTATAGGACGCAAACTTAAAACTACAATTGGATAAATGCGAGTTCATGAAAAGAGAAACAGAATTCCTAGGTCATGTTGTAACTACTAACGGTATCAAGCCCAATCCAAATAAAACCAACGCTATTACAAATTTCCCACAACCAAAGACTCCAAAAGAAATAAAATAATTTTTGGGATTATGTGGGTTCTACCATAGTTAAACCCATGGCCATTAAATCGAAAAATGGAGCAACGATAGACACGAAAAACACTTATTACATCAGATCCGATTTTAATCTACCCTGATTTTAGTGAACCTTTTTCCCTAGCTACTAACGCTTTTAATATTGCCATCGGTACAGATTTGTCTCAAAATCATGAACCCGTTTGTTATGCCAGTAGAACTTTGAACGAAAATGAAATAAACTATGCCACTATAGAGAAAGAACTTCTAGCCATAGTTTGGGCAACAAAGAATTTCAGATCATACCTATTTGGAAGATCTTTTAAAATACTGAGTGACTATAAACCCGTTGTCTGGCTTAAGAACATAAAAAAAACCAAACATGAAACTACAAAGATGGAAAATCAAATTAAACGAATTTGATTATAAGACTAAGTATGGTTAAGAATAGTCAGACGAAGCAAACGCGGGCTTTTAAACGTGGAAGGTTCAGTTTATAAATATTTGTTTTGCACATTAGATCAAAAGAGGAACTCGAAACAAAAATTAATAATCTATCAGATAATTGCATTCAAAATCATGATTTAAATATGATTATTTATGTTGTTAATAACGGACTTGATATAATAAATAAATGTGAAGAATCTAAAAATAAGGAAGAACAACCTGCATTTCTGATTTTTAACCTCCAGCAATTCACTGAATACATAGAGGACAAAGAATTAGGTATGCAGTTAACTAGGTTAGGTATATTTAACCCAAAGTTATTAAAACATGATTATTTAAAACAAGTTAATTCTGAAAAGTTGTTAAAAATTAAAATATCAACTTGGCTTAAAACAGACAGGAACGAAATCTTGATAATTTCCCAAATTCCTAATGAAATAACGTATACTCCTGATTATGAAATAATTCCATATCCAGATGAATTTGATAACATCTTAACAGAAAACAAATTCAATAAGTATTACATTTATGAAGATAAAGTATTCAGTAAAAACACAGGTCAAATTATTTTTGACAAATGCATAATTGGATTCCTAAAACAAGAACCTACAAAATGCAAATATATAAAAACCCATAGAAATTTCAAAATAAATTACATCGAACCAAATATTTTGTTAGCATGGAATATACAAAAATCAGTTATAAATAAAAATTGTATAAGCACAGAAGCTTCGATCGTTGGTAATAATATTGTTAAAATAAAAAATTTTACTATACAGTTAGATGAGTTTATAATATCTAACAATAAAGCAGATTATTCACAATCAATTTATGTTAACAACAATATCACAAAACTCGAACCATTGTCATATATCCAAACAAAAGTAATAGTCGAATCACATCTAAAATATTACATTACATTTCAGATAATATTTTTAACCACATTTGTAATCACTACAATAAGTTTAACATTCTATTCATTTTACAAATTTAAAAACATTCCTAAGAAACTTATTGTAAAATATTCTAAACGTGAAGAACAACAAATTGCAACAAATAAGAATGTAAATAATACCGAGGAGGACAGGCCAAATTCCATCATCCTATAAAACTCTGCATATATTTAAGAAACACATACACAGTCCCAAAACACTCTGAATATACCCATTACTTTATGTATCCACAATATACCCTATACTACCCAAGAATTATACAGTGTGAAGGCCAACGGAAAATCCCCAGATGTTCGTCCCAGCTTATGACCCAAAACTGAAGACTAAACAACTCCCCCCAATAGTCACGTTCACACGTTCAAAGACAATCAAAGTTCGGCTCGCAAACTCATAAACCTCTATTTCAATCCAAAGACATTCCAAAGTCGTAAAATCTTGTATCCAAGAGTCAAGACACTGGAATCCAAGAGTAATTAAAGTTTCACTCAAAAGAAACCGAAAGTTTTCTCAGAACAATCTCACAACTCACTCAAATCCAAAAAAGCTCGAGAACGAGGCTTGAACGTCAACAGAATCAGAACAGCAAGTTAAGTTCAGTTTGAGACCTCAATCTACTAGGTCGGTGTTCTTCACAAATAAGTAAAGTCTTGTAACAATCTGTTAAATAAAAATAAAATTATATTTTTTTATTTAATCGGAGTTGCGAACTTGTAATTATATATTATAATAGGGCGCTTGACAGTAAGTCGAACGAAACGCACTTACTCCTTTTTCTTTCCATCGACGCGGCCTGCATCAACAACACAATAAATATTGGATTGCGGTTTGTAACGTACACACTTAGGTGTACGATACAATTTTTGAGTAGTAGTATGTAAGGTTATAGGTGTAAGCGACTGATCGTGAATATTAAATATTAAGTTAGTAGTATGTAAGTTATAGGTGTAAGTGACACATAATGAATAATACATTTTAAGTTGATACTGAATATTAAGCCGTAGTTAAGCTAAGTTCCGAACCCGAGTGGCAACGCCAGTCGATTTTTAGTGGGTAACGGAAAATACTAGAAATTAAGGAAGATACAAGAAATCCCGAAAACGAGAAAAAGGGAGCGTGGGGAAGGTGGTCACACACCGATCGGGCAGGCGGTCTCTCGTGCCGGAACAGTAAAACGGAGCGGACGTGTCTCCCGTAACGTGCTTGCCGGATAATCCGAGTGACGCCTCGACCGCGCGAAGGCACGCGGTCAGTGAAGAAGTGGGCTGATTAGTGTTTGAGGTTAGTGTACACAAAATTCCTATCCGTTAAGCAAAGACGGTGTAGCGGACTCGTAGGAAGATAGTGGATAAATAAAAATAACCTAGAAAAATAATAAAGAGAAGTAAATGATTTAATTCCATGATCGTGATTCTTTTTATTCATAGTATCCTAGCTTCCTTCCTCGTAGTGCATGTGTCCTGTACGTGGACATCCGTCCCGTCTGGTCTAGTATCCTAACCTCCCTCCCCGTAGTATTTGAGACCTGTACGCGGACACCCGGCCCGTCTGGTCTAGTATCTTGGTTCCCCAGATCGTAGCGTTTGAGACCCGACGTGGACACCCGGCCCGTTCGGTCTAGTAGCTTAGATTCCCCTCCTCGTAGTGCATGTGGCCCGTACGTGGACACCCGGCCCGTTCGGTCTAGTACCCTAGCTTTCCTCCTCGTAGCGCATGCGACCGGCACGTGGACACCTGGCCCGTCTGGTCTAGTACCCTAGCTTCCCTCCTCGTAGCGCATGCGACCGGCACGCGGACACCCGGCCCGTCTGGTCTAGTACCCTAGCTTTCGCTCCTCGTAGCGCATGCGACCGGCACGCGGACGCCCGGCCCGTCTGGTCTAGTACCCTAGCTTTCCCCCTCGTAGCGCATGCGACCGGCACGTGGACACCCGGCCCGTCTGGTCCAGTACAATAGCTTTTCTCTTCGTAGTACATGTGACCTGCGCGCGGACATCATTCCCGACTGGTCAATCGTACCGCCATCTTTTCTCCTCCAATCCCCCCTCGTGTCTGACAAATCCTATCCGGCTTGGCCTCGCCCGAAGGTACAGCCCGGTGGATTTTTGGCATCCGATACGTCGAGAACGACTTGCGCGCGACGCAACCCCCCGGTCCTACTCTCGCGAAATAGTATCCTGGCTTGGCCTCGTCCGAAGGTCCAGCCCGGTGAATTTTTGGCCTACGACACGCGGAAAGCGACTTACGTGTCCCAATCGCGGAAGTGATCAGCGGGACTACCCGGCGTCCCCATACTCGCGAAACCGTTCGTCTGGCTTGGCCTCGCCCCAAGGTCCAGCCCGTGGAATTTTTAACCCAGGAGCAAGGTACGGCGCGACCAACCCCGACACCAACTCTCTCTCTCCCGGCGTCTATGAGAACCTTCGGCGTGACTCCCCAAACGACTCACTCACTCGTTGAATGAAACTCTCTAGTCCTAGTCCTGGGTCTGACTGAGATCTGTACCCCGGCCAGAGAGCATCCTTACAAGTGGCGCCCGAGCAGGGACACCGAGACTAGCTAGAGAATCACCCAAGTGGCTTAAAGACCCACTGAAGAAAAGGAAGGGTAGAGTCACCCGAACCGATCTCCGGAAGGATCTAGAAGACTTGAGAAGGAAGTTCACACCAAACTGAATCGAAGAGGATAACCAACGATGAGTAACCCTAAGGAATCTGACGGTGAGTACGAAGAAGCCGATTTTGTTAAGAATCCAGGTATAGGAGTCCGCTGGATATACGCTCGCTGAAAAGACGAACTCAGCTCTCTCGCCCTGGAGTTTGGTTTTAAAAGCCGACGGAACCGTCGAGGAGACCAGGAAGGCATTCGCCAACCTCGTCAACACAGGGTCGTTCCCACAAAGTGTGTGGGACCGACTGGCTCAGTTGCAGGAGCAATATAGTAGCCGGGCCCCAAGTCCGAACCCTCCAGGCAGGAACGGTGAGACGGGACGGTTCGCAGAATCCCTCACCATTACCATGACGACCGGAGCCACATCGATCGGGACTCCAGCCCGCCATCGAGGGATCCACCCAGGATCGACGCACGGTACCTGGATGCCACAGGTAGACGCCCGCTTACTCGCCGATCTACAAGGACAAGACACACGGAGCAGCACGGCTCCAACTCAACATCTGCTCCCCGAGAAGATGCACAAATGGAATTTACGGTTCGATGGGAGTTCGGATCCGTTGACTCTCATCGCCGCGCTCGAGAAAAAGATGACGACTTACAGGATAAATCCAGAGGAGGTACCCCGCGTTATGTCAGAGATCTTGGAGGGCCCGGCGGCACGGTGGTTTCGCACGAGCCACCTACAGTCGGCCTCATGGGGAACTTTCAGAAGGGAATTCCTCGACTTCTTCCTACCACCTCGATATTTCGAGCGGTTGGAAGATGAGATATGGACCCACGTGCAGCGGAGAGGAGACTCTTTCAAGACCTACTTGATCGAGCTCAGAACCAAGATGCAGCAAGCCGGTCATCGAGAAGAGGAAGAATTGTACCGGGCATATGAAAACATGGCTCCAGAATACCGACTGTATATTAAACGCAGTGAATTCGCGACTTTGACACAGTTGACCCATATGGCCACAGAATATGAGAGTGTCAAACAACTCGAGACGACTCGACGCGAGCCAAAAGCAACCATGGACAGGAGGCAAGAAGAACCTCAACTTCGCCGATCGCCGAACCCATTCCGGAATCCGGTGAATTCAACGCAGACAGGACACGTGACCCACCAGATGATCGGTCAAGGAACCCCTCAAGTGGACATACGGCGGGCTTGTAATCGCTGTGGAGAGAACGGACATCTCCAAAGGAACTGCCTCAACCCACGTCGGGATTTCTGTTGGGACTGTGGGCGACCAGGTGTTTTAAACTATAGAATGTTGCCGTCGAAATGTGTCGGGAAACGGAGAACGCCTCCGCCGGAACCCGGGTGCGGCGGAGACGAACGGAGCAGCAACCCGACCCCAGTAAAACCCCCGTTGAGATTACACGGCGGGCTCATCACGGCAGCGATAGAAGTCGGAGGACAACGTGTGGACGCCACCATTGATACAGGGGCATCGAGGAGTTTCGTCAGTGAAAGTTTTACTCGACTGGCCGCGAGTGCCGACGAGTTACAGGATGTTGTCACTAGAATAGCGTTGGCCGATCGGTCATGTCTGGATGTGACAAAGCTCTGGCGAACCTCGGTTACGTTGGCCGGCACTACGGTGCTCTTACCCATGTTAGTAATGCCCACCATGTTAGATCGTATAATACTTGGAATGGACTTCCTCAAAGTAGCGGGAACTCAGGTGCGATGTGGTCGAGCTACCCTCGACTTGCAAAATGAAGCCTAAGCGGCTGGAGACCATTTTTTGCAGCCAGTACTTGAAAAGGCGCGGGGCAACCAGGAGAAAACGGTACACCCTGTTGCGGTTGGTGCCCATCTGGGAACTGCCAGGCCAGAAGAAGCAGAGATACCCAGTCCTATTCCTACGCGAACTATAACCCCGAACATCAATGCCCATTAGGACGGAGACGGCAGAAAACGACGAACAGCAACGGAGCACATTATTGAGTCCGGCGCAACAAAGCTTCATCGATCGGGAACTAACCTTATTCGAGGAACTGCACGGGGTGTCTCACGTCGCCGAGCATACCATCGTCATGCGCGACGACAAGCCCGTAAAACAAAGATATTATCCCCGGAACCCCGCGATGCAACACGTCATCGATGCCCAAGTAGACGAACTGCTCCGTGACGGGGCCATCGAACCCTCCAGAAGCCCACACAGCGCTCCCATCGTATTGGTCAAGAAGAAAACTGGCGATTGGCGCATGTGTATAGATTACCGTCAGTTAAACGCACACTCAGTGCCCGACGCCTACCCAGTCCCGAGAATCAATCACATTCTGGAGAAATTACGCCACGCCCGATATATCTCCACGTTGGACTTGAAGCACGGCTATTGGCAAATTCCCATGGCTAGGGATAGTCGCCAATATACAGCGTTCACGGTCCCTGGGAGAGGATTGTATCAATGGAAGGTCATGCCCTTCGGGTTGCATTCTGCCAGCGCAACGTTTCAACCCGCTCTGGATAGTGTAATCGGCGTGGAAATGGAACCGGTCGCCTTCGCTTACCTAGACGATTTTGTTATCATAAGTGCGACAGAAGAACAGCACTTTACTCATCTCTCGGAAGTTTTCCGCAGATTGCGGGCCGCGAATTTAAGGATAAACCCAAAGAAGTGTTGCTTCTTCAAGCAGAAACTCGTTTACCTCGGCCACGTCATCAGCAGTGACGGAATTCAGACTGATCCCGAGAAGGTGTCTGCGATCAACGGGTTGAAGGCCCCCTCTAACTTAAAGGAACTCCGTCAATGGATCGGGATGGCCTCGTGGTATCGGCGATTCGTCCCTAATTTCGCGACTATTGTGCAACCGATGACCGCGCTACTAAAGAAAGGACGGAAGTGGACCTGGGGACCAGAACAGCAAGCCGCCTTGGAAGAAATTAAAAGATGCCTGACTACTGCTCCCGTATTAGGCTGTCCGGATTTCGACCAGAAGTTCATTTTGCAAACAGACGCGAGTGACGTCGGCTTGGGCGTAGTTTTATCACAGGGCTCCGAAAGTCAAGAGAAGGTCATCGCATACGCTAGCCGCCGATTAACCCCCGCGGAACAAAATTACACTACCACGGAGAAAGAGTGCCTGGCCATAATCTGGGCAATCAGGAAGATGCGGTGCTACCTGGAAGGGTACCGATTCGAGGTCGTTACTGACCAACTAGCTCTCAAGTGGCTAAATTCTATTGAGAGCCCTTCTGGCCGAATAGCGCGTTGGGCGTTAGAATTGCAGCAATTCCAATTCGACGTACGCTATCGACGAGGTAAATTGAACGTCGTGGCTGACGCACTTTCTCGACAGCCTTGTGAGGTACTGCAAGGTGCTGTCGAACTCGAGGACCACTGCGACTGGATCAAAAAGATGAAAGACCAAAAGGAGGAACCCGAGAAATTCGCTGACTACATGATCGAAAACGACCAGCTCTACAGGAACATGGGCTACCGAGCTGACGATGAGGACTACTTCCCGTGGAAGCTCTGTGTGCCAACTCCCCGTAGAAGCCGCGTCTTACGTGAATGTCACGATTCCCCGACCGCAGGACACTTGGGAGTCCGAAAAACGATCACGCGTCTGACCCAGAGGTATTTCTGGCCCGGTATGTATCGCGACGCGAAACGCCATGTTCGCCATTGCGAATCCTGCCAAAAGTTTAAGACTGAACAAACCAAAGCGGCAGGTAAGATGCTAACCCGGGTCGTCAGCGAACCTTTCGACATTCTCTGCGCGGACTTTGTAGGCCCGCTACCCCGGTCAAAACAAGGAAATACTATGCTTCTGGTGTTTCACGACGTATTTTCGAAATGGATAGAACTGATACCACTCCGGAAAGCCACCGCAGCTCAAGTTCAGAAGGCGTTTCGGGAACGCATACTTGCACGAGTGGGCATTCCCCGGAAGTTCGTATGCGACAATGGAACCCAATTCACAAGCCGGGTCCTAAAAGACTATTTCACCAAGCTCGGCATAGAAGTCCAGTACACGGCTCCATATTGTCCACAAGAGAATCCCACAGAAAGGACCAACCGCACTGTGAAGACGCTGATATCCCAGTTGTCGGAAGGCGACCAGAGTTCGTGGGATAATATGCTGCCAGAAATATCCCTCGCGATCAATAGCAGTGTATCGGATTCGACGGGGTATAGCCCCGCGTTCCTAACTCAAGGACGGGAACCACGCTTGCCTGCGATGCTGTATGATGAACTCACCCCCGGATCGGCGGTCGTGCATACAGGTCCTGAAGACAAGGCGTCTCACCTCAAAGGAATCTTCGACATCGTACGAGCGAATCTTCAGCGAGCGTCTCAAGACCAGGCGAGACATTATAACCTACGAAGGCGAGAATGGAGACCCACGCTCGGCGGTCAAGTTTGGCTGCGACAGCATCCCTTATCGAAAGCAGCCGAGGGATTCGCCGCCAAACTTGCTCCCAAGTATGACGGCCCTTATACCGTTACGAAATTCACATCTCCGAACTTGGTACGCCTGCAACGTCCCGGAGATCGACGGCGACGGATCGCCAACATATCCCAGCTCAAACCGTACTACGCAGAAGTCCCTCCGGATAGGATCGACGATAGTATTGCCGGATCGAACGACCCGATACAGTAAGCGGCATACAGCCGCAGAATAGTATAACAACTAGTCTAATAACCATTGTATAACCACTGTATAACCACTGTATAACCACTGCATAACCATTGTATAACCAGTCGAGTAACCATTGTATGACCATTATAATAGATTAAGACCGAGTCCTTTGTTAGCTACACCGTCAGGTAGGGAGCTCGAAGAGGTGGTGCAATATCAATAAGTTAAGTTTACCGTTTCAGATGGATGAAGTAATTGTGTTGTCGGACGACTCCAACGACACGGAGGTCTTCCACATGGAGACGGGTCACCATGACAGAGGCGACGAAGCGATGGAAGGGGAGTTCCTCACGTCGGACGGCGAAACAGACGGTAGCTCGGTGGAGACAGACGACTGTTCCCAGGCTCCGGAAGGATCCCGGTTCGCAGGACTCCGCGGAGGCTTGTGGAGCCCCCGACCCGACGGGTCGCGACAATATCATCATCCGACGTCGCCCCAGTCCGCTCCCTACCGCCTGGAAGACGACGAAGACGACGCCAGTGACCAGGATTCGGAGATGTTCAGTAGGCCCCCACGTTCCAGGGAAAGCTCACCAGGTGGGTCCAGCGGTTACCCCAACGGACGACGACCAGGGGAGCCGTACTATACGGAGTCCCGACGGCCCACCTCGGGGGAGGAGTACCCGTGGACCCGACGCGACCCTCGGTCAGGCCATCCGGGTTACCCAAGGCCCAGTCTTCCGCGATTCCCGGACGTGGAACATTCGTACCATCATACGTCCGAAGACCAGGTCTGCCGGTATGCGGGACACGTCTCGTTCATGCGCATCGACGTCCGCTCGGTGGTAGTCAAAGTCCCGGGGTTACCAGCAGAGGGACCCTACGTCGACGAGCCGCCATCCCCGCCTCTGCCCCCGGCGTTGGAAAACAGCAGAGTGATAGATCCCGACGTTGATGTCGAGAAGGCAGTCGGCGAGAGGATAGGACAACCGAGGACCCCGCCCCGACGTACTGTAGTGCCCCCCGTGTCGGTTTCTCTAGGGGTTCAGACATCCCCAGCCGTGGAGCGGGTCAAGGAGACGAAAATGTCTAGTCGGAGCACCCAGACCTCTCCGGCTAACCAAGTTCGGGTACAGGAGGTAGAACCCGTACAGGAAACGGGACTCCCCGAACCCAGGTGCGACCCCAGGGTCATAACGTCAGACTCCCCGGATCCCGTATACCTGGCGGGATTCGAACTGATCTCCGACAGCGGGGACGACGAAGGGGAAAGGCCATTATTTCGCCGTTGCTTCCAGACATCGCCGCAGCAGGATCTGCGGGACGCGGACACCTCGGCCAGATCTCGGCCAGATTATCCCCATCGAGGTGACGCTGGACAGCGGTGGGACTTGCTGGACCAGGTCCTAATGGATATTTCGGAGATCGATTCGACCGAATCCGCCGCCAGGAATACCCCACCAAGTGCTACGACGACGGACGACGTAGAAGCCGTATCGAATTCCGCACTGGAATTGACGGAATCCACAGGAGGGGAGGACGACCTCTGCCCATTGCCGGAGGGCTGGATTGGTGGTAGCGGTTTGCGTTACCTACCTAGGCGTATCGTCCAGGAGATCGAGAGGAAAATAGCGACCCGGGCCGGCCGCGCCACGGGAAGAAAGGGGGGGTGTAACGTACACACTTAGGCTTACGATACAATTTTTGAGTAGTAGTATGTAAGGTTATAGGTGTAAGCGACTGATCGTGAATATTAAATATTAAGTTAGTAGTATGTAAGTTATAGGTGTAAGTGACACATAATGAATAATAAATTTTAAGTTGATACTGAATATTAAGCCGTAGTTAAGCTAAGTTCCGAACCCGAGTGGCAACGCCAGTCGATTTTTAGTGGGTAACGGAAAATACTAGAAATTAAGGAAGATACAAGAAATCCCGAAAACGAGAAAAAGGGAGCGTGGGGAAGGTGGTCACACACCGATCGGGCAGGCGGTCTCTCGTGCCGGAACAGTAAAACGGAGCGGACGTGTCTCCCGTAACGTGCTTGCCGGATAATCCGAGTGACGCCTCGACCGCGCGAAGGCACGCGGTCAGTGAAGAAGTATGCTGATTAGTGTTTTGAGGTTAGTGTACACAAAATTCCTATCCGTTAAGCAAAGAAGGTGTAGCGGACTCGTAGGAAGATAGTGGATAAATAAAAATAACCTAGAAAAATAATAAAGAGAAGTAAATGATTTAATTCCATGATTGTGATTCTTTTTATTCATAGTATCCTAGCTTCCTTCCTCGTAGTGCATGTGTCCTGTACGTGGACATCCGTCCCGTCTGGTCTAGTATCCTAACCTCCCTCCCCGTAGTATTTGAGACCTGTACGCGGACACCCGGCCCGTCTGGTCTAGTATCTTGGTTCCCCACATCGTAGCGTTTGAGACCCGACGTGGACACCTGGCCCGTCTGGTCTAGTACCCTAGCTTCGCTCCTCGTAGCGCATGCGACCGGCACGCGGACACCCGGCCCGTCTGGTCTAGTACCCTAGCTTTCCTCCTCGTAGCGCATGCGACCGGCACGCGGACGCCCGGCCCGTCTGGCCTAGTACCCTAGCTTTCCTCTTCGTAGTACATGTGACCTGCGCGCGGACATCATTCCCGACTGGTCAATCGTACCGCCATCTTTTCTCCTCCAATCCCCCCTCGTGTCTGACAAATCCTATCCGGCTTGGCCTCGCCCGAAGGTCCAGCCCGGTGGATTTTTGGCATCCGATACGTCGAGAACGACTTGCGCGCGACGCAACCCCCCGGTCCTACTCTCGCGAAATAGTATCCTGGCTTGGCCTCGTCCGAAGGTCCAGCCCGGTGAATTTTTGGCCTACGACACGCGGAAAGCGACTTACGTGTCCCAATCGCGGAAGTGATCAGCGGGACTACCCGGCGTCCCCATACTCGCGAAACCGTTCGTCTGGCTTGGCCTCGCCCCAAGGTCCAGCCCGTGGAATTTTTAACCCAGGAGCAAGGTACGGCGCGACCAACCCCGACACCAACTCTCTCTCTCCCGGCGTCTATGAGAACCTTCGGCGTGACTCCCCAAACGACTCATTCACTCGTTGAATGAAACTCTCTAGTCCGTTTTTTCGGTGATTTACAAATTTTTTGTAAAGGACTCCTGGGTCGGACTGAGATCTGTACCCCGGCCAGAGAGCATCCTTACAGGTTTTTGCAAGGGACATAACCTCAAACCACAAGACACGCATGCCACCAAATTCCTCTCTACATACAGTTTTACATTCATTGGGAAAACCGCAAGTATACGCACATAGTGCTTTCTTTGGCAAATACCTATACATAAAATTACATGTACTGGGTTATCGTAAAGAACAGCTAATATATTCTACGCAGTTCTTATAGTTAGCCACACATACACACCTACATAACTAGCAGTACAGTTTTTGCGCTGGTTTGGCTACATCTTTAAAATCAGCTGAGGAAATCATGAACGATGAAAGGCAGAGTTTCGACAAACTCTCAACATGGGAAGAGATCTTCCCTCGGCGCTGCCAGTTCCTTGAAAGCCAAGCAACATGACAACTGGTCCAGCCCAAGGCGCTCCATCCTGGAAAGCGCTCTTTATCCAAAACCTTCATCAGTACAAAACTCCGAATCCACACTACGTCGGCAGCTGCATGTCCTTTGATTTTGTTTGAAATTGTCAAACGATCGAATGCATGCCTTAATTGTCTGCGAAAGACACCCAGGGCTTAGGATTGCCCATCGATCACGATGCAAGGTGTCGCTCGACGCATTACACCTTATTACATTCATTCGAAGTCCCTACAGATACTTCACTACCTTTCGATCAGCCAACTTCATCCGTTTCGAGTAATTCGCATACAACATCGTTCCTAACCAGTACGGTCAAGAAAGGGATACTTCCACTTGTTCACGTATACGACAAATCGGGTCAAGTCCACGTCATACGTGCGCTTTTGGCCTCATGCTCGGAAGTTAGCTTCAGCAAAGCGGCTCATCTTTGATAAGCAACGGGTCACCCAAGAAGTATGCTGTATTTCTAGATCCAGTCAAGGTATTAAATTCAACGCCTTTGCCACATTTTGGGCACATGTCCCCCATAGAATCCGCTTTTCTACATTCCACATCACTGCATCATTAAACCCGAGAGCCTTACAACGAATCTCAGGGTCGTACTCGATGCGTCGGCTAAAACGAGCTCTGGGAAATCATTAAATTTTAATGATTGGCCCAACAACTCAGCAAGATCTAATATTAACCTTCTTATCATTCCGTCATCATAGGTACGCACTCACAGGCGAAGATGTATCGCCAGTTCCTTATCAACGAAAAGGACCAATGCTACCAACGGATACTTTGGAAATCAGAATCTTCAAAGGAATTACAAACGTCCGAGCTATTAACCGAAACCTATAGCTTGTCAGCAGCTCCTTTTTTTTTGGCAATAAAGCCCTCTTATACACATCGCTGACTTACTCGGGAACAAGCATCCGCTTGGAGCCGCTACTTTGCGAGAGGATTTATACGTGGATGATTTGATAACAGGAGCAGACCAAATCGCCAAGTTTCAACAGATCAACGAGGTTACTAAAACTTCTGAAAACGAGGTGTTCATTCAACAAAAACTCTTGGAATGGCTTAGCAGCCAAACACCAAACATTTAGATATCCTTGCAATCACCAAGAGCCATTCACTAAACAAACAATTCTTGCTGAGGTCCAGTGATCGTGCGATGCATAATTCTTATCCAAGATGTTTCACTAAAGAGACTGGAGTGGGATGCACCAGACGACGGTCAATTGAAATAAAGGTGGATGAATCTATTAGAAAATTTGAAGGACTTACCAATAATTCAAATTCCAAGATTTGTCAACACAGCCGAATCGCACCGCAGTGAAATACACGGTTTTGATGATGCGACCAAAAGAGCATACGGATTTTGTATTTATGTTTTTGCTCTCTGACAAGGTCGAAGTAAATTTGCTCATCGCGAAATCACAGCACACTAGTCAGGCGACTTGGAGGCACGTCCCAACTGCAAAGAATCCTGCGGACATCGTGTCGGGCGGCTGCCATGAATTGCACAGCACCATTTGGCTAAAAGGGCCACCGTTTTTACGTCAACCAGAGACTGAGTGGCCAAAAGTATCTGAGCCACTTCCTCCACCGTGTGAGACACATAGTTTCGTATCTGTTTCGCTGCGTGAACCGCAAAAAAACCTGACCCAATGATCAGATCGAAAGCAACAGAAAGCCTTCGCATATCCGCAGCCTAATTGTTAGGCACGTTGTAGAGAACTATATCTGTGATCCAGCAAGAGAATTACAAACACGACATAGCAGCACTGGCAAACAACAAGTCCGACCCTCCAAATCTCCAGGGATTGGCCCCGTTTCTACATAAATTTTCGATAGTTTAAATGTGCGATGAGAGTGATTGGTCGTTTAGAAAACGCCGATGTTCAACTCACAGTATCAGGTTCTATTACCCCAAAACCATAGATTTACATAGCTGTATGTAGAACACCTCCATCACAGAAACCTTCATCCTGGCCCAAAAATCGTTTTGTCTTTTCTACGAAAACGGATTTGGTAATTAATCCCAGACAATTGATAAGAAAAGTAGTCAAAAACTGCAATCGATGCTTTCATTTCAAACCTCGTCTTATGACGCAAATGGTGGGGAGTCTACCAGCAGACCGCTTGCGTGCTGAAAGACCTTTTTTGGTCACAAGAGTCTACTTCTGTGGACCCTTTCTAACGTCATACAAACTGCGTGGCAAGCAGCCGTATAAGACATACGCAGCCATTTTTGTATGTTTATGTGTCCGAATTATCGACAAACGCTTTCCTGCTTTGCATCCGCAGATTCATCGCGCGACGTGGTGTACCTCCGCGAATGGTTTGCGAAAACGGCACAAACTTTGTCGACACTGCTAAGAAACTTGACGAACTGAAAACAAAAGTGCTTAGTTCAGACATTATTGACATCGTTAAGAATTATAGTACAATTAATACACTTTTAAGTTTTCTAAATCAAGGCAACCGCAAACGGTGTTTTCTTAAAATTGTGTCCTCGTTGAAAACTAAATTTTTTAAATTTTCAGTAAGTTAAATATCATACTATCGTCCATGTTGATGTGACATGTTTTTTCTATTTGTTATCTGAGAATGTCATCCATTCTCTTTGGAAAATTTTGGGTGCGTTTGTTAATCCTAAAAGCATTCGTAAAATGTAAAATTTACCATTGCTAATGGAAAAAGATGTTGTCTCAATATCTGAGTCTTTCATTAAAATTTGATGAAATCCTGATTCCAAGTCAATTGTTGAAAAAAGTGTTGCCTTTCCTAAGTTTGCCAATACTACAGATGGTACTTGCATCGGGTATCTGTCCGGTATTGTGTTTTTGTATAACTTTTTGTAGTCTTAAACAAGTCTATGTTGTTGGCCTTTATAAATAAATGTACAGAAAACTTACATTGTTCACTAATAAAACAATAATGACATGTGGTAGAAACAAGCCAATAACTTCTGAAATTAATGATAGACATAGACTGAGTGCACTAAGAGTATTCATAACTGGTCTTAACGGCCCAATATCCATCCAAGTAATAATATGAAAGCAAATTTTGCTGATAACTTTATTGGAATGAGTTATAGAAATTTTAATTCAAATTATAATTCATAATATTAACAGACAAAGTTCAATTAATTCCTACCCAAAAAATAATTGTAATCGAAACCAAGCGCAAAATAAATAAACCGTTCGAACCACATCCTGCATTAAAGCTGGTGCCCGCTGGTTCAATTAATCAGTCTGCTCAAAAAGTAATGAGAATAAAAAACTTAGAAGAGGATAACTTTTTAAATCAGAATCCGAAGTAGGATTACCCTACTTGATAAGAACAGATACAAAAATCAAACAAGAATTAAAGTTTTAGTTGTTCAAAAATAGGGGAGTTTATCTAAATTAAAAAGTTTGGGATCAAAAATTCCTGAACACGCCGTCGTAGACCTTTTTTGGGTACCATCAGTACTGGTGAATTGTAAGGACTTCTGTTTGGCCTTATAATATTTTCGTTAATCATTCTATTGATTTTACTACGAAATCTGAAACTGATAAGGCATAGGGTTATTACTTACTATAAATTGCCCTGTCAATATTGGTACTTATTTCACCTTGAATATCAGTTCTAAAAAGAGTTTGTAAGTTTATTTAAGAATGTTCTCCTTTAATTAAGTCAATTATTTTTTTCCCCAAATCTTCAGCTTGATTTGAATTAAACATTTTTATTTTATTTTATTATAATTTTATTTTAATTTTATTTCTCTTGGAACATATCAATACCTGATTATTTACTTTTTTGTCGACGATTTGGTTCTCAGACATTTAAACTTTTTGTTGACCGAAAATTCTTCGCCGGCGTGTTCAGGATTTTTTTGACGGGAAAATCTACGATTTCAGGATTTTTTGGTCCCAAACTTTTTAATGTTCAGTTGACGGATAATTCTACGACGGCGTGTTCAGGAATTTTTGATCCCAAACTTTTTAATTTAGATAAACTCCCCTATTTTTGAACAACTAAAACTTTAATTCTTGTTTGATTTTTGTATCTGTTCTTATCAAGTAGGGTAATCCTACTTCGGATTCTGATTTAAAAAGTTATCCTCTTCTAAGTTTTTTATTCTCATTACTTTTTGAGCAGACTGATTAATTGAACCAGCGGGCACCAGCTTTAATGCAGGATGTGGTTCGAACGGTTTATTTATTTTGCGCTTGGTTTCGATTACAATTATTTTTTGGGTAGGAATTAATTGAACTTTGTCTGTTAATATTATGAATTATAATTTGAATTAAAATTTCTATAACTCATTCCAATAAAGTTATCAGCAAAATTTGCTTTCATATTATTACTTGGATGGATATTGGGCCGTTAAGACCAGTTATGAATACTCTTAGTGCACTCAGTCTATGTCTATCATTAATTTCAGAAGTTATTGGCTTGTTTCTACCACATGTCATTATTGTTTTATTAGTGAACAATGTAAGTTTTCTGTACATTTATTTATAATATTCCATAACAGTTTGCCTGTCCTGTGCTAGAATAATGGTAATAATCTTCTTTCACTTAAACGAAATCTAGCCGGACCAATATATCATCAAAATTAAAGATTGTTCCATGAATGGTTAAATCATTATTTGGTTTTCCCCGTTTTTAATTGATAAGGCTGCGAAAATCGATTGCTTTTTCGAATGTTTTGGCTAATAGCATATTTTTCTAGTTCTCCCTTAAATTCTGGAACTGATTTAATGATTTCATTAAATTCCTCACTGTAGCAGCTAACTGGCTACTTTCCGTCATCCATGAGTGATTGATAATGCTCTGAGTCTCGTGTTGTGTTCTGATGAGTATTTTCTCAATACATGTGTTTTTATTATTCTTCAAGTTGTAAAAATTGTATGGTAAGCGTGATCGACGAAAGCAAAGTGAGCTGCGCTTCCGCGCTTACATTAAATTTGGCTTAAGTTTACAGAATGTAATGCGCAGTGTTGGTAAAATGTTAAATGCAACCGTGTGTGGTTCCTACATAATTTCAGTTACGTTAAATTCAAATTCAAAACTTTCAATTATAACAATAGATCTCCTCCGACATTCTCCCCCCGTTAAAAACCCATTCTTTAAGATTAAGCTGCGGGGAGGAGAGCGAGTTTATGAATCGGACTCCTCATAGTACCCTTTGAAGTTTTCAAATCGGCGACGCGCACTGCTCCGTCTCGTCCAGTAATAACATTGGTCACTCTTGCAAGGAGCCATTGCTGTGGAGGCATTTTATCCTCTTGAACAATGACAAGCTGGCCAACCTCCAAGTTTGGCTGTCTGATTCGCAACTTGGTTCGTTGCTAAAGGCTGCGTATGTAGTCCCTATGCCAAAGGTGCCAGAATTGTTGCTTGAGGTAGGCAACCCTTTGCCAACGATCGAGATAGCGCATTCCTTTTGGATCCATGGCGTTGAAAAGTCTTTCGTCAGGTACGGCTAGTAAGCTTGAACCAATTATCAGATGAGCTGGAATGACTGCCTCGTCGTCATTCGGGTCATCAGATGCGGGAGCTATTGGCCTTGAGTTGAGAATAGCCTCCACTTCTATGAACACGGTCTGAAGCTCTTCTAGAGTTAAGTTAGCATTTAAAACCATTTTTAATACCAAAGTCTTCGTTGATTTGACTGCGGCTTCCCAAATTCCACCGAAATGGGGTGACCTGGGGGGTATAAAACAGAATTCAAAGCCTTTAAAACTACTGTATGAATGAAGAAAGTTTAATGATGCGTCGTTAAGCATTTGATCCTTGAATTCCTTTAACCTGGATAAGGCTCCGACAAAGTTGGTGCCGTTGTCGCAATACAATTTTAGAGGGATGACACTCAACAAGAATGCAACCGAAGACAACTCAGTCACGAGTTCTACGTGAATGGCCTTTGATGTTAAGCAAACAAAGATTGCGGCATAGGTTTTGTAGGGCGGCTTACCCCTAATCCTATAGCTTGTGAAAAATGGGCCGCAGAAGTCTACGCCCGAAATCAAAAATGGTCGATTTTGCCTTAACCTATCGGCTGGTCAATCTCCCATGATTTGCTTCATCAACTGGGGCTTATAATGAAAGCAATGGATACAGTTTCTAACAAGATTTCGAATTACTGCTCGGGCGTTAATTATCCACAATCTATGACGCAAGATTGCTAGCAGTGCCTTAGGACCAGCATGATGATTTGAGCGATGAAGATATTCAATGTATAAAAACACAAACCTATGATGCTTTGGTAAAATGGCTGGAAACTTGGGGTCAAATGGTAAGTCTTCCTCCTACCCTTATTATAAGGATTCCAGATGTAGTCTCCTGTTTGCAAACTTGGCTGCAGAGGCTTTCCTTTTCTTTACGCAAGAATTTCAGACGAATACACGTTCCTTTGAATGTGAGATAAGTTTTTCCAAAGTGTTTGTTCCATTTCGCGCGCAGGAATGTGTGTGACGCCATTTCCTTTTAAGTGTTTAGCTGCTGGAACGTTGTTGACAGCTCGGTAGACATAAGCGAGAATCCGAACTATTTTTATGTATGATGAACTGTTGTCGATAATGGAGTCTAAAATGGACTCTTCGGCACTGGCGCATTGCAGTACAACCCGATTTCGCACTTCTATCGGTTCTGGAAGAGCTCCACTAAGAACAGGCCATTTTTATTTTGGTTCTCTCGAGAACGCTGGTCCAGTATACCACACATTGGTCCAAAGATCCTCGGCTCGACATCCTCGTGATATGATATCTGCCTGGTTTTTTGCGGAAGGGACGTGTTTCCAGATAATGTCATCGTTGTTCTCTTGTAGCTCAGAAATTCGGTTAGCTACGAAACACGGAATGCATTGTCATCCAACGAAGGACAATAGTTGAATCCGTCCAGAAGTATACACTTGAGAGATAAGGTTTTATCAATCCTGCAATTTTTCGCCACGTTCTGCTCAATAGTAACGAAGCGCGGATTGGTGCGACCTTAGACTTGGCCATCAGAAGATTGATCCCAATTTTCGTTTCGTTCTGGACACGAATGTATAAACAGCAACCGTACGCCCGCTCGGACGCGTCCGCAAAACCGTGGATTTCACACGTTTCGGATTTTGCAGTGAGAACATAACGCGGTACAGTAAGATTTTCTAACACACGAAGATCATCGGTGATTTCGGTCCACATGGCGAGTTGTTTTTCGTTGATGCATGTATCCCATGGTAGCCTTTTCAGTGTGAGATCTTGAATAAATATTTTAGCACGTATTATAATAGGACTTATAAGCCCTAATATGTCGAAAATTCGAGCAATCGCTGATAGCACCGACCTCCTAGTAACTGGAGCATCGAGTAGAGCCTTAGGATGGAACACAAACACATCGGCGTTTGGCTTCCATGCTACTCCAAGGGTCTTTGTAAATTGCTGATCATTGAGTTCTATGAATATTTCATCTTGAGATCTTTCGACTATGTCCTTTGAATTGCTGCTAAACTTTGCGAGTTGTAATCCAGCCCTACCTAATATTTTGGTGAGCTGTTCCTTTATTTTCATTAATTCGGCTAAGGTATCTACGCCAGTTAATACATCGTCCACATACAAATCGCTATGCAGCACCGACGCACCGAGTGGGCAGTCCTTTCCATTGATTTCTGCGCTGTAACGTAAAGCTCGTATGGCTAGGAACGGAGCAGCTGACATACCGTACGTTACGGTATTTAACTTGTAAGTTTTTATTTCGTTATTTGAATCTCCTCGCCAGAGAATTAATTGAAAATTTCTATCTTCTTCGTGAACAGAAAACTGCCTAAACATTTTAACAATGTCTGCTGTTAGTGCAAATTTTTATAAAACGAAACTTTAAAAGTGTTATGATGAGGTCTGCTTGTATTGTGGGACCTACCAAAAGAATATCGTTGAGCGACTTTCCAGAGGTGGTTTTGGCAGATGCGTCAAAAACCACGCGCAGTTTTGTTGACAGCCTCTCCGGCCGTAAGACGCAGTGATGCGGTATGTAAAAGTGTGGCTTAGCACAATCCACGCTTTCAGTTTGTGACATAGTGCGAGGTATTCTTCCATAAAATTTACATATGACTGTTTTAGTTGGGGATTTTTGTTGAGTCTCCTTTTCAACAACATGAATCTTTTAAGAGCCTGATCGAATGAATTTCCTAGTTTATCAGGGATTTCCTTGAATGGAAGTCTGACTTGTATTCGACCCTCCTCTTGAATTGAGACTGTTTATAGAAAGTATTCCTCGCATTGTTTCTCTTGTTCAGTGAGAATGCCTTTGCCTATTTTACACTCTTCGATTTCCCAAAATTGGTTTACGAGTTTGTAGAGTGAGGCCTTTTCTTAAATGACATTACATAATTGATTTTGTGTAGGTTTTCCTACCGCTATGTTGCCACCTACAATCCACCCAAACGCTGTGTTTAGTAAACTTGGTAAGTTTTCTCCTAGACTAATCTTTCCTTCTCGAATCGCTTCAAAGAAACCTTCCGTATTGATAAGAAGATCGATTTTTGACGAAACATGAAATTGAGGGTCTGCTAAGATTAAGCTTTCTGGTAATTTCCATTTTGGAACATAAACTGATTCTTCAGGCTGTTTTGCACAAATAGTTTTAATTGTTGAGAACGTTGAAGACCATTCAAACGGACAGGTACGCGATTTTATAGTTGCGACCACGGTATAATGAATCCTTTGTCTGACTTCCACTAACTTCTTGTTGTACATGAAACCTGTCTAGTTGAAGACGCTTTGATGTTTCCTCGGTTATAAAATTAAGTTCGGAACAGGAGTCTAACAAAGCGCGAACTGGATGGAATTGCCCGAATTTGTCCATGATTATGTCGGAATAACATTATTGTGGGGCCACAATAACATTATTGGATCGTGTCTTGCTAAATTTTGAAGAATCGCTTGATTCGCGACTTGCCTTTCGATATGATTTATGCTTGATGCTGATATACGCTCTGGTTGGAATTGGTGAAGTAGTGTATAATGTAAATTTCGACAGATTTTGCATCTAGCTTTAGATCGGCAGTCCTTAATCTGATGAGAATTTCGAAGACAATTGAAGCAAACGCCTGCTTTCTTGGCCAACTCTTGTCGTTGTTGAATTGCTAAGTCTGCAAATGCTTTGCAGCTACTGATGAAATGTGCGCTTGAATTACAAAAAACACAATCAACGTTTGTGGTCACGAATGATTTTTGAGATATATGTGTTTTAGGCTTGAGTTTTTGATCCCTTTGCTCGGACTTCCTAACGTCACCATTTTGACTTTCGAGAACCTGGCATCTACGATTTAAAGCCTTGCAGCATTCATCCCAAGACGGTAATTGCTCGAATGTTTGTTGTTCGTTGTATTTAGCCTTTGTTTGGCTGTCAACCTTTGATAAAATCACATGAATCATTACGTTATTCATAAAGTCCTCTACACTCCCCAATGATAGTAGAGAGCCGCGAATGGCTGAAGCTTTGTCAACGAGATGCTGTAATTGTGAAGGATCGGGCTTCGCTAGACTTGGAAGCGCGAATAAACTAGATATGCAGTCCAGAAATATGAGCACGTCGTTGTCATACCTTGACTTCAACCGCTCTAAGCCTTTGGATAGTTATCTTCCGAAATGTGAAATGCCTGAACTACTTCCATCGCTGGACCAGATAAGCAGCCTAGTAAATAATTAAACTTATCCATTTGCGCGAGAGAAGAGTCATTGTGAACTAAATTATTGAATGAAGTGATGAACTGAGAGTATTTGCCATCAAAGCTGGGAAGCTTCTGCTTTGGCAACCTGGTATTGTGAGATCCAGCCAACGTTGTTTCAAAGACGCTTTGATCTGCATGGCCTTGACGTTGTCTTGACTGGATAAGTGATATGATGCTAACTCTAGCTGCTATGAAACGTTCATATATTTCTGCCCGATTGTTATCAGTAGACCTTAGAGATTCAATTTGAGTTTGAATCTGACACAACTGTCGATAGTGCGATTCTAGAACTTGCAGCCTACACTCGAGAACTGGAATTTCTTCATTAGCTCCATTAGCTATGACTTTGCCATGTATGTTTTCTATATGGCATTCGATGATGCTTCTTTGCGATCTAAGATGTGTTAGTTTTGCCTCGCCGGCAGCTAAACTAGGATCCTCTTCTTTCCCCATGCCTAATATTGCCGTAACCGACGCAGAACGTGTGTGTTATAACGATAAGCTCGGTAACGCCGAGTATATAGGAATTGCTTTAATATGAATGAGAATTTATACTTGCGTATGCGTGAGATGGTGTGTGTGATGTTGAATTCCACGGTGTAGCCTTTGTCATTGGGGTGAAATGATGATATTTACTCCACAAGCTACAGGTTCAATGATAAATTTATAGATGATTTGCGATGACTGCGTTCCTCAGCTGGCGCAGCCGTTGATGCTCTCCTGTTGTCCGAATGTTCTCGGCCACGTTGGATTTGAGGTTAGGATGAGCCCTCTATATGTTTCCGTGATGATGTCGATGAATGTACCACCTTTGATATGGTGCGAGTACTCCACTCGAGCTAGAAGATTGTTTAGCTTCTCCGCTTGTGGCCAATTGGTTTGACCAAAGTTCCCACGCTGGGTTTCAGGTTAGGGTGAGCCCAGTGTATGTGTCCGTGTTGATGTCGATGAATGTACCACCGTTGTGTTGGTGCGAGTACTCCACTCGAGCTGAAAGCTTCTTTGGCTTATGCACATACAACTGCCACCATAACCTGCACGTGATTAATAATCAGAGACTCATGCAAACAAATTACGCTCGAATGACAAAAATGAACGAATACTTCTGCTTATTCCTAGTCCTGTCACGGTCGCCATTAATGTAGCAGCTAACTGGCTACTTTCCGTCGTCCATGAGCGACTGATAATGCTCTGAGTCTCGTGTTGTGTTCTGATGCGTATTTTCTCAATACATGTGTTTTTATTATTCTTCAAGTTGTAAAAATTGTATGGTAAGCGTGATCGACGAAAGCAAAGTGAGCTGCGCTTCCGCGCTTACATTAAATTTGGCTTAAGTTTACAGAATGTAATGCGCAGTGTTGGTAAAATGTTAAATGCAACCGTGTGTGGTTCCTACATAATTTCAGTTACGTTAAATTCAAATTCAAAACTTTCAATTATAACAATAGATCTCCTCCGACATTCTCCCCCCGTTAAAAACCCATTCTTTAAGATTAAGCTGCGGGGAGGAGAGCGAGTTTATGAATCGGACTCCTCATAGTACCCTTTGAAGTTTTCAAATCGGCGACGCGCACTGCTCCGTCTCGTCCAGTAATAACATTGGTCACTCTTGCAAGGAGCCATTGCTGTGGAGGCATTTTATCCTCTTGAACAATGACAAGCTGGCCAACCTCCAAGTTTGGCTGTCTGATTCGCAACTTGGTTCGTTGCTAAAGGCTGCGTATGTAGTCCCTATGCCAAAGGTGCCAGAATTGTTGCTTGAGGTAGGCAACCCTTTGCCAACGATCGAGATAGCGCATTCCTTTTGGATCCATGGCGTTGAAAAGTCTTTCGTCAGGTACGGCTAGTAAGCTTGAACCAATTATCAGATGAGCTGGAATGACTGCCTCGTCGTCATTCGGGTCATCAGATGCGGGAGCTATTGGCCTTGAGTTGAGAATAGCCTCCACTTCTATGAACACGGTCTGAAGCTCTTCTAGAGTTAAGTTAGCATTTAAAACCATTTTTAATACCAAAGTCTTCGTTGATTTGACTGCGGCTTCCCAAATTCCACCGAAATGGGGTGACCTGGGGGGTATAAAACAGAATTCAAAGCCTTTAAAACTACTGTATGAATGAAGAAAGTTTAATGATGCGTCGTTAAGCATTTGATCCTTGAATTCCTTTAACCTGGATAAGGCTCCGACAAAGTTGGTGCCGTTGTCGCAATACAATTTTAGAGGGATGACACTCAACAAGAATGCAACCGAAGACAACTCAGTCACGAGTTCTACGTGAATGGCCTTTGATGTTAAGCAAACAAAGATTGCGGCATAGGTTTTGTAGGGCGGCTTACCCCTAATCCTATAGCTTGTGAAAAATGGGCCGCAGAAGTCTACGCCCGAAATCAAAAATGGTCGATTTTGCCTTAACCTATCGGCTGGTCAATCTCCCATGATTTGCTTCATCAACTGGGGCTTATAATGAAAGCAATGGATACAGTTTCTAACAAGATTTCGAATTACTGCTCGGGCGTTAATTATCCACAATCTATGACGCAAGATTGCTAGCAGTGCCTTAGGACCAGCATGATGATTTGAGCGATGAAGATATTCAATGTATAAAAACACAAACCTATGATGCTTTGGTAAAATGGCTGGAAACTTGGGGTCAAATGGTAAGTCTTCCTCCTACCCTTATTATAAGGATTCCAGATGTAGTCTCCTGTTTGCAAACTTGGCTGCAGAGGCTTTCCTTTTCTTTACGCAAGAATTTCAGACGAATACACGTTCCTTTGAATGTGAGATAAGTTTTTCCAAAGTGTTTGTTCCATTTCGCGCGCAGGAATGTGTGTGACGCCATTTCCTTTTAAGTGTTTAGCTGCTGGAACGTTGTTGACAGCTCGGTAGACATAAGCGAGAATCCGAACTATTTTTATGTATGATGAACTGTTGTCGATAATGGAGTCTAAAATGGACTCTTCGGCACTGGCGCATTGCAGTACAACCCGATTTCGCACTTCTATCGGTTCTGGAAGAGCTCCACTAAGAACAGGCCATTTTTATTTTGGTTCTCTCGAGAACGCTGGTCCAGTATACCACACATTGGTCCAAAGATCCTCGGCTCGACATCCTCGTGATATGATATCTGCCTGGTTTTTTGCGGAAGGGACGTGTTTCCAGATAATGTCATCGTTGTTCTCTTGTAGCTCAGAAATTCGGTTAGCTACGAAACACGGAATGCATAGTCATCCAACGAAGGACAATGGTTGAATCCGTCCAGAAGTATACACTTGAGAGATAAGGTTTTATCAATCCTGCAATTTTTCGCCACGTTCTGCTCAATAGTAACGAAGCGCGGATTGGTGCGACCTTAGACTTGGCCATCAGAAGATTGATCCCAATTTTCGTTTCGTTCTGGACACGAATGTATAAACAGCAACCGTACGCCCGCTCGGACGCGTCCGCAAAACCGTGGATTTTACACGTTTCGGATTTTGCAGTGAGAACATAACGCGGTACAGTAAGATTTTCTAACACACGAAGATCATCGGTGATTTCGGTCCACATGGCGAGTTGTTTTTCGTTGATGCATGTATCCCATGGTAGCCTTTTCAGTGTGAGATCTTGAATAAATATTTTAGCACGTATTATAATAGGACTTATAAGCCCTAATATGTCGAAAATTCGAGCAATCGCTGATAGCACCGACCTCCTAGTAACTGGAGCATCGAGTAGAGCCTTAGGATGGAACACAAACACATCGGCGTTTGGCTTCCATGCTACTCCAAGGGTCTTTGTAAATTGCTGATCATTGAGTTCTATGAATATTTCATCTTGAGATCTTTCGACTATGTCCTTTGAATTGCTGCTAAACTTTGCGAGTTGTAATCCAGCCCTACCTAATATTTTGGTGAGCTGTTCCTTTATTTTCATTAATTCGGCTAAGGTATCTACGCCAGTTAATACATCGTCCACATACAAATCGCTATGCAGCACCGACGCACCGAGTGGGCAGTTCTTTCCATTGATTTCTGCGCTGTAACGTAAAGCTCGTATGGCTAGGAACGGAGCAGCTGACATACCGTACGTTACGGTATTTAACTTGTAAGTTTTTATTTCGTTAATTGAATCTCCTCGCCAGAGAATTAATTGAAAATTTCTATCTTCTTCGTGAACAGAAAACTGCCTAAACATTTTAACAATGTCTGCTGTTAGTGCAAATTTTTTAAAACGAAACTTTAAAAGTGTTATGATGAGGTCTGCTTGTATTGTGGGACCTACCAAAAGAATATCGTTGAGCGACTTTCCAGAGGTGGTTTTGGCAGATGCGTCAAAAACCACGCGCAGTTTTGTTGACAGCCTCTCCGGCCGTAAGACGCAGTGATGCGGTATATAAAAGTGTGGCTTAGCACAATCCACGCTTTCAGTTTGTGACATAGTGCGAGGTATTCTTCCATAAAATTTACATATGACTGTTTTAGTTGGGGATTTTTGTTGAGTCTCCTTTTCAACAACATGAATCTTTTAAGAGCCTGATCGAATGAATTTCCTAGTTTATCAGGGATTTCCTTGAATGGAAGTCTGACTTGTATTCGACCCTCCTCTTGAATTGAGACTGTTTATAGAAAGTATTCCTCGCATTGTTTCTCTTGTTCAGTGAGAATGCCTTTGCCTATTTTACACTCTTCGATTTCCCAAAATTGGTTTACGAGTTTGTAGAGTGAGGCCTTTTCTTAAATGACATTACATAATTGATTTTGTGTAGGTTTTCCTACCGCTATGTTGCCACCTACAATCCACCCAAACGCTGTGTTTAGTAAACTTGGTAAGTTTTCTCCTAGACTAATCTTTCCTTCTCGAATCGCTTCAAAGAAACCTTCCGTATTGATAAGAAGATCGATTTTTGACGAAACATGAAATTGAGGGTCTGCTAAGATTAAGCTTTCTGGTAATTTCCATTTTGGAACATAAACTGATTCTTCAGGCTGTTTTGCACAAATAGTTTTAATTGTTGAGAACGTTGAAGACCATTCAAACGGACAGGTACGCGATTTTATAGTTGCGACCACGGTATAATGAATCCTTTGTCTGACTTCCACTAACTTCTTGTTGTACATGAAACCTGTCTAGTTGAAGACGCTTTGATGTTTCCTCGGTTATAAAATTAAGTTCGGAACAGGAGTCTAACAAAGCGCGAACTGGATGGAATTGCCCGAATTTGTCCATGATTATGTCGGAATAACATTATTGTGGGGCCACAATAACATTATTGGATCGTGTCTTGCTAAATTTTGAAGAATCGCTTGATTCGCGACTTGCCTTTCGATATGATTTATGCTTGATGCTGATATACGCTCTGGTTGGAATTGGTGAAGTAGTGTATAATGTAAATTTCGACAGATTTTGCATCTAGCTTTAGATCGGCAGTCCTTAATCTGATGAGAATTTCGAAGACAATTGAAGCAAACGCCTGCTTTCTTGGCCAACTCTTGTCGTTGTTGAATTGCTAAGTCTGCATATGCTTTGCTATGCTTTGCAGCTACTGATGAAATGTGCGCTTGAATTACAAAAAACACAATCAACGTTTGTGGTCACGAATGATTTTTGAGATATATGTGTTTTAGGCTTGAGTTTTTGATCCCTTGGCTCGGACTTCCTAACGTCACCATTTTGACTTTCGAGAACCTGGCATCTACGATTTAAAGCCTTGCAGCATTCATCCCAAGACGGTAATTGCTCGAATGTTTGTTGTTCGTTGTATTTAGCCTTTGTTTGGCTGTCAACCTTGATAAATCACATGAATCATTACGTTATTCATAAAGTCCTCTACACTCCCCAATGATAGTAGAGAGCCGCGAATGGCTGAAGCTTTGTCAACGAGATGCTGTAATTGTGAAGGATCGGGCTTCGCTAGACTTGGAAGCGCGAATAAACTAGATATGCAGTCCAGAAATATGAGCACGTCGTTGTCATACCTTGACTTCAACCGCTCTAAGCCTTTGGATAGTTATCTTCCGAAATGTGAAATGCCTGAACTACTTCCATCGCTGGACCAGATAAGCAGCCTAGTAAATAATTAAACTTATCCATTTGCGCGAGAGAAGAGTCATTGTGAACTAAATTATTGAATGAAGTGATGAACTGAGAGTATTTGCCATCAAAGCTGGGAAGCTTCTGCTTTGGCAACCTGGTATTGTGAGATCCAGCCAACGTTGTTTCAAAGACGCTTTGATCTGCATGGCCTTGACGTTGTCTTGACTGGATAAGTGATATGATGCTAACTCTAGCTGCTATGAAACGTTCATATATTTCTGCCCGATTGTTATCAGTAGACCTTAGAGATTCAATTTGAGTTTGAATCTGACACAACTGTCGATAGTGCGATTCTAGAACTTGCAGCCTACACTCGAGAACTGGAATTTCTTCATTAGCTCCATTAGCTATGACTTTGCCATGTATGTTTTCTATATGGCATTCGATGATGCTTCTTTGCGATCTAAGATGTGTTAGTTTTGCCTCGCCGGCAGCTAAACTAGGATCCTCTTCTTTCCCCATGCCTAATATTGCCGTAACCGACGCAGAACGTGTGTGTTATAACGATAAGCTCGGTAACGCCGAGTATATAGGAATTGCTTTAATATGAATGAGAATTTATACTTGCGTATGCGTGAGATGGTGTGTGTGATGTTGAATTCCACGTGTAGCCTTTGTCATTGGGGTGAAATGATGATATTTACTCCACAAGCTACAGGTTCAATGATAAATTTATAGATGATTTGCGATGACTGCGTTCCTCAGCTGGCGCAGCCGTTGATGCTCTCCTGTTGTCCGAATGTTCTCGGCCACGTTGGATTTGAGGTTAGGATGAGCCCTCTATATGTTTCCGTGATGATGTCGATGAATGTACCACCTTTGATATGGTGCGAGTACTCCACTCGAGCTAGAAGATTGTTTAGCTTCTCAGCTTGTGGCCAATTGGTTTGACCAAAGTTCCCACGCTGGGTTTCAGGTTAGGGTGAGCCCAGTGTATGTGTCCGTGTTGATGTCGATGAATGTACCACCGTTGTGTTGGTGCGAGTACTCCACTCGAGCTGAAAGCTTCTTTGGCTTATGCACATACAACTGCCACCATAACCTGCACGTGATTAATAATCAGAGACTCATGCAAACAAATTACGCTCGAATGACAAAAATGAACGAATACTTCTGCTTATTCCTAGTCCTGTCACGGTCGCCATTAATGTAGCAGCTAACTGGCTACTTTCCGTCGTCCATGAGCGACTGATAATGCTCTGAGTCTCGGGTTGTGTTCTGATGCGTATTTTCTCAATACATGTGTTTTTATTATTCTTCAAGTTGTAAAAATTGTCTTCTTAGCGCTTCCGCGCTTACATTAAATTTGGCTTAAGTTTACAGAATGTTATGCGTGGCGCAGTGTTGGTAAAATTTTAAATGCAACCGTGTGTGGTTTCTACATAATTTCAGTTACGTTAAATTCAAATTCAAAACTTATAATTATAACAATAGATCTCCTCCGACACTCACACTTTATAGAATTCTATTCTATTTTATTTAAATTGGCTTGATGTTCTGTTTTTATATTTAAATTTTTAATTGATACTGTGGGAGTCTGTGGATATCCTGCGTGAGATTCCTATCGGTAGAATCCGCCCATAAATAATACACTATATCCAAACGTAAGTTCATAAGAAGTAATATTTGTAATTTGAGTAGTATTCAGTTTTTACATCTTTTCGCGGCGACCAACTTGTTGCTTTGCTAGAAAAACCCCAATTTACAACACGCCCCCTCAAAGTAAAAATATGTAAATTAAATAGTACATGTGATGCCTAAAGATGAAATACAATTCATATGCTTCAGTCTGCTTAGTCCTTTAGTCATCAAGTCCGCAGCCATCTCCTCGGTTTGCATGTATTCCACATATATGTCGCCACTTTTATGCATATCCTGTATGAAGTGGTGCCGAACGTCTATGTGTTTTGTGCGTGGATGAAAGCCGAATCCTTTGATCAATTTTTGTGCGCTCTGATTGTCGTTGTTGATTTTTACAAGATCGCAAGTCTTGCTTGTGTGTTGGAATTGATGTCCAAAATTTTTTGTACCGCTAAGTTACCGGAGTATATGTTTGACCGCTTTACTGCAGAAATAACTGAAATAAAAATTTTAGCGCCAGTTAAAGCTTGATAAGGTTACCTTTTCATGTCATCCTCGTTTTCCTCGTTCTGGACTTCTTAGTGAACGTTTTGCCTCTATAGGCAGGCTTGCAGTTTGCCAATCCGAATTTTTGTTAAAATAATATTGATGTTCTTTTGTTGTGACATTGAAACCTTATGTTGTTCCAAAATGGGCTTAAATCTAATGCCCAAACAGTGTTTGACTGGCTCAATTTCTTTCATCTCGAATGCGTGGCCGATGTGGTCTCTTGCTTGAGTAAGCCAAGTTTGATGATTTGAAGCCTTTAATAGATCATCTAGATAGATTACGGTACCAGCGCAAACCTGACTGCCGTAGTCCATGTAGCGTCTTCTTCGGCCCTGCTCAATTTATTTTTCATTTTCTCAAGATCGCTATTGGCTGCCTGCTGCTGACTTCCGAAGGTTGCACCTCTATGTATTCATCGAGTAAAATCCATAAAGTCTTCTGGAATGTTCATTTAAACCTTTTCGTTTAGCTCTCCGTTAAGGTAAGATGTGACGACATCCATCTGGTGAATTTGCATGTCGAATTCTGCTGCTAGGGCTGCCAGTAGCCTTATCGACGTCGATCGTACCACGGGAGAAAAGAGTTCATGAAAGTCCTCTCATAGGCGTTGTGCGCATCCTTTAGCTATAAGACGAAATCTATTCTTTCCAGAAGCCGAACCATCGTCCTTGGTTCGAAATACCAGCTTGTTTCTGATTACCTTTTTATCGTTTCAGGATTGTGGGATCCCTGATCAGGAATGTAGCCTTAAAAGGAGTCCATAAACAAATTTTTGGACAGGAGCATGATGAAGGACATTTTTCTTTAAAGAAGACGAAAGCGAATATGGCAAAAGAGTACTACATACCAAATCTCGAAAAGAAGATACAACGCCAGATAAGGTACTGTTCCTATTTAATCAGCTTCATCAAATGACGTCGTAGCCGGGCTGGAGGATAAAGGCGCAATTTTTATAAACCCCGTTCAAATCCTTTCCGACAGGGGCACTCACATCTGACAAGTTTAAACAGTACTGCGAAAGTGAAAATACTACTACTGGACTTCCTAGAGCAAACGGGCAAATGGAACGCCATGCTGCTACAATTGTATCCGTCGTGTCCGAGATATCCCTAGAAGACCCCAGAAAATGTTACAAGTTTATAAGCAAGGTCAGCAATCGATCAACTCGACGTACTGCAGAAGTACACATATAACATCATTTGAGCTAGTTGTAAATGTCAAGAGCATAAGGAAATGATTAAGCAGAAGTTTATCCAAATGTTCCAGGATCAGCGAAACGAGACGCAAAACTGACAAGCAACAGATAATAGTAATGCAGAAAGAAAATGAGCACACGTATACCCTGAGGGTATTCAGCCAACGGTCACATCAGGGGAACAACATAAGACTCGTTTCCTGCCGGAACTGGGTGCACCGCTGGTGGTCCGACTATTCTCTTCACGCGTGGGCGGCTGGAAGCAGGTCCACATTGTGGATGCTGACAAATAGTAGTTGGGCGGACCTGGGTAGGTCCTTAAAGTGCCTCCCGCCAAGTCAGGTGTGTTATGCGAACCGTCCCCATTGACTTTAAGGTTTTAAGGTCGTAAGTAGCCTTAAGTGGCTTTAGGGCAAAGTCACGGTCGACCTATGTGAAGCCCCAACAACTCTCAGTCCTGCCGCGCTTGCCTTGTCGAAAGCGGGCAATTATGAAATGAAAAATTAACAAAAAAGCCAAGCTTCCAAGCTCGCGGGAGAGGTAAAACACAAAAAAATTGCTGATAGCGTCGAGGAAGAACCTCGGACACCCGACCAGGGCGCTACGGTTCCAAAGAGATCGGACGGGGTTGCTAGGACCCGCACTCCACACAACAACCACAACAAAGGCGGAACTCAGCCAGTACCAGCAAGGCTATAAAAAATACCAGCAAGGAGAAGGCCGTAACCCATCAACAGCAGAAGGCGAAGGTCAGTCAAGCGCACTTTATCTAGGGAATGATAGCTAAGAATGAGGCGGGGGGCAAGACCGACCAGAAAGACGTGGAGGACAAGTCACGGTGCCTTGGGAAGATCGCGGCGAACGAGGAGTACTTGAAGACGCGACCAGAGGCCTCTCAAACAGAGAACACAAAGAGGGACTGCTCCCACGAAGTCAGTGAGAGCGCCCCAAAGCGAGCGAAAGAGGCCCAAGGAAGAGTGAGGCCTACTTCTTTCGTAAAGAAGGCTCAGTTTTCACGAGTTAAAAAAACAAGCATAGCATTCTACTCGCGTAGGAAAATGTTTGGAAAACACTGGGGTATACACCCATTATTAATAATATGGCTCTACACAGCAGTTGTAAGACCAAATCTGAGATATAAGGCCCTAGTATGGAGACCAGATCTGACTAGGTCTTACAGCGTTACAAAGCTGACAAGGATACAAAGATCAGCCTGCGCAGGAGCTACAGGGGCGTTATGTTCAATACTGGACATTATGCCGATAGAACTGTTCATAAGGGACACGGCAGCACAAAGTGTTGTCAGACTGAAGGCGAGTAATAGCTGGAAGGACAACCACACATGACACTGCCGAATCTTAGAGGACAATATTTCTCTGGCAAAATGGACTATACGACAACGGCGTTAAGATTTGGAAAAGAGTTCACAACAACATTCCCAAAAAGAGAAGATCAAAAGAGAGAAAGGTTCTCCGTACAAGATGTGGTGTCACTCTACACAGACGGCTCCAAAATGGACTGCGGTGCAGGAACTGGAATTTTCGCTGAAAGCTGGGGGACAGAATAGAATTGCACCACCCGGAATCAGCGACAGTTTTTCTGGCACTGTCTGGTACTCTCTTTATTGTAAGCAGATAAGCGTTCGATACAGCAGTGCCTTAGGAATACTAAAGTAAACCTGAACTGTTTAATTTAAAAACCCAAAATCTGTTACTCTAACGAATTTTCACTTTTTTCAATTTAAATAAAACTAACTAAACTTAATATTATAATTAAACTTAAACAAATTTCATGCTTACGTTAACCCTAAAATGTAGTTAAACAATAGCAACATCTCTCGTTGACTCAAGCTACTTGCAATCCATCCACAATCCATAGTGTTGTATTTTATTATCTGCCACACTATTTCATTTTTAATCACTTCGCACGAACATAAGCATTTATATGCCCACGTAACATAATCGACATTGCTATAAGTGCATTCTAACCCTACTGCCAGGTTTCCCTTACGTACGAAAAATATCTGCCGACCGATTTGGAGCAGAAAAGGCTGGATCGGCGACCGCTGTGGTGGACGCGGTGTGGATTTTTGGCTAAAACAGCCGGAGTGCGTCACTATTGGGTGGATAGTTTGCGCATGGCCTCCCTTTGGATTTGGTATAAGCAGCTGGTTCCTGGAAAGACATTGGTTCCTGGTAAAACATGGATTCTAGGAATTCCTGCTCTACTCGTAGCGCGACGGCATTGCCAGATCTCTTATAGAGTGGCGTAGTCGTCGAGTGAGGCCCGGTCGCCCAAGAGAGAGAGAGAGAGAGAACCGGAGAGCAAGAAGTTGCAAGAAGATGAGCTCTGGTATTTAAAGGGTAGTCAGTTTGAATTTGGCTCTTGGCGCGATCGGGACTTACTGCGCAATCGAAATGGCAGATCATGAAAATACTCCTTCTCCGTTATCAAAAGTGGGATCGGCCTTGCCACAGGACAATGAAAGTGTTATAGCTGCATTAGAAGCTCAAAATCGTGCCTTGTTGGAACTTGTGAAATCAATGAACACACCGCGAGTGCCATCAACGAAAGTTAAGCCGAATTCCATATCATTGCCGAAATTCGACCCTGATAGTGCGAGCGCGGATGCAAGTGCGTGGTGTAATACAGTTGCATTAATATTTGCTGAAAACAATCTATAAGGCAGTGCTCTTGTCATGGCACTCAGCAAAGCTATGCAAGGAAGTGCTTCCCAGTGGTTGGCGCAAATATGTTTCAGCGGCATGACCTGTCCGCAATTCCAGGAATTGTTTGTGCAACGGTTCGTTGGTATCGAGACCCCGGCAGCGACGTTGATGAACATCTTTAATGGGCGTCCAAATCCAGGAGAGAATATACCCGAATACGGAAGTCGCTTGGTGACGTCGCTCATGTCCAAATTCAAATCAATTGAATTGGAAGAGCTCATCGTATTTATCGTTTTGACGCATCTTTCAAACTTGGATGCTCGCCTTTTAAAGTCAATGTTAAAACCCGCAACGATCTGCAGCAACAATTAAAGGCGTATGCGTATTTAACACGCAACGAATCCTTTGGAAACGAAGTCGAAAGGAAGAAAATTAAGCTGCCATCTCTAGTGCAGTGTCATCAATGTGGGCGTCTTGGCCATAAGATGGCGGATTGTCAAAAAAAGCGAACGGACGAGAGATACCGGACCACCTCAACTCCAGGACAACAACAACGCTCAGTTAACAACAGGACCTGCTTCAAATGTGGGGAGTTTGGGCACTATGCTTCCGAATGCTCACGCAATCGACATAATCTCAAGGAAGTCGAGATTAACAAAAGAGTGAACTTAGTGGCCATAGAACCAAAGGGAATTTGAAACAATTTGGTGAGTCTATTCCATTTTGTTTTGATTCAGGCGCTGAATGTTCTCTTGTAAAGGAAAGTGTAGCAGCGAAGTTACAAGGAAAGCGTTCAGTTCAGTGGTTTTAAGGGGCATCGGAAACGAACCGGTGTGTAGCACAGAACAGATAATTCGTAATGTTAATATAAACGAACATTTTCTTGAAATATTGTTTCACGTTATTATGGATACTTTTCTAAATTTTGATATTCTTATTGGAAGAGATATTTTAAGTCAAGGCTTCGGAGTCGTAATTGAAGCAAATAAATTCGTTATTTATAAGCCTAAAATGGTACAAACGCTGTTGTATGAATCAAATCTGGAAAACCGTTTTAATTTTAATAAAGATTTAAGTGAGTTAAATAAAGAAAAATAAAGTGAAATATTAGGAAAATATTCGAAATCGTTTATAGTGGGCATTCCACACACACGAGTAACAACAGGGCTACTCAGCATACGGCCTATTGACCCACATAAGACTGTTCAGCGTCGCCCATATAGACTCAGTGAAGAAGAAAAGGCTAATGTTAGGGAAATGATTAACGAATTATTGTCCGCAAAAGTTATACGCCCTAGTAGTTCCCCTTTTGCTAGTCCGATGATGCTGGTCAAGAAGAAGAACGGTTCAGATCATTTATGAGTAGACTACAGGGAACTAAAAACAAATACGGTGGCAGATAAATACCTGTTACCACTTATAGCTGACCAAATTGCTCGTAATACCCAAAGCTTACAGATGGGCTGTAACAAACCACTTACACGAAGCTGTAATGAACTTGGGTCGGGAGAAGACATTATATAAAGTTAATGCGCACTATTGGTTTGCCCACATGTCAAAATATGTTAGGCGTTTCGTAGAAAATTGCATTACATGCAAAACATCAAAAGTCTCTAAAGGTAAAGTGCAGGCAGGACTCCATGCGATTCCGAAAATAGATATACCTTGGCTTACTCTGCACCACGATTCTGTGTGAATGCGTGGTGGGAGCATATGTGTATACGGCTGCACCATGATCCTATAGGGATGCTTGGCTGGAGCGTATGTGTAGATCCTACGAGGAGGGTATGTGTAGATCCTATGAGGATGCTTGGCGAGAACAATTGTGTGAGACTGCACCACGATTCTGTGTGAATGCGTGGCGGGAGCATATGTGTATACGGCTGCACCATGATCCTATGGGGATGCTTGGCGAAACGTATGTGTAGATCCTACGAGGAGCGTATGTGTAGATCCTACGAGGATGCTTGGCGAGAACAATTGTGTGAGACTGCACCACGATTCTGTGTGAATGCGTGGCGGGAGCATATGTGTATACGGCTGCACCATGATCCTAAGGGGATGCTTGGCGGAAGCGTATGTGTAGATCCTACGAGGATGCTTGGCGAGAACAATTGTGTGAGACTGCACCACGATTCTGTGTGAATTCTTGGCGGGAGAAGAATTGTGTGAGACTGCACCATGATCCTGCGTGGATACGTGGCGGGAGTCAGGAGGACTAGTTGGTGTCCAATTGGAAATAAAGAGAAATTGTAAAAATGAATGTTGTTGAGATATAACAAGAAACGCTGTTATTGGTTGTATGTTTATGGAATAATTGAATGATTTAGATTGGAAGCGGATGTCAATAAATAATTGAAAGGAATAGTGCTTTGTTGTAAAGCTTATTGGGTCATGATCACGCATACACGAGGACGTGTGCAGGTCAGGAAGGCCGTGTCGCAGTTCTCAGAAGTATTTGAATTCGATGAACGCTAAAGTTATTTGGCGCTAAGATTTGGTATTAGCAGATGTTTCCTGGAAAGACATTGGTTCCAGGTAAAACATGGATTCTAGGAATTCCTGCTCTACTCGTAGCGCGACGGCATTGCCAGATCTCTTATAGAGTGGCGTAGTCGTCGAGTGAGGCCCGGTCGGCCAAGAGAGAGAGAGAGAACCGCAGAGCAAGAAGTTGCAAGAAGATGAGCTCTGGTATTTGAAGGGTAGTCAGTTTGAATTTGGCTCTTGGCGCGATCGGGACTTACTGCGCAATCGAAATGGCAGATCATGAAAATACTCCTTCTCCGTTATATATATATATCGCCAGGTGTTAGTCCAGAACTCCGCTGATTCCAATACATTCTTTCGAGGGACGACTCATCCAACCCGCTTCATACTTAAGAGTTGAAGACCGTAACGTATGGAACCGCCGCGGCGCCTCATTTTGCCATCCGCAGCATGGTCCACCTGGCAGACCAACTCGCATTATAAAATCATCAATCTACGTGGGCGATCTCACCTGTGGCGCAGACTCTATTGCTGAACTCCGGAAAATTCAAGAAGACGTCACAGAAATTCTAGAAACTGGGAAAATGGAACGGGCAAAATGGCACTCAAACCATCGTGAGCTTGGATCGGACCCAGCAATAAGCTAACTGAACCTGGACATAGAATCATCAAGTAGCACTTTGGGACTCAACTGGGATCATCATCGAGACGCTCTAGCTTCTGCGTTCACACCAAAGCACGTCGCTGGTCCTATTACTAAACGTTCGATTTCATCAACGGCGTCATTGTTATTTGACCCACTTGGATTACTGGTACTGGTCGATAATCTTAACAGATAAAATATTAGTTCATGAACTTTGGCTACTAAAATTACAATGGGACGAATTAATTCCACAAGCGCTTCATCAGGTATGTAATTCATTTCTATCTTCGTTATCGCCTCCGTAGTCCATGACAGTTCCCCGATTCTGATTTCAATCCAAACATCGAGAATTTCTATTCCACGGTTTTTGCGACGCGTCAATTTGCGCGTATGGATGTTGTCTTTATGCAAGGAGCAGACAGGTGGCAGCCAAGTCAAAGGTAGCCCCGACAAAAAAATTGTCGCTTCCAAAATTTGAGCTTTGCGCAGCACATCTGCTCGATACGCTTGTCGCAATGATGAAGACCATCTTCAAGGGCTTACGTACAATATTCCTATGGTGTGACTTCCAAGTTGTGCTACACGTGATCAAACAGCATTCAGCCACTCTTTCAACCGGATCGCAGAAATTCAAGATTTCACCACGGACTGTACATGGATATTCGTTCCAACTCGCCACAATCCGGCTGACCTAGCGTCGAGAGGATGTTCATTAGAGAGCCCCTTCATATCTACTAGAACCGAAAAACAAATGGTCACCGAACACTTGGAAAATATAGTTTTAGCTTGGAAAAAAAAATCGGCATTCATAGTTTCTCAAGAGCGAGTCCCCAACTACTTTTTGGAATAAATTCGCCAATTTTATTCGACACGGCATCGCCATCAGCACAATACGCAGCCAACTTAAGCATTTATCTCCGTTCTTGCAGCCCATTAGCGGATTTTCACAACTTAAAGTTTGCAGCGGTTGGAGTTGTCACAGATGTCCGAAGAGGAACGACATCCAATCCTACTACCAAAAGATGAAATGTTTGTTCTGAACTACGTTCGAAGTGTTCACATACAACATTATCACGCTGGACCCAAGGCGTTAGTAGCTATTACTCGTCTACAACTCTGGATCGTAAAAGTTACATACATTGCGTGCGCTGTCGTCCAAAATTGCTTCAGCAGGTCAAGGGAAACTTGCCTATCAAATCATTACCCCTTCGCTATCGTTCTCTCGATGTGGAATTGATTTTTGTGGCCCGATTAAGACTTATCTGCGCATTCGAGGAAAGGGCCCATACAAAACATTCCTCGCCATATTCGTTTGTTTTGGCACAAAAGCAGTACACATTGAAGTGGTGGAAGATCTTTCTCCGAATGCATTCATCGCAGCACTGAAGCGGATAATAGCAAGACGCGGCTTACCCTCAGATATATTCTGCGACAAAGCGACGAATTTTACTGGAGCATCAAACAAACTACTTGACTTAAAGGTTTTTTTTTCTATGATAAAAATCAATCGCTGATAACGTCCTACAGTACTAATGAGTTTATAAACTTTTGTTTCATCCCCCCTAGGGCACCGCACTTCGGAAGCTTATGCGAAGCTTCCGATGAAAAGCGTCAAGGAATTACTTTACCGAACTCTTTACGATGCACGGCTAACGCTACAGTCACGGCTGAGATTGAAGCGATTCTATGCTCGCGACCGTTAACACCAATCACTTCGGACCCGAGAGATCTCGCGGCAATAGCCCCTGGGCACTTTCTCACAGGAGATGCCTTAAGAGCCTTGCCAGAAAGGCCCATCTTGAATAAGAACTGGGAGACTCTGGATCGTTGGCAACATATAAGTTTTATCACTCAGCAAATCTGGAAAAGATGGTCCCACGAATACATGCGGGAACTACAATCATGATCAACTTGGACAAAGGACTTGCCCAATATTTCAGTCGACGTCATAGTTCACGAAGACCATGTGCCACCTCATCGCTGGACCATGGGACGCATAGTTCTGGTCATTCCAGACAAGGACAAGTCTCGCGCCGCGGACACTGGCCTTGTTACCCTTTTCTTGAAAGCGTCCTTGGCCGTTTGAATGGGGCATGGATGTTGAGTCACATTCGTTTCTTGATCTAACTACATGAACTACTACGAGAGAAAGCGCCGCGTTCCTGTTATGTTTGGAATGCATTAAAATGAGTTCACTTTTAGAAGCGAAGAGCACCGGTCGTATCTATTGGTTTGCTGCACACCCCCACCCAAACTGAATGTCTCATGTGGAGAAAGAAAACGCTCTTGAACCCGGCAACAACGTAAGGCAACTGTGAAACAAATAAAAACAATTTCGGCATTCGCGTTTGTGACTACGACTAAAATGGAAAAATGTTGAACTTCACTGGATCATAACGTCACTTTTAGAAAATTTATCATTGGAAATATAATCGAATTGTTATAGCCTCGCTGATTCCACTCCTGGATCACGCACTTCTTCGTTTATTGGGAATTCGCTCTGAATTTTGGATCTGGAAGGAACTGGTTCATTGGACTATCGTTAAGTCGTCGATGGAAATATTGTTTTATAAAGCTGGGTCACAATATCGTTTGGGACCAATATCAGAGTTGCCAGGTCAACTCATCGTTAAATTATTGCTGAAAAACTGGTTTTATTGGCACGAGCTCATTTGGGAACTTTATCGGAGCGTTGTCATTGGCACGCAAACTTTAATTTACACAATCTCTCGCGCAGCAATTCTCGGTTCGTTGATCGTTGATCATTGGCATGCAGGCACCTAATGGCACAGGCGACCAATCGCGACCGTCAACTGAAAATTCGACGAACGGTAAAACATCCAAGGCTTAACCGTTATTCGATGGTAAATATTTGGAATACAAAAATTTCATTACATATTTAATCGGATTATCAATAGCCAAGGCTCATTATCAATAATCGAGAAGTTCAATCAACAAATTATTTTCTTGTCTCAGTGGTCCTGCATTGGAAACCATTCAGGCTTTTTAAATTACTTTTGTTGTAGAAACACCGAGCAGCAAAGATTTACGCAGCCTTATCGACCGGGGTTCGGCATTGTTTAATTCGCTGCAATCGCTAGGTACCGAATACCAGATTGCTCAGGCAATGTTAATTTGGATCATTATGGAAAAGGTGGATGGGAGAACGCCATTGCCAATATATGGAGTTGATGACAACGCCCGAAATCGAATGCAACATCGCACCCAAGGTCGCGATTAAGAATCGTCATCAACCGTCATCACGTCTGGGTCACAGCTTCAATTGTTCCACAACTTCTTGCCAATTTGTGACAGTACTGAGCACAGGAGCTTCAAGTGTGCGCAATTTCGCGGCATGATGTGTATCCAAAGACATGAAACTGCAAAATGACTATCTTTGGGTTTGAATTGTCTTGATGTTGGCCAAGGCGCACCAGACCATGCTGCAATCCCCTTCAGCACCTCTCATCAACCAACCCTATCCAGGACACGGCGCAGTCACTCATGCTCACATAAATCAAGTTACAGCTCAAATCTTCCTGGCCACTGCCAACGTACTGGTAAAAGACAGCTGTGGAAACTACACTATTGGTCGCGCACTTCTCGACTCGTGCTCACAAGTAAATTTTATGTCAGAAAACTTTGCTCAAAAACTTCGTTTACCTAGGGAAAATCGCTACATGGACATTCGCAGAACATAAGAATCTCATACACGGGTCAAGCATCTTGTTCAAACAACAGTGAAGTCTCCCCTTGGAGGCGAAGAAACGGCCATCGATTGTTGCGTCACACCTCACAACGCATACCATCTGGATGTTGATGTTTCACACTGGAAAATCCCAAAGAATATTCCGTAAGCAGACGAAACTTTCTGTCAATCGAACGACGCCTCAACCGAGATACAAATCTCAAATCTCAATATACCAATTTTATAGATGAATATATCGCATTAAACCACATGGAAAAATTCGACAAACCAAACCTGGATCAACCTCACTTCTATATTCCGCATCACTGCGTGCTTATGCCCGCTAGCACCTCCACAAAGTTGATAGTGGTGTTTGATGCCTCAAGTTAAACCACTTCATTAAAATCCTTGATTGATCTTCTAATAGTAGAGCCAAAAATTCAACGTGATCTGTACTCACTTCCCTTGAATTTCAGATTTCATCAGTTCGCGTTAAGAGCAGACGTGGTTAAGATGTATCGCCAGGTGTAAGTTAACCCAGCACACCGCAGATTTCAATACATCCTTTGGAGTTGAAGACCGCAACGTATGGAACCGCCGCAGCGCTTTATCTTGCAATCCGCAGCATGATCCACCTGGCTGACCAATTCGCAGGTGCGTATCCTACTGGGGCCGGCATTATAAAATCATCATTCTACGTGGACGATCTCATTTGTGGCGCAGACTCTATTGCTGAACTGCCGCAAATTCAAGAAGACGTCACAAAAATTTTAAGAAAACACGGTAAGTGTAACTGGCAAAATGGCACTTAAACCATCGTGAGTTTGGATCGGACCCAGCAATAAGTGAACTGAACCTGGACATAAAATCATCAAGTAGCACTTTTGGAGTCAACTGGGATCATCGTCGAGACGTTCTAGCTTTTGCATTCAGACCAAAGCTCGTCGCTTGACCTATTTCTAAACGTTCGATTTTATCAACGGCTTCATCGTTATTTGACCCACTTGGAGTAGTGGTACCGATAATCGTATCAGCTAAAATATTACTTCAGGAACTTTGGCTACTAAAATTACAATGGGACGAGCTAATTCTAAAAGCGCTTTATCAGGTATGGAATTTATTTATATTTTCTTTGTCGTCTCTGGAGTCTTGAAAGTCACCTGATTCTGTCTTCAACCCAATCATGGCGAATTTCCTTCCCACGGATTTTGAGAAGCGTCAATAAACCCGTATGTTGTCCTTATGCAAGAAGTAGAGATGAGAATGGCAAGACGGCTATACATTTGGTGACAGCCAAGTCAAGGGTAGGCCCGACAAAAATTGTCGCCACTCTTTCAACCTTCGTCGGAAATCGGATGACAGAAATTCAAAATTTCACCTTGGACTGTACATGGATATTCAATCCAACTCGCTGCAATCCGGAAGACCTAGCGTCGAGAGGATGCTTATGGGAGGAGCTGAGTTTTTAGTTACTCAAGGCCCAGTCTCCAACTACTTTTTGGAAGCAATTCTCCGGATTAATTTTTACAAACGATGCTTGGCAGTTGTAGCGTGGATGAGAAGATTTGGAAAAGCTCGTAGAAAAAAAAATTTTATTCGACACGGCATCGCCATCAGCTCAAATAATCCGCGGCCGACTATATGTGTTACGCACGTTGTTTTATTAAAGATATCTATTACAGCATTATCGATTTTAAGTGTTTATATGTGCTACGCACGCAGTGTTGGGACAGGTTCCATTATATCTTAAACAGGTTAAACAGTTTCAAAAAGATGTACTTAGGTAAGGTAAAATGTATGCAATATCTGCCGTGCAAGCTAAAAAAAAAATGCAATTTATTGTATGGTTGTATAAAAATTTTATTTAAGATAAATCACGTTGGTTTTTTTCTGAGATACTGAGATTTATTAATCATATGTTTGGTTGATTGGTTTCTTTAACTGAGATATTGATATTTGTTAATTATTAATGTTTCACAAAGCAAACCAAAACATGAAACTTGATAAGTGGTAGTGATTGGCGAAAAAGTCATCAGCATATAAAGATTAAGTAAAACTTTTAAAAAACGTGTCAAAAATTATTTTTTTGTAATCTCGTTACTTTTGTATGACTTCTTTTTTTTATAGGAAAAAACCAAAGTATGTTTTTGAGTTGTGTGCTGCGTGTAACCACTAACCATACAACATATAGACTGGTCATTTCATACAACGATTTTGGACACAAAAAAATGGCAAGCGGGAGGCCCCCCGTGCTCACAGCAGCAGGCCCCTGCACTTCGCGGGCGTTCGGGTTTTTTGCTCTCTCATTCTTATTCTCATTTTTATGCTCGCGCACTCATTGCACGAGTTCAGTCGTTCAGTCGCAGAGAGGAACTTTTTGAAGAAGGCTGCCCTGCGCTTGAATTCGTCTTTGTATGTATGCGTGATCATGCGTTCTTATACACGGGAGCATGTGTGCGTTTATTTCATTTCGGCGCATCAAGAATATTTTGTCTATGGCCACTTTTCAAACTTGGTACCCTAAGAATATGGGCGTATTTACTATTGGGTTATGATAAAAATATGAATATTATATGTTATAATATATTTTTTTAATATATCAACATACATTTTATTTTCGTTTACAAATTCAAATCATTGGTAGCAGTAAATGTTTTACATATAAGTATGTATTCGAATTAGTAGAAATCAGTCCACTGAGATGAGAACAGGGTATATCGCAGTCGTGTCACTTAAAACACCTACTGCTCTTCAGTGGTTGAGAAAACTTCAAACTAAATCAGGTTGTGTCGATGGTTTGCGAGCGGTTGGTGCCTGCAAACCCTACCGACGATTGCTTTTAAGGGGAGCGGGCTTTTAGGACACTTGTTTTAAATGTTGTGTTTAGTGATCTTTGGTTGATTTATTTTTTAATGATTCGCAGTGTAATTTTAATTGTCTTTAACAATTGTTATTGTTAAAAAGTTGAAACTACCTTCCAATTGAGCGCATTAAGACTCGTTCTTAGATCGGTTCTAAAAGAAGGCTTGCTTTTTGTCCCGTCTGAAACAAAAAGGAAAGGGAGCTTTCAGGGATCTGTAATGCATTTTTCGCATGCCAAGGAAGCGTAAAAGAACGCATCCTGGAAGCGTGTTTTTTCCGACGCTCGGGTTTCCCTTCCATTTGTACTTTACGAAGGAAGCATTCTACAGCGCACTGTTAGAATGAACTTAGAAACGTTCCTCGGGAACCTTCCTGGATAACTTCCAAAGCAAGCATTGTGTAACACATCTACAGAATTAATATTGATTCCTTCCACAAGAACACATTAAGAATGATTCCAAAACATGCCTTCTTATAGTCTTACCCAAGAATGCAAATATTATCGTTCCCAAAAAAGCTATTGGGAACCGTTTCTTTTTTCAATTTCAATTTTTATTTTTTTAATTTTTTTTTTAATATAAACATGCTTTAAAACTTATTGTATTACTACTGGCCGTTTTCATCCTCTCTCATCTTTTTGGCCATACTTTTAGCCTTATAAGTTTTATTTTTGGCCCTAGTGGAGGCCAGTCGAAGGTATTTAATATGGTCTGTGAAGCGGTAACCGTCTCTTCTTTGTGACTCTGAAAATATAATAATGAGAAAATATAATATAAAATATAATAATGAGAAGGAAATATGTAATTTTATTAATATACTATTGTAAGTTTGTAAAACACTTACCGAATAATGTTTCATTTAAATGAATGTAGGACGCAAAACCTTCCCTGTCCCTAGTACCGTCATAATTAAGCTCCATTATCAAACTTGGACTTAATATCCTACTGAAGATCTAGATTTTCCGAATTCAAAAATTTTTAAAAGTACATCAAGTTGATCTCTAGTAACATTATTATTATGGTACCATTTTAATAATTTTTTAAGGAGATTCATAGGTATCATATGTGTTTATTTTGTAAAATATCTTTTTCCAATTAAATTATTAAATTTTTAATTATGTAATGTCTAATTATTTAAATTTATGTTTAATTTTCTTACATTTTCGTTCACTTAATTTGTGTTCTTAGGTCCACCCTAAAAACACTACTTGTATGTAGATGTAAGTCCACCCTAGGTAGAAGTAAAAGGAAGAGAGAAAAAAGAGAGCACACAAATAAACGAAACGAGTTCACAAAACAAAAAATTTAAATTTATGAATTATATATAAATTACCTTTTGTTTTGAAATAGTTTTTCTGGAATTAAACGAAAATAATATTTAAAACGCATTAATTAAATTAAAACTCAAGTCTTATTGCAGTGTACGCTCAAAAAATAATTCTTTGTATTTGTTTGATTAACAGCCACACACAGTTTTAGGAACAATATGTTCACATTTGTTTTGACCGTACACTGTTTTTAAGACTGTTAATAAGTGTTTATAAATTTAATATTTTTTTGGCACAGGTACACATCACTTATTTTTTTAATTAATCCATTGTTTGGTTCAGGTTAATTTATAAACAGTATTGGAACTCCTATTTAGTTTGTTTATATCAACATACTTACTTGAAAATTAAAACCGCAAAGAATATATTAATTTCACAAATCACACAGGCACCAGCTATTTCAAATGAAAATCAAAATGCAAGTGGCGAGAAATGCAAAAGAAACGAAAAAGACCGCGCGCATTCTTGCATTTTCCCTTTTTTTCTTGTCGTTTGCTTTTTAGAGTACCGTTTTGTTCGGTTACTCCTTGTGAATACAGTGGCGGAGGAAACTATAGCGCCGGCAATGTAAAATAATAATTTAAAACAAAATCACGCTTTGAAAAAAAATCATGTAATCGTGTATATATTATTACCTAAAATTAAAATACATAAAAAACTGATTCAAATTAATAATTTTCTAATATTCTAAATATTAATATTTTTTACAGAATTAATTTTAGGAAAAGTTTAACAAGTCATATACCCCAAACATAACAAAGCGTTCAGATATTGTTTTTAAAGATAAAAAGTGAATATATTTACGCCGCTGCTGTTCATTAAGAAAAATAGATTAATTGGTTTCTCATTTTTTTGTCCATTCCGAAACAAGACTTCTTTTTGCGTTCTTTCGTAAGCGAGGTTTTCGGTGAAAAACACGATCTCAAAAATATCGGACGATCGGCATCGTGCGGGTTTCAGTTTTTTTTTTAACATTGCAAAAGAAGGCTTTTTTATGCATTGTAGTGGAAGGGACGATTTCACAAAAACTCTTTAGAATGCATAAAAAATGCTTCTTTATAGCTTCTTACATTCTTTTTCGCTTGCAAAGCATGCATGAAAGAAGCTTTTTTTATTGGAATGCGTTCTCTAACTTCCGACTGGGGCCTTCCGCTTGCCGTTTTTTTGTGCGAAATGACCAGTCTATATGTTGAATGGTTAGTGGTGTATTTTAATTCATTTTCACACATGTAAAGTGTATGACGTAGTAGGGTTCAAAAAGAAAGGTCCTCTAACAAACTGGGCAATGTGACAGTGTATGCGTCTTGTATGAGTTTCCCAATTATCGTTCGTCCAACTATCCAATTGTCAGTTGGATGTAGTTAATTAAGTCATCTTCTGTCCATGGGTCGGGCTAGGGTCAAGACCAGTCATATGTATGTGGAAGAAGTAAGACTTCAAATATCTCATATCTCATATTTTTGAGAAACCAAAAAACACAAAATTTCTCACTCGACAGCGCAAGTATAATTTTTGTTATCTCGTAAAACGTTATAGTTACTTACCCAGCTACAAGTTTTACCGTATATAACAATTAAAACCTTATAAAATAATAATAAAATATTTGCTATTTATAAATCAACTTTATTTTTCAACAAATTCATACATTACATATATTTAAATATTTATATTCCTATTTGCTAAAATGTTAACTTTCTATTTCACATTTTTTCACGCTAATGTTTAGTAATAAAGTAAAATATTTTAAAACCTAGTGAGAACTTATGTCTTTTAATTTTTATTATTATGATTTTAAAGATTTTATTGATTAGGAAAAACATGTCAATTAATAGTTTAAGGAAAAACACTGATAACACAAAACATTAAAATGTAATATTTTACAGTCAAAAACAATGTTGTATTGATTTGTATTGTATAGTTGTATTGATTTTTCGATTCGACTTTAGAAAAAATATCATAACAGAATGGGGCACATACAAAATTTAACCAAGCTCTTTATTTTGTTATTAGAGCTTAATTTTATTGACTAAAACGTATACATTTAAATTACAATTGAACTTAGCACTACCGTACAATCAGTGGAAATCGTATGTAAACTTGTTATATGGTAGCCTATTTAACAATAGGTCGCCGAAGCTTTTCAAATGTAGAGATTTTATGCTCTCGCTAATTGTGGCAGAAGTATCTAAAACGGTAGAAATTATTTTGTTAACTTTCAGTATCATAGTATCATAAACATTTAAATCTTCAGAACACATTTATAAGATAAAAATTTTAAACTAAACACAGCTGCTCTGTTATTTTAAGTACAACATTTTGCACTTTTGCTTCTTAACGTTGAAAAAACCGTTTAGGAAACCATCAAACTAACTAAAACACGATTCATGTTATACAAGCTCCTACCTTACATTATTAAAGCCATTTTATTTTGTTTTTTTTGTGCTGTAAGCTTTTACAATGAAATTTGATTAGCAAGCCCAGTGGTTGCACCACATTTTTTTAAAAATAAATCGGGTTATTTTCTAAAACATTGCTTCAAGATTTCGTACCGTTCCTTGCGGAGTTAAAATGTACAAGGGCAAAACCATAAAAACGTCAACCAAACCCGTTACGATAAAATCCAATTTTTGTTTTTCTTGCAATATTAAAGTCAGGGTGGCCCGCGAAAAAATTTCGTTTTAAAATGGCTATAAACAAAAACTTGATATATTTTTTTTATTGAATAGCCCAAACATTGCAGTTTAGCTGCGGAAAATCAATTCATTCGAACTCGCATCTTCTCGAGCAAATCATGTTTAGATCTTTTTTTTCCAGTTGCAATCAACAAATAATTCTAAAAGGTGCAATATTATACATGCAACATTTGGCCCAAGCCAAGCCTTCCGTACGGAGAACAAAAATATATGAGAAATTATGCACTCGCAAAAAATGACGCCTGAGATTGAGAACTATTACAAATTGGTGAGCTGAAATCTTTAAACAGTTTTTTGTATACCTTCACGATCAAACAAAGCGATTAGAGCATACCAGAATTAATTATCGATCATGTTTAAAAACGTATAATTCGTTGCAGAGCTAATTTTTTTCGGTAAATAAGAGTTTATTTACACTTGTTGATCAAACCTAGATTTTCCGGTGCAGATGAAGTCCCCTGATTCAGAAAATGACACTCTTAATTTTTTTCTATGGCACCATTATTTTTTAAAAGCGTAAATTACGCATTTAACCTTTTTAATGACAATTTTATTTTTTACCTCTAGTTCTGCAAGACCGATCACGGCAGCAAAAAATTATAATAATTATAATGCTATAATCGAGTTTCCTGACCCCGACCGATATCCGTTACTCAGCTAACCAATTTAAAAAAAACCATCGGGTTATAGCTGGCACCATCTGCCGAGCTGCATTGACAACACTACAAGCTAAGAGCGAGCAGGACCCCAGCTGCAGAGCACACACGAACAGTATAAAACCACACACACATTGAGAAGTTTCTGTGGAAATTATTTACACAATTCCGCTGCTCTCCGCTGCTTGCGGATGCTCTTCGCTGCCACCGCTGCCCTTCATGTTCGAACTCCGTTTTTTAAATATGCAGTGAAGTCATAGCAAAACAAGGTGCAAAAATTTTCTAAAGTAATAGGTCGATTTTCAAAAAATTTTTTTGTCATCCGAAAGATATTAGCGAAATTCATACACAAAAACCCAAAACCTACATGTCTCAGAGTGACAATAAATACTTTTACTATTTGTGGACGTTAAAGTAGGCGTGACTCCGTTCTCTTGCTTTTATAGTTTCCGAGATCTCGACCTTCATACAGACGGACAAGTCTAGATCGACTCGACTATTGATCCTGATCAAGAATATATATACTTTATATGGTCGGAAACGCTTTCTTCTACCTTTAACATACTTCTTACACTACGAGTAACTGGTATAAATAGGTTTAAATTATATATATATTTTTTTTAATATTTAATTTTTGTTTATTGGATCTTCTTTAGTTGCTGAAGCGGCTAACAAAAAGTATTAAATTTTTAACTCAGCAATGTTCCTCCAAGGGATGAAGGTTGGCTGTAATTTGGTATGGCAGCTGAGCCGACTTAGGTGGGATGTCGGTCTCTGTCGATGTTGGCGTTGCGAATACACCAGGAGGTGAGTGATTGGGCTGAACATTTAAGATAGCTCTCGTTAAATAATTTTATCATTAATTTAAATCCGTAAGATTGGCTTTAAGCAGGAGTTATAAAGGAATATTTCGTATTCAAGTTGAAAAGAAGAGCTGGAGTTTAAAATTCAATGGAAACTGCAGCGGCAGATAATTGCAGTGTCATCACCGCTTGGAGGCTTGTAGGAATGTCCGATGTTAAAAAAATGTACAAAATAGGTCCAAGTACGCTTCCTTGAGGTACTCGTCAGTGGTAATTTTTTGGCACATCTTGCGGTGAAGAGTCTGTTTGTAAGACGCGGCTCGAGCAAATTATGAGTGTTTTGTGGCAGATGGATGTTAATTTAATAAACCAAACCGACAATGCAATTAGAAATACGGCGCTGCGATATTCTCTGTGCTGAAAAGCCGCTCGTATTTCAGAAGTTATGCGGTGTTTTTTTCATTGGTGATGAAAGTAATACATTATGTATAGAGTCGAAATTGTAGTATATATATAACTGCACAAATATGTAACTCGACTATTATCTTGGGCGGAATTAAGTGATGACCAGAAGCTTTTTTTGGGTTCAGCTGATATTTCATTTGGAAGGAAGGATCTACGTTTGGAACACTCCGAAAAGTGAACAGGTTCGTATGCGGATGAGGCTTAAAGACATTTTGTAAGTGTGGCGCACACTATAGCCTTTTTCTTGTCGATGCACGCCCATAAAATTATCTGGGTGTGCTCGACAGATAAAAATTTTGTTGCAGGTGGCAGAAAGCTATTGTTTTTTTCTTCCAATAAAGTTTCTGACAGTTTACAATAAGCTGCCTTTAGTTTATCTTTAGTAGCTGGAGTCCGGTGGGATTTTCCACTAGGAGCGATAATGAGATATGAATATTTGGGCGTGTGCTTCCTCGTGGCCATGACCTTCGGCATAGAGTGTTTGGCAGCGTGTTTGAAAATATTTCTGTGAGTGGTTTTTGTGAGTTCTCAATATGTATATACTCTATTTTCTTTACTTCAGACGTTTTTCGAGAAAATAAAAACAAACCAAATTCGCCGATATACAGGTCGGTGGATTGGGGTCTTCTAAAAAGAAGGTGCGTCCTGGCTGACATGATATTAAACCTTGCAGAGATCGGAAAATAATCAAACAAATTCATCATTATTAAAAACCGTTAAAAAAATGGCGTCTTTCAACAAAAAATGTATTTCGAATATTTTAAAAGTACTTAAATCAAAATTTCTTCAAGTCCGAAACGGGCGTGATAGAGAGTTGTATAAATAAGCCATATACCAACTTTCAAAGAAATCGGTTTAGAAGAACTTGTCATGTCATATCATGTCAACCCCTTCACAAAAAGTAGTTTCGAGATTAGGAAACAAATTTAATGGCTGGGAGGCCACGTAACAAATATTCGAGAATAGTTCGAATTTTGAAAAATCTTTTTAGAATCATATTTTTAAATGGGTAAATATGTACATACATAGCTAAGACTTTCAAGAATGCTGCACAAAACAATATAGTGCAATCGAATATCCTCTGTGTAAGATTGACAAAAAAAAAGAAGTTTAAGAAAAATTATTTTAAAATCAAAAAAGTTTTAATTGTTAAGGAGGTTTGTTTGATATTATTGATTTGCTTAATAAGCTTGCACAACAAATAAATATTGCTCAAAAAATTTTTAGTAACAAAATAATGAATTTTTTATTGAGTTAATAATACTAAAAGAACAATAATTTAATTGTTATTTTTATTAAATCATCTATGATGATTATGACCCCTGTTTATAAAATAGCAAGTTTTTATCAAAAATATTCTAAAAAATGCGATATGGACATAAAAATATGCTAGATTATATGCATATGCTATGCGAGAACGGGAAGATGTCGGAAGCGCGGTCGAAGACGGTGCACGCGCAGCTGGTCGAATCCATCTTTGCGCGGATGGGGGAAGATCCCAGCGTCCTCATGCCCACATTCGATGTTACAGGGTGGCTGAACGGGGTTAAAATCATCAAGTGCAACGACGATCCCACCTTGAAGTGGCTGACGCGAACGGTCTGCCAGACGGAAGCTTTTGTGGGAGGGGGTGACGCTGAAGGTAGTCGACAGGGAGCTAATCTTGTCTAAAACAAAGGCGAAAGTGCTCTTCCCATTCGCGATCCAAGGAGTCCGGGCGCTGCTTTAAAGGCAGAACCCGGAATTCCCAACGGCAGATTGAAAAGTACTGCACATGGCGAGCCAACGACCCAACGAGGATGGCCAGAGGAGGTAGAGGACCTTCTATATCCCAGGTACGGGAAGATGGCATGGGGCATGGGTAGCGTCTACCTGCGCCTCAACAAGCGCCACCCCGGGGACAAGGACGCCCACACACTGCCGTCAGGTGAGGTGGAGAAGGACCTGGGCCTTGATAGTGAAATAAAGGGTGCCCAGGACCTGAGGCTGGTAGACTCGGATGAGGAGGAGGACGGTGACCTGGCATTCATAGTCAACCCGTCGTGTGGAGGTGAGTGAGGTACCCATGGCGCTGAGGGTACTGCAGCTCAATCTACATAAAGTTAGATCGCCTTGATGGAGCTCTTCATTGCCTTGGTGCAGGGATCCGTCGACATAGCTCTGGTCGAATAGCCATGCATCGCCACAGGAAATTCTGGACTAAAGTGCTGTCGTGATGCTAGAGGGCGATTAGAAGCGCTTTCTGGTAGCTTCCTGCTATATGGCGAACGACAGACCAGCACCACCCAAAGAACTTAAAAGCTTGGTAGAGGCCAGCCCGAAAGACCAGCAACTTCTCGTGGGCACCGATGCCAACGCACACCATAACTTTTGGGGAAGCCCTGACATCAACGAAAGAGGTGAGTCACTTTTACAATTTATACTATCAACTATCCTAGAGATAGCAAACGTGGGGGAGGAGCACACCTATGTGAGACCTATTTCGTCAAACGTACTAGACCTAACACTCGTAGCGTGTCAAAATACTCTGGTATCTGCATGGAGAGCCCTCGAGAGACCATCCTTCTCAGACCATAAGTATATTCTGTTGCACTTTGACTTTAAAGACTCTCCAAGACTAGCCATACAAACTGGGGTCAGTTCAAGAGGTAAGTAAAATTAAGACTCGCGACGCACTCGAGCACAATAATACAGCGGAACACATAGAAATGTCTCTAGAGACTCCATTCAAGGATTTTGCTAGATGCGTATCACGCGTCCGGTCTAATCTATTGAATGAGGAAAAGGACCAAACCACCATAAGGAAACCGGGACCAATCACTACAAAGAAACAACCTCAGAGAACTCTTCGAAATCGCCGAACAGGCAGAAGACGAGACCTTCAACAAGGAGTACGAAGTACGAAGGGAACTAAGAAACTCGTGGAGCAACTTCTGCTCCAGCATCGATAAAGTCCCAGAAACGGCTAGCCTGCGAAAGCTGCTATCGAAGCAACCTACCATACAGAGTCAGATCAAAAGTGACGACAGACAGTGGACTAACGGCTATATAGAAGCCCTTTCAGCACTAATGCAAGCTCGCTTCCCAGGATACATAGAAGTTCCGGATGCAAATGCACATTAAGACCTAGCAACCTGCGAAATTATAATTCCCCTAGAAAAATCCAACGAATACCTGGATTAGACAGAATATTTCCAGCCATGCTACAGATTACCAAGGAATAGATCACCCCATGGCTCTAAACAATCTACTCAGCATGCCTGAGCACGGGATATATCCCTATCCAATGGAGGACCTAAAATAATGTATTTCTTTCAAAAGCAAAAAAGTGCAGCCACCTCATGTCAACCAACCAGCACGCGTACACCACAGAGTAATCGGTGGAGACGACAACAAGGAATATGCCCGAGGAGTGTTTTCAGAAATATCCGGCGCATTCAACAGCGTAAGCACAGACACGATTATGGACCGCCTAGAAGCGACCACCACGCAACCCGCCATCAAACTCTGGATAAGAAACCTTTAAAGTTGCAGACGGGTGTAATCAGAGTGGGGCACCGCCTACATGGTGAAGGGCACACTACAAGGAAGTGTCTCTCATTCCTATTATGAAATATGGTGGTTGATGACCTAATACAGAGTTTCGAGAGAAGAGCATCGAAAATAACAGCCTATGCAGACGACATAGGCATCATTTTTACGGGAGTTTGTCCGTAATGAAAAAAACTCTAAGGAAGGTCAAATTTAGATGAACGGGTGAAAAGACCACCGCAGCCCTATACGCATCCAAGAAGATGCTTAGCCGCACGAGGGGCCTGTCACCTGCTCTAATGCACTGAATTTACATCTGGGTATTGCGTCCTACTTTGCTGTATGGAGTACTTGTGTGGTGGAAGGCTACAGAAAAGAGGACATACAAAAAGCTTATGGAGAAAACTCAGCGGCAAGCAATGCTCTGCATCACGGGGGCGCTGAGGTCAACCCCCACAAACACACTCGAAACAATACTCAGAATCGACCTGAGGACGTGGGGACCTGAGGACCAACACATAAAAATATACACCGACGGCTCCAAGATGGAAGGAGGAGTAGGAATGGGCTTATACTGCTATAAGCTACCGCCCCAATGCAGCATATTCCAGGCAGAAGTTTTTGCCATTAGGAAAGCAGCGGAGGTGGCACATAACATAGAACGTCCACTTGACGTGGTCAACTTATTTGTAGACAGCCAAGCAGCGATAAGATTCATGCAGTCGTCCATGATCTGTTCCAAAAATGTACTGGCGAGCATTAAAGCACTAGATACCCTCAGCACTAATAAGGTAGTGCGGATCTACTGGGTTCCCAGTCACCAAGGCATTGATGGCAACGAGACGTACAAGCAATGGACTGAAAAGTGCTGGCAAATGGCAGAGCAGAGGACGTGCCCATCTCCTTAAGAACGCTCTAGAGGCGCTAAGCAAAAGCAGGTGGAAAAGAACCAAAACCTGAAAAATCTCAAAAATCAAGTGCAAGGAGCGCAACGAGAAACTTTGTCACTACGTACTGCACCTACCTCGAAATTCTCACGAGTCACTGTCTTACCGCGACGCACCTAGTCGAACTAGGCATCACCAACAATGACAGTTACTGGAAATGCGATGACGCTGGGACGTCAAAGTCCTTGGAACATATTATATGTAACTGCCCAGCTCTGTTCAGGGCAAGGAGAAGATACCTGGGCTCCCCGGTACTGACATCGCTAGAAGAAGCCACCCCCTACCATTCGCTAGGTTCTGTATGAAACTTTCCCAAAATCTGTCTTCCTGTTGCAGGAAGTAAAATAGTCGGAAAAAGCCGGATCAGACGACTATAGCATATAGCTTCCAAAGGAACAATCGGAAAAACAAATGAGCAAATATTATAACTTTGCTGTTTTTTAATTTCTATTAAGTTCTTCAAGATCAAATATTTTTAGAACTACGGTTTAAATTTCATGAAAATCGGACTACTATAAAATATAGCTCCCATAGAAACAATCGGAATATTAAAAAAAAAATTAACTTCTCTGCTTTTGTAATTTTTTAAAACATTCTTTTGAAAATAGTAATTATTTAATAGATCGAATTTACGATTTGAATGTAATTAAAATCGGAAAAAAATATCATACAGCTGTTATACATTCGGCCTTTTCTCCTTGTCGTAAAGAGCGCTGAGTAGCCGATGTTCTCAACCCTGCATGAGAAAACATAGGGAGTATCCTGTTGATTCCGACGTACTCGAGTTCACCACTAGCATACTTTCCGCCAATTTCTCGTCCCGATTTCTCTGGTTCTATCCTGGTTTTTACTGTTCGGTTTGCTCTTTATGTCGGATTTTCCTGCTTTGTATATGGCGCTGTGAATTGATGCTTAATGCTCATGTCGCTGAGGAATTTCTTGAATTCTCGGCTGACAAACTTTACTCCATTATCCGTCATAACCACCTTTGGGGCTGGGATTCTTTGAAAACCTATCTATAAGCACACAAAGAACCCGTGCTTCGATACTGTTGCCCATGGTTCTCTGGGTATCTGCGTCAGCATTTTCCCAGCTGCCAGCATCTGGTTAGGTTTGTATTTAAGGCATGCCTCGCATTTTCGCGGGCCGCCAGCCTTGCATTTGTTTTCCGACTTTCCACATGTCCAGCAGCTGGTAAGTCATGATTCTTCTTTAATTCGGTTTCCCTCAGTTCACGTGGGACACAGAGCTTCCATGCTGCCCCATCATCGCTTCCTGGTCTGTGCGGGATATGCTTACATAAAGCGCCTCCCTCTGTGGGTGTCCTCCGGAGTTTCCTTGGCTAGCCTAAAGGCTTCTGGCAGAGGCTGTCTTGACAGTGCATCAGCCACCACGTTCAGCTGTACGCTATCTCAAAATCGTAATGCTGCAGTTCCAGGGTCCGTCTAGCGATCCTTTCTGAAGGGCTTTTGATGCTGTTTAACCATTTTAGCGCCATGTGGTCAGTTACTACTTTGAAATGGTATTGCCTGCTACTCTCTTCAAGGGGAATCTGCCAGTATCAGTATTGGCTTTTCGAGTGCTCTATGCATCCCTTTTGTAGCAGCTCGTCGACTTTTGCATTGACATCCCATTGCATTTTCGGGTTCTTTTGGTATTACATTTGCTTGATCGTCTTTCTTGGTAATTCAGTGCTCGGCTTTGTTGGATGTTCACTGCATAGTTCGAAATCATCCAAGAATTTCTTAATGCCGTTTTTCTCAGTTGTGTGTTGGACCACCGCCACTGACAACTGTTCCTCGAGCCATCTATTGTGCCTTTGCCTTTCGGGGACTATCACCTTATGTCCGGCACACTTTATTTTTTTTTTCCGGCTCAGTCCAAATTTTTGCCATCTTTTGGTCTTCATGCGTGCTCGGAGAGGGCTTTCCGTATTTCGTCTAACTCAGCTACCTGTGTCTCGATTCGGAGACTTCTAACTGTAAGTCGCGAACATATCGACGTAGCAATCTTGCTGTTAACTCCGCACGGCTCCATTTGATTCTTCACGTTGTTTCACTTGTTACTGGTTCTCTGATAACTAATACTTGTTGACATTTAAAACAAGAAAAAAAGAATATAAATCGGAACAGTAAAATGAAACTGAGTTGGGAGTATTAAGCGACGTAAGTGTATTTATTAGAACACTTGATAATATGATCTGCTTAAGCTTAACTTATCTAGTGCTCTCCAGAGCAGAGCGGAGACTTAAGGGAGAGTTGGTGCGGGTCAGCGTAGGGACAGCGGATGGAGACACTGGCATATAATACAAACGCCTACTTTGCGTGTACATTCTGCCCCCTTGCGAGGACCACCGTAGCAAGAACTTAAGACATTAGGACCTCAAGAACTCGATGACTTAATAGAACTGTGAGAAGACAATTGTCTGTGAAAACTTCCGTATCGATAGGAGGGAGCCCTGTTCGATTTGTACTCTGAGCTGAGCGTCAAACTTTTCGAACACAGAACATTTTTGATCGTATTTCAAAGTGATCGTATTTCAAATGTATCTGCGGCATCTTCGCCCGCAGTTACAATACACTCGGAGCATGTATCATATGCTTCCTCCACCTTATCCCATAGTAGATAAGGTTTGGGAAGCAGCACTGAATTTTTGACGCTGGCTTCGAAACAGCTCAAACAAAAAATAAACTAATTTAAAGCGGCGTTTGCCATTGCGGATATAAATTTATTTATGATTCGACTCGAAAAGTAATAGTTGCATTTTTTTCTCAATAGGTGAAAATATTTATCTTTGAAGTTTAAGAGCCAAAACGAACTTGTACTGACATTCGTTTACACTAGAATTTATGGATCAATTTGGAATTTAGGATCCAAACAAAGTTCGTAAGGATATACGGCCGCACTGGAATTTGTGGATGAATTTTTTCGGAAGCATAATTTAACATTTTTGGAAAAACATTTCACCGAAATATTGTGCTACAGACCATCAATGTAGTTAATTAATTAATGAAAAAACTGCACAGTACACATATATGGTCAAACTGACGCATGTTGTAGAGAATTTATATATATATAAATATAGCTGGGAGTTCGTTATTGAGTTCGGAATATTTTGCTGTGGCTAGGGTATAATTTTGTATTTGATGTATATTTTGTGGAATAGTTTAATTCAACTGCAACTGTTCGAAAATATGGGCACAAGAAAAATGACAAAATATATGTATATTAGATTCCCTAATGTCGGATTTTATCGGATTTGGTTTTGACAAAGCCATACAGAAAGTCAAACGAAAATCTGGCTGTATGATCTGCAGTAATATATTGCATATCACTTACCTGAAGCCACCAAAGGTGCTGGTAGAAAACGAACCAGCTCCGCGAATGGAGTCGCAAATCCGACTCAAAGGACAAAATGCTTGGGTGTTGGGGCTTCTTTAGGCTGAATCAGTAGGATGAAACCGATTCCCACGAAGGAATGCGAAAATATATAAGCTCGAAAATTTGGGGGGTATTACGCAACATGCTTGTATTTATTAGATTTCTTGAGTATAGGAACTGCTTCTGCTTAACTTATCTAGCGCTCTCCAGAGCGGAGCGGAGACTTGAGGGGAAAGTTGGAGCGGGATAGCGTAGGGACAGCGGATGGCGACCTTTGGAGGAACTGTCTCTATACACTGGCAAAAAATACACGCGCACACTTGGCGTAAGCCCTTTAAAAATATCAAAAGATTTTAAAAGTAGACTTCGCCAGCTAATTGTGTTGCTCTTCTTAAATCTTCGTTTTAACACTTTAAAACAAATTTATTCAAATTTAAAAAATACCAAGCTTTTACTTTAACCAACTCATTGAACAGCGTTTATTTTAACAGCATTATTTTAGAATTACCTATAGCATATTATATTTCGTTATTAATAACTAAAGTAACAGAAGAGGAGAAATTCAAGCTTAATTGTCGTCAGTTAACAGTCATCCCTACACGATGTGCGCTGTTATCAGTAACAGCGATAGTCCATCCGACCACATACCGACCTCTATCAGAATGAGAATACGACAGTCGTCTCAAAGCGTTCTTTTACGATTAGACAAAGTAAGCAAACGCGTGTTAAATATTGCTAAATCCGATCAGGTTCGAGGTGCAATATCGACATTTTAAGTCCTGGATGAAAGCATCCCACTCGTTCGTAAGCCGGAACAGCTGACGTTGACCACCTTCTGACCTGCAGAACAGTAGAAATAATTTCTGCAAATCGCAGTGGTAATATTGTGCTTATTTAGATCTTGAAGTTGCGATCGTACCCATTTGAAAAACATCCCTTTTTCTTTTAAACATATTTTTTTCTTTTCAAACATAGAAAGAACTTACTGACGTATTATTATATAATTTTAATATTTCCTTATATTAACTTACCAGAGTAAAATAAGTAACTTTAATGGGCACCTGAATTAAAACGGTTTCAGTGCAAATGGGAAAAACAGCTTTAAAATGTCTTTATACGTGTAAAAGACCAAGCCAAAGTGCAACAGCACCTAAGTTATCTATTACAGTTTTATCATGTTATCTCTTCGGATTGACTGTATCCATTTTTTTAGCCTTCCTAACTCTGTCTACCAATTTTATTCTGTGGCTGAGATGCTGATTTGGGAATAACCGACTTCCCTAGCCCCTTCCGAATTTGTAGGCACAGTATACCCTCAGTCGGTATCCACCTCAAAGAAAAAATGGCGAGCAGCATGGGACCCGCAAAGCAACTACAAGAACAAACAAAAAAAAACAGCAAGAAAAGTCGGGTCTTGTGGGACCCGGAGTTACCTTCAGCAGAACTACTGCCATGAATCGACCAGATCGACTATCAAGCTTAAAATCTCACTGAATTTCGAATTTTCGGCCTCACCCAAGAACATTTTTGTCAAAGATTTTATATATCGTGCAAACGTCTCGACCAGCTTTAACCTTCTATTAGCGATGCCGTAGGGCTTCTAAGGAAATTAATTGCTTTTTTTTCGAAAACCAAAGTACAGTTTTCAGCTATTCGAAATGAGCATGAAACGAAATGCTGGAATTTGGTTCTTCAGATAATCAATTTATTCATGGGGAGCTTCTGATACTTCTTATTCAAACACATTCCCATAAGCCGGAAAACTCCCTCCCGGACAACCTTGTCACTCCGCGAATGGATGCCCGAACGCCTAATCGGCTGTAGAAATATCTAACACACAAACATTAAAGCCACCCCGGCCAGTTCAAGTAAATTACCTGACATTTAATTTAGCCAACACTTTAAGCCCGATCATGTTCGGCTAAAATAATAAAACGAACTAGAAAGAGAACATTTAATAGTGAAAGGTTTATTAATAGGTCGCCCAGCAATACGTCTTCGTGAACTATGGAAAGCGTAGGCATCATAGTGATATCAGCGATACGTTGGGAGAATAGCGATAACAGTCTGTTTACGTATGTAATTGTTTTTGATCGACAGTATTTAGCTTTACTAGATAGTGAGGCAAAAATGGGAGGATCCCTAGATAAAAGTTTGCCACTGGGAATTACAAACACATTAAAGCCCGTGGAAACGTAGTAACTACAGACGGAACAAAGCAGTCCACTCTTGGACCGACTATAGTCCAAGTCAATTACAGCAATTAGTCGTAAGGTTTCAGCGAAAATGGTTCGACCTTAGAAGTAGACAACCCAAGCTAGACTTGTATATCGCGGTAAAATCTAGATCGATCTAATCAAACCCAATACGTTTTGTCTTGATTGTTGAAAAGTAAACGATAGCAGATTTCTGTCCAATCCCAAAAATAGGTGGAATGATAAGTCGTCTTCAAATGGTTTACTGCATTTCAAAAATCGATTTCAAAGATGCTTTTTGGTAGTCATCACAAATCAACGAGTATGGAGGTTACGATAACAAATTCCTATTCAATTCCAAATTAAAATGGACTGATGAGCCGTCTTCCCCAGGTTTCCTGAATTTCAAAATTCGATTTTAAAGTTGCCTTTTGGTAGATCAATTTAGATGAGCATTCAAAATTAACCCAACCCCAAAAATCCAACAGCAACTAAAACTATTTCTTGGTAGTGTACCTTTTGTCCTCGTTTTATCAATTATTTTCTTTGAGAAACCGCCATTTCGTCAAAATGCTTTATTTTGCTTACTCCTTCGATTAATTACTAGATTGGAAAATACTTTAACGATATCTGTTTGATTTTTTAATGTCAAAGTATCCAGTCCAGATATAGTGATCACCGCAAAAAACCGGTGGCAGAGAAAAAGACGAGCACCCCGAGCGAAGCCAGGAACAACGGAATCAACTCAGGCACCCCGAAGGAGTCGAGCTACATCAACACAACCCGGAGCACTATAAGGGAAGGAGAGCGAAAGCTGCATTCTGTGCATTCTGGCTGGTGAATCGGGTGGTCACGTTTTATAATTCTTTGGTGGGACGCACACATACATTTGTTTATTTCAAAAAATAAACACTGGAGAACATGGTGGGAGTTCAGCGAGAGTTTTCAAAACCTCAAAAGACTCTCTCGCGGTTATTAAGGATAACTGCACACCGGACCTGAGGATCTCTTTTTGAGAACGTATAAGGTAGATGATATGGTACAGCAGAGTACACCTCCTACACCTATGTATGTGCCCAGCGCACAGCCAAAATGGAGGCCGGCGTGTTCTCCATACTTAACCTGAGGATAACCTAACTGTGCGGATTGGAGGACCGTGAATTAATCGTCAGGAGTATTTCTTGGGCATTTGGAGGAACCTGTAAGAAGCAACAAGTTTTTCTGCTTACCTGTGTGTTTGGAAATGCGTTTTGCTAAAATAAATACTTAGATGTGAGGGCCGGCACATTCGTAAGATTGCTGGGCACATTTTGCTATACCCTTAAAATTTTTCCTTTCTTCTTTTGCTGTCCAATTCGTTATTGATAAGACCAAAGCAACCCAAAAACAACTACATTATTTTTTTTGTTTAGGATAGCTAAGTCAAATAAAATTTGTTTCTGTCTTTTCGTCAACTCTACACTAAATTCTTTACGTGTATTCGCGACTTTTTTTTAATGGGTTGGTAAGTACACTGCCATAAGGTAGTTTTGTGAACCCCTGCTTTAAACTAAGTATTCACCCTACAAAACAATCGCACATTAGGTGGCGCACTGCATAGCCAATACTGGAAGCTAAGAGCGTGCAGCACCGTTACCCCCCGCTTACAGTTATTTTGTTCTCTCTCCCTACTGCTGGGATAGAGGGGCACAAAAGCGCGGCAGAGCGTCGGCAGAGGACTTCAAAACCACATATCTTCTAAGATCTTAGCTCGATTTTGAAAATTTGTGTCTACCGATAGATATGACAGAAACCATATCTCAGAATGCCCGTACATACTTTCACGATTTGTGGGCGTTAGAGTAGGCGTGGCTCCGCTGTGGCTCTAGCTTTTATAGTTTCCGAATCGGCTATTGATCCCGATCAAGAATATATATATATATATGTCGAGAGAATTAATAATAATGGTAAACCAATGTAACTGAGAGAAACCTGTCATTTCAAATAAAGAGTTGAGAGAAAGATTGTGTCCTTCTGAGACCGTTTAAGGGTTTCAAGAGCGTGGCTAGGTGGGAATTCACCTTAACCGGGTGTGGCACAATTGTTTTTGCAATAAGGAGGGTGAAATAAAAAGTAGTAGAGAATAAATTAAAAATGACAAGTGACTACAGAATGACAAAAACACGATAGAGTTGAGCAGAGTAGTTGAGTGTTCAGAACTTATTCTTTCGAGAACCTTCGAACGGGCAACACGTGTAATTGCGATTCACTGCGCATCTTAATAAGAAAAACCCAAGTGAAAATAAAGAAATAAAGTGAAGGACAAATCAACTCCCGAAGCGACCCCTATCTCCGACATCAGAAGTGGGATCCCCATCGCCACAAGAACATTCTGACGATGTGTTGCAGGCGATTTTAGAGACACAAAATTGAAACTTCCTAGAGTTGTTGAAAACTGTGAATACAACATCGACTGCAGCCTCACAAAATATTTCGGTGACATTGCCTATGTTAAATACTGATGTGCCTGGGGCCTATGCCGCAGCGTGGTGTAAAACCGTGGATATGATCCGAGCGTCCACTGGAAGGCTTTTAACAAAGATAAAGATGACAGTGATACACTGTGCATTAATTTTCGCGAATTAAATGCGAATACGGTGTCTGATAAGTATCCATTGCCATCAGATAGATAGATTATGTGGTAGTAAATACTTTAGCAGTTTGGACATGGCCAGCGGATTTTATCAGATACCGATTCTCACTGATTCCATCGAGAAAATAGCTTTCGTGACTCTAGAAGGCCAATATGAGTTCCTTTCTAACAGTTGAAACCATTGTATCAGTGTACTTCTAAGGTAAATGGGTTTGTTTAGAAGGAGAATCACGAACAAATACGTAAAAGAATTATTGATGTGTTGACAAGTGACCCGGTGCTGACCATATTTAACCCTGAGCTCTCGATCGAATTGCATACAGACGCCAGGGCGGATGGTTTCGGTGCAATGCTCCTTCACAGGATTGACGGCAAATTTAGGGTGATCGAGTATTTCAGCAAGTGTACATCGGCTGCAGAATCAAAATATCATTCATATAAACTCTAGTTATACTTTAGCCAAGTATAATCCTGTCAAACATTTTCGACGTTATCTGAATGCTAAAAAGTTCGTCGTCCATACTGACTGAAATTCCTTAAAAGCGAGTCGCACCAAGGCTGAACTGACACCACCCGTTCACCGATGGTAGAATAGAGAAAGGGAACTCAAATGGAACACGTAGACTGCCTATCACGAAATCCTATTCAAGAAGCCTCGAAAACGATAAACAAAGTAGTAGAGGTTTGCGTTGACTTGGCAGTGATAACGGATAATTGGCTAATCGCTGAACAGCAGAAGGACCTAGGTATAGTTAATATCATGACACAAACAAATGGAGGTGAGATGCAAGTTGACAGAGCTAAAACTTGTGAAATTAGAGCCAGTATCGCAAAATTCAGAGAAGTGGCAAGACTCGTTGCTTCCCAGTGATTCCGAGAGCCTTTAGGTCATGTGCACGAGGCTATAATGCATCTTGGATGGCATAAGACACTTCACAAGGACTATGAACAATATTGGTTTGAAAATATTTTATAACCTGTAAGCTCTCCAAACCCTTAAAAGGCAAGCTACAAATGGAACTTCACCCCATTCCCAAGGTAGAAATTCCCTTGCATACCGTACAAATAGATATGAGTGGAAAGCTGAGCGGCAAAAATTACATGAAGGAATATGTACTAGTACAAATAGACGCATTTACCAAGTATGTTTTCCTATATAACATCCTAAATTTGGATTCTGAAAATTGTATCAACGGAGTAAAGACAGGTATATCACTATTTGGGGTTCCTAGCCGTATCGTAGGTAGGAGCTTTGCTAGTGGTCGATTCCATGACTTCTGCTCATCAAATAAAATTCAGCTACATTTAATTGCAACAGGGGCAAACGGCCAACCGGAGCGCGTGATGAGCACGTTGAAAGGAATGTTGACAGCAGTTGAGACAAGCGATATCTCTTGGCAGGATGCATTGATGGACATCCAATTAGCTATGAATTGTACTAGTAATCGGGTGACTAATTTCAGCCCCTTAGAATCACTAATAGGAAAACAGGCAAGACCTTTGGGCATGTTACCCATAATATCTGATCCTAAGATAGTTTGAAAGGAAGCTAAGGCAGAAGCTAAAATGAATATGGATAAAAATGCAAAATATGACAAGGCCTGCCGGGGCAACCATATCAATAAAGTGGTCTTTCACAAATAAACCGCGAATTTTGGTTTATTATTATTATGTGAAAATACCTACCCGTTTTTTTCGTAGCGATTTTAAAACGGAACTTTTTTGTAGGCCATTCTGTAGTTGCGGCTTAGTGTCTGCTATCACCATAAAATTTGTACCGTCCAGATAGTAGTGGAAACATTTTACGCCGAGCAGTTTCGTATTTTGCTTGATATATTTAACTTTATGTTTATCAAGGTCTTTCGATGCGAAAACATTGGGCCCCTTTTGGCCATCGTGCTGAAGATGCGACAGGTCTATCCCGATGCCAAAAGATATTGCATCTTTAGCCGCAATCAGCTTTAAATTTTCATCGAGCTAAAATTGCTTGTTGCTGACCAAAAATATATGCTAATTTTTTTTTTTTGCAAATTAACTGAAATGAGCTGTTTAATGAGAATAATTTGAGCTAACAACGCACAATAGGAAATATTTCCACTTTGCGAATATTAGTTAATTACTTAAGAATAAAATTAGATATTTTGCTCTAATTCTGTATGCATTGTGGACTTGTGGACTTTTTATAAGTGTCTGATTCCATTTTCTAAAGAAATCAAAAATTGCGCCAACCTTTCGTACAAAAGCCAGCTGTAGTAGTGGTGGCACTAACGAAATATCATTAAATATCGCTCATTTCCGGAATATTTTCTAAAAACATTTGGTGCGAAGGATTTTCTTTAACATTAGGCCTTTGGGATTCCCTGTGTAAATAAATGCGCATGTGCAAGCAAGTTTTGTGTGTAATCAATCTATTAGATTTTTCTCAAAAAATAATTCAAGGTGGAAAACTATTTCATAAAGCTGTCAGTCAGTTAAAATACAAGTTCTTGTATGAAAAACATTTTTGTTTTCTAAAATATGCGAGCCAAACTACCTAGTTGTGCGTTAAATGACGCTTTTAAAGTATTGGTCACGTTAAAATATATTAGCAATTGGGACACCTGGTCAACCCTTAGACTATATATTTTTTTTATATTATTATGAAATTGAGTAACTATATAAATATTTATTGCCTATAATAGCCTAGTTATACTCACGCACGTCTTCTATCGAAAGTACGAAATGAAGCAGAGAAGGCTGTTACACTTGAGAGACGTGCTTCATTGCGTCTGAACAGCATTTTACTGATATGATTTGTCAATGAAAATACTCCTTTTTTACTCTTTACGTATGTTTAATATTTTCAAGCAATACTATTTTATTTCTTTTCCTAAAAAAGTCAAAGATCACCATTTCTTAGTAAGAGTTGCCTCTGTGCTTGCGCCATACGTCAAACACTTGAACGTACATTAATGGACCCTAATTGACGACAAGTTGATATTTCTTTCCAAGAAATTTATTTTAATACCATTTTCTAATTTTACAAAATAATATTAGAACACGCACAGACACAAACAATTAGTACAACCAACACAAAGTACAAACCACTAAAATTAATATCCATTAAAAATATTTTATAATACGGGTATGACATTACATTGTTCGCCTCATTCATTGACGAATTCGTTGAAGCTCAGAGTCAGAGACAACTATATGGTTACTGCTGGAAATTTTTTGGTCATAAAAACATGGTCACACTGCTTATTTAACGTTAAATTCAAACTTTATGGTTTTGTTTATTATATTGTGTTTATCCCGCGAATTTTAACTTTTAAAGGTTATTAAGTGTTACCTTTTTATAGTAAAAAATATTTCGTATACATTTAAGCCTTGCTTTTTCATTTCGTTTTGTCGCCAACTCCCATAAATGAGCAAAATTGTATTTTCAAATACAATTCATAGAAATCTGACAGTGCCCTTGCATTTTTAATGGAAAATGGGTTTACAACGAAATGGAAAAATGCACGGATGTGATATATACCCGGCATATCCGGCCGTAATTAATTCTAATTTAAGACTCAGGCCAAAAGGAATAGAATATTTTAAAAATAAGGCACTTGTATCATTGCAAAATCTTTTGGATCATACATCATCCCGCATTCTTGAATTGCAACACGAGGTCTTAGAAACACTTCCCAACGTGGTACATTGCAAGTTATTGGTCAGCTATGGATATGATGGTTTGTCCGGCCAGAGTTTATACAAACAGAGTTTCTAGATCCACGATAGTCCTTCAATTGACAGTTCATTGTTTGTTACTACAATTGTCCCATTGAAATTAACAAATGAAACGCTCCAAATTATTTGGCTCAACAAGACTCCGCAATCTGTTAGATTTTGCCGCCCATTGAAGTTTGAATTCATTTAGAATACTTCCTCTCTTATATTAAAAGAAAAGAAAATTTGGATGCCCAGATTGGCAACATGCAAATATATTTGTATAAATTTAAAGAAAAAAATATATATGTCGAGTGTATTGGTCACATGGCAGTAATATATGGTAAAGTGTTAAACATATTAACAGGCACCAACTCTTGTCAGTCTTGCCCAATCTGTGGAGCAAAGCCAAAACAATTGCTCAACATTAAAGACATAAACTCGAAGGCACACGCTTGGATCCGCTTTTTCGAGTTTGTTTTAAAAATCTCATTTAGAATTGATTTTAAGAAGTGGCATGTCAAGGACAGCGATAAGCCTAAACTAAAAGAACGAAAAAGATGAAAGAAATGGGCGTAAATGTGGACAAGCCTCTTTCAAATGGCAGTGGAAACTTCGATGACGGCAGCACTGCAAAAAGAGCATTTTCCAATGCAGCTTTACTTTCATCAATTTTTGGTTTTGATTATGATATTAACATAACATAAAATGTATCTTTACTTTCAGAATAAAGCACTAATAATGGAGATGAATACTAAAATGTGATCTTAGATAATTGTTTTTTTTTTCATTCAATATAAAGAATTATAAAATAAAAATGTTTAATGGAGCTTTCTTGCATATCGTCCAGATCGGTTATATGACAGCTATATGAAATAGTGCCCCAAATCATTTGACACTTGGTAGGCCATCTTGGGAGCTTATAAATTTATACAAACCAAAATTCAATTCAATAGGTTTAAAATTAGAGTTTATGCCAAAACAGAAAAATCCATTGTGCCCCGGTGGTATTTCATCGATCGGTAATTTTATACCAAAGTCAGGTTCGTCATAGGTTGTCTTGCTCGCACTATCGTAATATCGTCCAGTTAAATAAAAAATGAGAAACGAATGAAGCCAACAATGTAGTGTCATAAGCCCATAAAGAGTGCTTCATAAATATTTGCTGCAAAACATCTATAGTAACAGCTGGCTTAAGAGCAGTGAGGTTTGATAGTGGTCTGTTAAATAACATTTTGTGGTACAGAGCTTTACAGTTTAAAAATTTCTTAAGATGTAAGCAAAAAACAAAAAAGCAATTTAAGGGGCTATACCAGTGTAACCCAAAAAAAAAGAGAGAATTTTGGGAAAGTACTTAATAAAATGTTTTGCAATTTTTCGCACATAACTGGGTAAGCTTTCAACTTTATTTCAATATTTATTTTGTTTTACAAAAATATTAAGATATTTATTGAGAAAAAAGTACTCCAATTGCTGATTCGGTTCCGGTCGAATGAGTGGCTGAATTTGAAAAATTCAAAAAGATTATGAAAAATATTTCCACTACTATGACCTTTAAGCTTTACAACATATAAAATATAAATAAAATGGGTGAAAAAATTACATTTTAAATTCTGCCAAATGGACAATTTTCGACCAAGTCAAAAGTTCGTAGGTCTTTGTAGGTTGGACCCATTCAAAACGATTGAGTCTTAATTTCAAACCGAATGATTAACTTGTAGTCGAATTATAATGTCAACAGTTTTTGAGATAAACGTTAAAGTTTCAGTTGAAGGCTGCCATTAAAAAACTTTCTTAGATACTGTCTTGGTTAGTGAGAATTGGAAATGACTAAATTTCCCAATCCTTCCAAAATATAAAAGTCCAAGAGTCGCTGCCATTTTTTGTAAACTTGAGCGCTTTATACCTATACGCGCTTTTTTTATACGCGAACTTTTCCAAGTCCGATCGAGTAGCACTGCAGCGCACAGCTCAAGTCTGGGTATTTGATTGATAGGTGCGACCTTAGACTTGGCCACAAGCAAATTTACTTCCACGTCATCCTGAGCTTCCGTTCGCATATAGATGCAACATCCAAACGCTCGCTTAGATGCATTCGAAAATCCATGAACCTCCGAAGTCTTCGAGTGAGTAGTATTGTCCATACTACTATCGTGGTATATTCAATAAAGCTAGACTTTTCAGGCCGTCAAGTATTTCTTTCCAGCGCTCTTACAGTTCCCCATCAATGGGAGTATCCCAGTTGAAACCTTGTAATTTGAGATCCTGTAATAAAATCTTACAACGTATAATGGCCGGACTCATGAGACCTAAAAGATCAAATAAACGAGCGACTACGGAGAGCATGAAATCTTCTGATGATTGGCAGTTGAATTGAAATAGGAAGACATCCGGATTTGGAATAGTTGCTGCTAAACTAAGTTGCTGCTAATGTCATCCTTCTTAAGACGTAGTTCTTCGATTTCGTCTGCTCCCGTTAGTTGGTCATCTACATATAGGTCATTGCGAAATGTTTCCGCATCCTAAAGGAATTCACTTTCATACAGATCAGCGATATGGTGCAGCCCACTTATGGCCAGGAATGGTGCTGCTGACGTTCCATACGTTATTGTATTTAATTCATATATCTGAATTATTTTGTCTGTGTCAGTTCTCTATAAAATCCTCATCGAAAGAGCCAACTGTGTTGATTAAAATCTGAATTTTATTTAACCCAAAAACTGGGGATCTGCTAGTAAGATGTCCGATGGGATGTTCCAGCGGGAACCATTAAGGAGTTACGTGGTTGAGCTGTGCAAATTCTTTTGACTACCGAAAATGATGATGACCATTCGAAGTCGGTAGTTCGAGATTTCAAAGCGGTGGTGACTACAGAGTTGACTGGCTGTCTTGTACCAGAAATTCCGCTAACTTCTTGGAACACTCTCGCTGTCTCTCGAGTCAAACGCCAGGTTCTAGACGAACGCTTCCTCCCTACCTTCTCTGCCGCAGACTTTAGAATTCGACGTATCTGATGCTCGCACGGCGCTCGTTGTTCGTCGCCCAGGGGATCCTTGTTGTCCTTGCTCTGCCTCCCGATATATGGACTGGCTCCGCTCCTTGTTGGCGTAGGCCTCAGGATTCGGTAAGCTGCCATTCTGGGACTCTAGTGGTGAACTTTTGTGCTCTCAACGCCTACGCCTTTCGAGACACTAGCTGAACAAACGCTCGTCTTTCCGGGCTAGTCGGACCAGGACCTTTTACAATTCCTGCAGGACGATCAGGCATACCCCGGAGTTCGCCAATGCAGTCCTTGTAGGCAGGCAGCTAGTTCTACACAGCTTTCCTTCTGAGCTATTTGACTCTATTTGTTCAACTCTGTCGGACGCGCCGGATGGGATGCTAAGCTCAAATCGCGACAGAAGTTGTGACAAAGCGCCTGGACTTAGCCGTGTGAGACTTTAGCTCTAAGTCCCGAACGTCTCGTCGTAGCAATCTTGTTTCCTTGATGACTCCGCACGGCTCTACTTGGTTCTTCACGTTGTTTCACTGATTACTGGTTCACTTGATGACTGACAATTGTTGACTGGTAGAAAACGACTCATCCAGCTTCCTGCGCTCGGCCTGCTTATATGGGTCCCTGTTTATCTGCGTCTTCTTGCCTCCTGGTCCAAAGTTCACGGTTTTACCGTTCCTTCTTTTCGCCCTCTGCGCAGGGCACCAATATCAGGGTCCGCAGTCCGGTGCCGTCCCGTTACTTCCTTCTGCACAAGCTGCTCCTTCGCTGCTCTCTTTTATTGCCGTCTCTCTCTGACCCTCCCTGTCCTTGTCTGGTGCTCAGGGCATCACTCTCTCTTGCCGCACTACCGTTACTACGGTACCACTGCTTGCATGCGTTGACTCTTGCATGCGTTTACTCTTGCTTTCTAACTCGTGGGGAGTTACATTCACATTCTCCCCTTACTTCGGGAACGAAAAAGAGACTCGTTGTTCTCTCTGCATTGGTACACTCCACATTCTGACATCCTTCCCTCGACGTGTCTACTCCTTGTATTTGTCCTAGTTCACTTGTAGCCTCCTAGTCGACTCGTTCTTCCAGATGGTTCCCACGACGCTCACAGCTCCTTCTTGAGGATGGTTCCAGATGGTTCCACAGCGCCGATCCTCTTTCCAGATTTTGAATCTCCCGCCCCAGACGTTTCCCCATAGACTTTTGAATTCGCGCCCCAGACGTTTCTCCATAGACCTTTGAATTCCCGCCCCAGACGTTTCCCCCGTTGACTTTCTTGATTTCCGTGCTTTGTCCTCTCCGTTGGGTGGTCATTCTACGCCGTGTCGACCGGTCTCCAGCTGCTATCGGTGTTATCGATATTCTCCAGTGTGACACTCCGTTGTATGGTCACTCTCCGCCAAGCCGGTCTTCAGCTGCTATCGATTCCGTAACCTAGCGTGGCGTTGCCACTTGATGTTATCGATGATCCCCAGTGTGACCCTCCATGTGCCGATATTTCCAGTATTTTCTGCCCACCGATCGACACTATCGTCCAGTGCAAATGTGTTTTATGTGTTTTTTTTTATTTTTGTATTTATTGGGTGAACACCCCAATACCTACGGGTCCGATCCCTACCCGGAACGTGCGGCTACCCTGCTGCACTAGGACGCACAGCTTCCTCCCTCGCCAGCGAGCTGCGACGACCGCTGGGGCTTCCATGATGCCCTCCGGCCACTCCACCTGCATGACCTCCTTCCAGCGTCTCGCGTCCGGCGTAGAGACCTGGCGCATAAATGCCAGCCATGCCTCCGCGACCGGCGCGGAATGCTGCCTCCGCGGGATCGGCCTCGGGTGTGCGACGGGTTCTAGCCACACCCACGGCCTCTTTTCCAGCATGTCCTCGGCGGGAGGGCTCACCTCCTCCTCTGCGGTCACTATCTCTGGAGAGAGATAGGCTGGCGGGCAGCCCTGAGCGCAGCCTCCTGCTGCCTCCGCTCGTACTGGAGGCGGTTCGCCGCGATTGCCGCCTCGACTCTCGCTGGGTTCGGGGGGCTGGGTGGCAGGCTTGTCCTCCGACCGTCCTTGCCCTGGTCCGGATCCTGCCATGTTCTTGGCGGCCATCCTATTGCGGTCCCCAGCTCCGGTAATGCGAGTGGTCATGTTGACTTTCCTTTTTAAATTGGCTCCTCCGACAGTGACTCGGTTCTTGGTTTGCCGTTTCCTTTCTTTGGTCATCGGAAGTTTCAGTTTGTGTGCCGTATAGACTCGAACGGCGCTACGGTACCCAACCTGGCCTGAAGCTGTCGTCTGGCCGTTCTCTGTCATGTGCATCATCTTATTCCACGCGGCGCATCAACTGATGACTCTGACTCTATGCCCGACGCAGAATCAGTTTGCCTCGTGGTCTGGGTCACTGTACCTCCCGACTCTATAGTCCGCTCTTTTTGTTGTTGCATGCTCGTGTTGTCCTGCGTTCTATAAACACTCTGGTACCTGCCGGACGCTTTGTGTGGGTTCACAAAGTGTGTCTGTGACCTGTGGGCTCTTGGTGCAGCGCTGGGTGGACTCTGATCGGTAGTAGGTGGCCTCCATAACGTGCTCTGGTGGTTATAGTTGTTTGGAGTCCATTGACTTGATCCGTCGATGGGCGCTTGGTATCCGCCTTCTTCTTCGCTCCGTCTACACGTAACTTGTTGTGGTGCTGTTGATTTGCTTCGCGAGAATTTGTTTTCTTGCATGAATGCTTATTGCTCTTTCTCGAGTTCTTCAAACTCATCAGCCAGGATTCTGATCGTCTATCTTGTACGTTCTCAGGGAAATTCTCAGATCAGGCGTGCAGTTTTCCTTTATCAGCTCGAGTGTTTCCTTTGGAGAATAGCCGAGTGGTCACATCATAAAAACCTCTCTGAAACCCTGTTTCCTTTGCTTGGCCAGATCTGCGAGCTTTGAAATAAACCACTTTAGGGCGGTGCCTTGCAGCAATTCTGGCATGGTTCAGGTTCAAAGCGTATGTGTTTGCTGACCACTTCTTCCAGAAAATCAAGAGGTATCTCCGTGCCGTCAAACTTGAAAGACCATTCCCTAACTTGCTTTGAGACTTTTGCATAGTCTAGTGCGCTGGACCTTTGCTGTTCTGGTCTTCTTTCTTGACTTGTGCCCCTGGATCTTCCTGTCTTCTTCATGCTTTCCACGCTCAGGCTAGCTATAAGTTGTTCGGCGTCTGGGACTTGCAATTTGCCGATTGAGCCTGGTTTGTCGTAGATTTCCCCCAGCTCAGCCCAAATTTCCGCCATTCCTGGGTAATTTTGTATTTTTGTGACATATTTTGAAAGGGGTTTCCGCATGTCCTCCGACCTGCCCCCCAGGATGATCCCAAGCTTGGCTGCCACTTTTGAGAAATCCTCTTTCTTGAGGAGATAGATCCATCCTTTCCCCATTTCTGTTTGATGCTGAGTTTCACTGTCAGGACAATCACGTTTTGTGCGCCATGTAACGAACTGCTTTTCTTGGTTTATCTACTTGCTACGAATGTCGTCTAGCCGCACGAAAATGTAAGTGTTCGTCCCACCAAATTTATAAAAACGTGACCGTCCTATTGATCAGTGAAAACGCACAGAAAAATTGGGAGTATACAAGGATCTTTTATTCGCCGACTTGACCCTCGGCCTGGGTTTTGTATTGACAATGCGTTTGTGATTGCTGCGAAGTGATGTCTCCCTCGCCGGCTTTGCTCGCGATGCCTTCTGTTGCCTTTGGCTAGGCCTGGCTACAGAGCTTAGGGATGCGTCACCGTTCCCAGACTAGGGTGAACAGGCACTGTGCTCTCAAGGCGTACACCCTTCGCAGCCGCAGCCTCCTGTCCCTTGCTCTGTCCCGGCCGGTTGCACCGGACTTCGGCTCAGTTTCTACCTGACGGTTTAAGCATACGCCGGAAGCCGCAAACACAGTCCCTGGGTCAAACGCCAGGTTCTAGACAAACGCTTCCACCCTACCCTCTCTGCCGCAGACTCAAGAATTCGACGTATCTGATGCTCGCACAGCGCTCGTTGTTCTTTGTCCTTGCTCTGCAGTCGCGTCCTTCAATCATGAAACGATTAAACTTGACGACCTGGAAAATTGCTAACAGCTCCCGGTCGTCATAATGTAGCGCTTTTGTGTGTTCGTCTTGCGCTTAGATTAAAAGCTCAGCAACTGCATAATTGCTGGCGTCGACATGGAGGGCAAAGGGCGCGTTGGCTATCGGGTGCGCCAACCTTTATGCGCTGGCAAATTCGGATTTACAGTGCGCAAATGCAATTACCGGCGATTGATCGTTTTTCTTGTTGCCAGCGATGAGCACTTGGAGAATGCCTTGAATAACGGCTGCTTGCGACAGGAAACGGTGGTAATAGTTCAGCATGACAAAAAACCGGCGCAATTCGCATATCTGTGTCGGCTTCGGGAACTCATTAATCGCGTTCACTCGATCGACCGTTGGGGATACGCCGGATGCCGTGTTAGAGTGTCTCAGAAATGTAAAGTCAGTCTTTTCAAATACACTCATGGTCACTTAATTGCGTAGATTGGCTTGCCGCAGGCAATTGAAAATGGTGTTGACTCTGCTGAGCTTTACTTGTCAAAGACACACATATTTCGTCGATATACACTGCCACAAAGTCGAGAAACGTTTGAGATGCATAGCGGAGTCAAAATTTAATAACATTAAACTCAAAAAGCTCAAACGGTGTGATGATGGCGGTCTTCTCTCGATCCTCCGGCGCGACCGGTATCTGATGACAGGCGCTCGTGATCGTGACTTGCCGGCGAACACCTGGTTGATGTCGTGGAACAGTGATCGCATTTAACCGGCGATAGTTGGCCAATATGAACATCCAGTTGAAACGACATGCGGAGACTTGCGAATTGCGACTCCAGCAGGGTGAAGAAAATGTCCGAGTGCGCTTTCAAGTGCGCAGGAGCCTTCAACAAATCTCGGCTTAGATGTCTGCTCATGCCTCCCTGTTTGGGCTAAGTTCGACGGGTTGCTAGAGAGCAATCGGCACAAAACTTTGAGGTTGGAATGAACCTTGAGGTTGTGGTGCAACATGCGGGCACCTGCTGCTGTTGCAGCTGTTGCAGTCAGCTGCGGCATTTCAAGAGGCGCCTGTAGCGGCGGCCTAAAACATCAGAGACATATTATAGTGGACTATTTTACGATAGTCCATCAACAATTTATGCATCAACATATATAAACAATTTTATATACTTAAAGTAGTCACAGGTCAAAATTATATACAAAATAAAAACCAAAAATATGAAATGAGAGAGCCAAAGGAATTTTAAGCAAATCAAGGTTTTGTTATTAATATCAGCGCACTACATAATTAGTAAAATTAGAAAAATAGAAATTTAATCTAATACAAGTAAAAGGCATTGAGAATGGAAATGAAATTGAAATAAAATAAAGCCAATTTAGACACACAAGGACAATAAGAAAGTAAGATTAAGCTTAAAACATTTCGAAAGAACAACAGATGTAAGAAAAATCCTTGACTGAACTCTTTTTGAGAATATCGGCAAGGCAATGGAAATCGGGACAACTCGAGGAAAGTGTACTTTTACCGCCTGCCAGAGGAGGGAGAACCAGTGTCTAGCTAAGTTATAGTGTGTGGGCTATAGTGTTAATTTTAGTTTTTAATTAATTAATTATTATACTTGTAAATTATGAAAGTCATAATTATTGAACAGAATTCATTAAATCGTGGATTAAATATTAGTATTATATAATTTTGTTTCTTTAAAAAGATTTTATTTACAGTCTTTTCTTAAAAAAATCTTAAATACGAATTTTTTCATGAATTTCAGGGGTTGTTAGAAAAGCTTGTTTTATTTTCTTTCGCGTGAGTCAATATTTTATTAACTGTCCAAGTCTTTTTCTATTTGAGTTAAACACTTCCAAACCGACATGTATCTGTAACCTCAACGATTTTTTTTTATTTAATATGCGCGTCTTCGAAAAAGGTTTGTGGGTACCAGTGGAACATGAAGTCAATAGTTTTCTTATATGGTATTCGTGTTTTTTTAAGCACCGGAAATCCCTACAATTTGAAGGGTCATAGCTTCTACAAAAAAAAAATCGGAGTCTTTCCAGCTTTACATTTTTTTTAACCTTTCGAGAATTATCTTAGTCCCAAGACAAACAAACGAAAAGGTTGGCCAATTGACCCCAGCGTTAAAGAATACAACAGGCGATGGACTACTCCGTAGACAAACGGGGTTGAACTGAAACTCTACGGTTCACCAGGCGGCTCTGCGGTTAAAGGGGCCACTTATATAGTCAGCGGAAAGGTATCCGGCGCAAACAGAGGACCGGTTACAAAGAAGGAAAATCGGCAAATTCCCTAGATACGCTGATAGTCAACGAAAATACATTCAATCGGAAGTACTGGTATACCGTGCGAAGAAATAAGAGTCTGGCAGGAACCAATGAAGTAATGTCCACTGCGAAGGTAATATCGTGGAAGACCACAGCAACAAAGGCCAGGGAAATCAAACGAACGAATAAAGTCCACGTCAGCGAACTTAGAGGTAGCACAGTCTGACTGTATCAACAGGTAAAGCAAAGAGCAAGCAGTACCACCGCACAGCAGCTACAGAGCACTAGCACACACACATTGACATGTTTTGCTGTGCAAATTACTTACACAAATTAAGTGAGACCGTGTCATGGTATGTGTGCTCTCCGCTGCCCTTCATGCGCTCATAATATAGCATATTTGCCATTAAGTGGATTTAATAAGCATATGTTGCCCAAATAGAGATATCTGCCATTTCGCACAATGAGTACGTCATTTGTGGGCGTTTAAGTGGGTGTGGCAAAGTATTGAAATAAACTGTAAGTCAAATACCCAAACATCTAGCCTTTAAAATTTCTCAGATCTCGACGTTTATAACGGGTCAAGGTTTAGCAAGGCTTTGTTATATATTGTGAAAGGCATTAAAAAAAGTTTGGATGAAAGGAATGTAACATTATTAAAGCTCGTCGGCTTCGTTAAAGCATTTGACATACTAAATCTCAAAGTTCTATACTCAAAGCAAAAAGACCCGTAATCCTTTTTAACATGTGCAATTAGGTTGATTGACTCTTATCTTAAGCTGTCTGCCATATCTCAGAATAAGCACAGGGTAGACAAAGGTCTAGCAAAATATGCGTACCCGTTGATAATCTTTCTGAAATACGAAGTAAAGCTGAATACTTTTTTTGTCACGTGGTATGGGAAATTCTTTTACCACTTGAATCTTTTCAGGTCCTGGAGTGATGGTTCCACTGTGATATAGCCTAAGAACTGTATTACTGTGCAATATTTGGTACTTACTTCAATTGATGCGTAAGTTGTTTCTAGATGCAACCCCTAAGACAGTCTTTAACTTCCTCAACGTCCTGGCTAGGTATAATCACATTGTCCATGTAAACAATAACGACATTGGTGGCGATGAGCTCCCTTAAAACTACCATGTTGAATCTGATGAAATTCGAAGATGAATTCGAAATACCGAACGGTAGATAAAGGAATTCAATTTATCCAGATTGAGTCACAAATTATTTGTATTTTCGAGAGCCTGGTTCAATCGGAACGTGAAAAAATCCGTTTATGAGATCCAGAGTGGTGAATATCTTGGACCCCTGCAGCTTGTTAATCACAGTCTGCATATTAGCCATCGGGATATTGTCCCGAATAATCTTTACGTTAAGCTTTCGGTAGTCACAGCACAATCGCTTCTTAACGTTTTTCTTAAACTACTGGAAGTGCGTATTCAAAGGTGCTGGGTTGGATAGTTTTATCAGCAAGCCACTCCTTAGCTTGCTCGTCTACTTTTTTTTGGTCACAGAAAGGTTAACGACGCGGATGCTGATATACAGGTAGTTCGTCCTTTAATAAGATTTTCATTTGAACCGGCACGTTCGCATTGCACTTAGGTACATACTATTCAAATAAACCTTGAACCTCTAGTTTCTGTGATGGATTTTAGTGATATGAATCTACTTTATCCTATACTGTCAACTGCGCTCAGCACATGCTCTTAAGCTCCTATAATAAATCGTTCTCGTAACTGGTCTGCTTTTCTTCTTGACTGTTTGATTCGTTTCGAAGTTAGAACTCAGTTCCTTCTTGGCTAACTTTCATATCCACTATATTAAGAATAGTTCTACTCAGAATATCATCAACACCCATGTCTCCATCCGGAACTGCGAAACTCTGCCATCATGTGCATGTTGTCAATCTCCACTGGTATTTTGATGCTTCCAATTGGTTTTTGCCAAATCCCGTCAAACCTTTTTCCTCACCGAAAAGGGTTTCGCTGCCAAGTCTAAGGAAAACGGATCGCCACATTGAGATCCTTTATTGTTTTGGTTTGGTACAAAATTATTTTGTTCGCCATTCCATCTGGAACTCCCTTTACAAAATATTCTACCAAACTTTCTTCATCTAACCTTATTGGCTTGGCTATCTTCATTAAGGCATACAAATATTTCTGAAGTGTTTAACCTTTCCTTTGCACACATTGACCTAGCCTCCGAGAAGCATCGGCAGATGATATTTTGACAGAAAATTTCCCACGCAACGCTGCCATTCGCGAATGTTAATCTGACTGTGAATAAACGATTTTGCAGCCCCACTCAGCAACTGCTTGGAGTAAATGAATAGTTAAAGCTGACTCCATTGTACAGTCAACGCACATTCTTTCAACTCCTGTATCCACTGATTGATATCTGGGCTAGGTGTTCCTTCAAAATTCGACACACTGCTTCTACGTCTTTAGTGTAAACAAAGCACGGCTTACAGGCATTGGCTGTACGGGTCAATCGAGAACGGTAGCTACAGACTCTTCTACATCGGAATCGGTGTTATCCTCTTCGTCCCTAATACCGAAGTCAGCAAAGAGTCTATACTTTTAAATCACGCTTTCTACCGACTGTTGATATGTTTAACTTAGACAGCTTTGAGCGCAGATCTGCAACTCGCATTAACATTATTTCTTCTAACTACATTATGATTTCGAATTTTGTACAATGCTTTAATGTTTCAGCTTAACAATAAATTGTAATGTAAATGGGTATGTGAGTGCTAAGATAATTTTACATATATCGTGTTCTGAGTTTTAAAATTATTTTCAGAAAATTCAAGGAAAGTTTTCAATTGTATACGTACAGTCTGCTCTTAACTGCTTGCCAGCGTGATCAAATATGATGAACATTGCCTTTCAATTTGCACCTCTTTAGAAACACTGCTTCTTGAACTGTTTCTCGTCGATTTCTCCAATTAGATGTTTTTCTCCACACACTGCCAATTTGTTTGCGCAGTTGCTTTAAATTTCCATTTCACCACATTTCGCAATATTTCGAAATGCTTGAAATTTACTGTTTACTAAATCGATAGTGAATGAAATGTCTTCTGCGTGGCAATCGTTTGACTAAATATATGATAATATCCTTCAAGGGTATAAAAAAAGTTAAAACTGGATTAAATATTATCAGTGTTAACTAATAAAAATTGTGGAACCATGACAGGTCATCATAATATTTTTGTGTATTTTGGTTTGTTAGTTGCTTTAAAATTCCCAAAGCGCTTACCAGAGAAGGGGTTTCCCGTTTTGATACTCCACTCACACCCATTAAAATTTGGGTGCCGGTGCCACTCACCATGGGCAAGCAAAGTAAAAGATCGCACACACAAAAAGCTTTGTGCACATCGCAAGTGAACTGCAGGTCTGTGTGTTGCTTTTTTTTCGGGTGTCACGGACATAACATAAGGCAAATGTATTATTTGGAACATTTTATGCGACATTTTAAGAGATGGCGTAACTGTGGTTGAAGGATGGATTTTTTACATATAATAACACATAATATGTCTTGCCATAAATTCAAATCCCAGGTCTGTCGGCCCTTTTCTGTTTTTTTTTTTCCAAATTGGTGCAGCCTACGGGGACAACATAGACGTGGACGACTTACTACCTGAAGAAAAAAGGGCGCTCATCTCAACTGAAATTAAACAAGCTGTGGATATTGGAGCTGATACTGCCACCGTCGATATGTGGAATGACAAATATGTTTACCGTTATTTTTGGGGTGTCACTCTCCAATACGAGAAAGACTATAAACTTATTTCAAGGCTAAAATTGATGGATTATCAAAAATCGACAGGAGAAAATATATTGACAACAAATAAGAGCTTGATTTCTCAATTCGATGTTGAAAACATCGATAATGTGAAATTTGTCACAGTTATACGGGTATGACATTACATTGTTCGCCTCATTCATTGACGAATTCATTGAAGCTCAGAGGCAAGGACAACTATATGTATACTGCTTGAGATTTTTTTGGCTATAAAAACATTATCACACTGTTTTTTTAACGTTAAATTCAAACTTTATGGTTTTGTTTTGTTATATTGTGTTTATCCCGCTAATTTTAACTTTTAAAGGTTATCATTTGTTACCTATTAATAGATAAAAATATTTCTTACACACTTAAGTCTCGTTTTTTCATTTCGTTTTGTCGCCAACTCCAATAAATGACCAAAATTATAATTTATACAATTTTGCTCATTGATGTATCGGCCCCGGTGGTATTTCATGGAATGGTATTTTTATACCAAAATCAGGTTCATATTTTTTACTTTCGGGTATCGGTTCTGACAATTCTACTCATTCATTACTCATTGGAATCGTCATAGGTAGTCTTGCTCGCACTTACGTAAAATCGTTAAAACAAAACATGGGCAATGAATGAGGCCAAATATGTAGGGTCATAACCCCATTAGACGAGCAGAACATTTTTTCAAAGGTTTTAGAGAACTCCAATTATAATATGATAAAGGCCATCTGGAATTAAATTAACGAAATTTTAAGCGAGACTCAAATGGCCGAAAGACTTACTATTGCGAGTTTGGTGAAAGTAAAAGCTTTTTAGATTTATTTGGTGATTTTCTGCGAACATTTAAGGAATCACAGACATTCAGCATGTCATCTTTGTGTTTCGTGTTGCCTTCAATTACGAAAATATTAGAACTATGCGAACCAAATGAATTCGATATTTCCTCAATTGCATTGCTAAAGGAAACAGGAAGACAACTACCAATGATATTTGGCAAGAAAATTTAAGTATTTGGTATAAGGTGGCTTTTTTTTTGTTTCCTCCAGCAGCACACTTGCAGGAAAATGATTTGATAGAATTTAAAATCTTTTGCTTATCAAAAATGCAAGATGCTTATTTTCCAGTCAAGGCACATCCAATTCTAAAAGCTCATCGTTAAATACATCAAGTAGCCAAGCATATGTGCCAAAAACGACATTCTTTTTTTCAAAGTTAGTTGTTTCTTCTAACTGATATTTACCCGCAAGCCCGGGTACAACAATTTTATCAAAGGTATGCACAAGTAAACTCAGTAACATCATGGTGTCGGCACAGTTTTAAGATCCCAGTTTTGTGTCTTTTTTTACCCACTCTATCTTTGCCCGAGTTTTCGGTCTGCGTCATTACGTGTACACACTCCAAAAATGAGCTGCGTTCGAAATAAGTTTGTGCGTCGGGACACCCAAGGCAAACTCCGAAGTAAGTACCCACACCCGGTATTTACACGGTCCACTTGCACCCTAGACATGAAAGGAGTGAGCAAAAAAACCTTCATCTGGCATAGCACAGGGGGCAGATGGTTTTTTAAGGCATTTAAAGTTATAGATAGGGTTACCTTGTGAGATTATAAGAAGTAAATCCGCTATTGTCGAGTGCAGCGACTGTTAGATACCCGTTACTTAGCCTACCAATATCAAAGCAAATTTCGAAATGCGTTTTTTCTTCATTCTAAAACCACAAATGTGGAAAAGTGTACAGTCTAAAAAAATGTTTTCTGTTAATGATGTAGAACCATAATTGTATTACTCAGTAAAAAATAATTTGGTTAAAAAGTTAAAAATAGAGAAGTTTTTTTTAATTTAATATGAAGACAACTTTCGGGAAAGTTTAATGCAGATAGCTTTAAAACTGAGAAACTAGTTTTCGTAGAAAAGGACGGACAGACGGACGGACGAACAGACGGACATGGCTAGATCGGCTCGTTTAGTGATGCTGTTCAAGAATATATTCACTTTATAGGGTCGGAGATGTCTCCTTTAGTGTGTTGCCTGCAAGGGTATAAAAACAAGAAAGAACGCTGTAGTCGAGTTTTCCTACTATTAAATAGCAGTTACTCAGCCAACAAATTTTAAATTGAATATTCCCCCACAAAAAGATCTAGGTGGCGCACCACCGCATGCTAAAAATACTTTCTTTCTGTCTCTCTACATAAGCGATTACTGTGACCCTACCTAATCTAGTTGTTTCGCCGGCAGAGCGGCGGAAAATGACTTAATAAGAATATATATGCTTTTTAGTCAGCAAATTATTTTATATCTGTCATAGGAACATAAAATAAAAATTTATATTGAATTATTTTAAAATAAGAGCTTTATTAATCTTAAGCATATACTTATAAGTTACAATAAACATTCGTATTTTAATATTTTAGAAATACGGGCTTAGTTTGGTTAAAATCGGACGACGTTATTTTTTTATGTTCCGCAAGAAAGTGTGAAAATTTAATAGGAAATCAGATATAGCATGGTTGTTTATTTAAAAACACGGAGGTATAGTCATATTATATAGATGCATTTATAATTTTAAAATTTAATACAACTAAAATAATACGATAAGACTATCAGACAACATGTGTACTTTCTTTGGCTAGCCTAAGTAAGCTTCTATTTTTTTTAATATTTAGGTGTGGCGCATTTCCTAGATATTACCGCAGCACTTTAAGAACAAGTTGTCTCACCCTTTTCTAATTTTGTATATAAGTGTTAAATTATATTATAAATTATATATTTTATACTAAAAAAAATTACCGAAATGATTGGGAAAACTAAAAAAAACTTTACCATTTCATACACTATGATTTTAGAAAAAAATTACCCGAAAAAAATGTATTATGCTTAATAGCTCGACACTGACAAAAAATAAATCTTTTTTATAGCGACAAACCGATTTTAAAAGCATTTTTTTTTAAACTAAAAACAGCTGAGACAACATAAGGCGAGCCCTATTATTACAAAAAATGAATACGGCATATTAGAGGAATGTTTATTTAATATTATTTTGTTACCCTTGTGTCCCAAAAATTAAAGTCATAGATAATAATTGTCGGTAAAGTATGTAAGTATGTAAGAAGTTGTATATTAGTCTAATAGAAATTTTTCAAACTTAAAATTCAAATTTTTTAAATAATTCGAACTGTTTTATTAGTTTACCTTTAATTAAATTTTTAGATTCAAGTTTAATTTTACTTGAAAAAAACACTAATTTAAGTATTATGATTTTTTTATGATGATAATACCAATTTAAACCATCACAACTTTATCCTTTATTCCATCCAATATAATGATGTTATTGCGGAGGTCTGCAGCGTCCAGCCGATGTTCCAGAAAAGTCCAAATCCTTTTGTTCAATAATTGGAATGCGGTCATCATACAATGTAGGGGCTTGTAAAATGATTCCAGCGGTACCAACTACAACAGCCAACGTAAATATCCAAAGAAAAAGTCTATCTAACACCATAGCAACGTATTTCCAATCCTCTTTGACCTTTTAAAAACGAAAAAAAAAAAAATTTAAAAACTTTATATAAAAAGGTATATTGTTATCGTTGAAAGGTATGTATCAGGTAGAGGGAAGCGTTTCTGATTCCATAATCAGGATCAATGGCATGAATATCGAGATCTCGAAAACTATAAAACACTGCGTTTTAAGATTTATTAAGCAGGGTGGCCCAGGAAAGATTTGCGCTTTAAATCGCTATAAAAAACAACGAGTAAAGAGTATATTTTTCAAATTTTATTTTGTTGGATAGCTTTAACATTGCGGTTTATGTATGAAAGCCCACTTCGTTTATATGGCTGCCTCGGCTGGCTTTACAGTAGCCCATTCGGTCGGACCAATTCTTAAAAATTTTAAAAATCGTGTTTTCTGATAAGGCCCATTTCCACCTCGGAGGTTATGTTAATAAGCAAAACTGTCGAATTTTGGGTTGAGAAAATACACACGTCGTCTTGGAGAAGCCAATACATCCACAACGAGTGACTGTGTGGTGCGGTATGTGGTCGGGTGGCAACATTGGGCCGTTTTTCTTTGAAAACGAGGAAGCAGCCGCGGCATGTTGGAAGACTTTTTCTTTCCCCGAATGGAATAGGAAGACATAGACGACAAATGGTTCCAGCAGGACGGAGCTACGTGCCACACAGCCAACGTCATAATCTATCTTTTGCGCGTTATGTTCGAAAATCGCATAATCTGCCGAAACGGCGATGTGAACTGGGCGCCTCGCAGCTGCGATTTGACCCCGTTGGACTATTTTTGGTGGGGTGCCGTCAAGGATAAGTGTTACGCCAACCACCCAGAGACGATTTACGACCTAAAGCACAAGATTAAAGTCGCCATCAGGGCCATTGAGGGCCATACCATCGAAAATGTGTTTAAAAATTGGATCGACCGAATGGGCTACATATGAAGGAACTGGTGTTTCATACATAAACCGCAATTTTCAAGCTATCCAATAAAAAAATGTTGAAAAATATATGCTCGTTGTTTTTGTTTTCGGGGGCCACCCTGTACATATGCAGCGCAAAACTCTGTCACTATGAGACATTGTAATGGACAGTTATTGATCGTAAATGTTTATTCGGAACCATTGTTTAAGAAGTTATTGGGAAAGTGGTGGAGTGATTAAAAACTATTATCGTGGGCGGCGGATGTTGTTCGCTCTTAGCTGGTAGTGTTGACCCAGGGCATAAGTGTTTTGGCGTTATTCTGGTAAGTAACGGCAGATACCTGAAGTTTTCTTTATATAATTATAAAGGGGTGGTCTAAATGAAAAGATTCTTGTACAAGTACTTTTAACCACCAAATAAAACCAAAAACCTCTTATTATCCTTTTTGTGAGAAAAATTAAAAATTCTCAAAACATTGTGAGCCTAAGCACTTTAATAAATATTTTAGAATATCTAAAGAACCAAGTCTCCGTCTTCAATGACAAACAAATGCAACAGTCCTGAGCTATGCCCCCACCTGCGTCTCCAAAACGAAACAAGTGCGAGAGCGCTGAACTGTGGCCACTACCCATCCACCAACTTTCTGATTTCGCTGTAGCCCGCTGGCGTCTCCGCTGCCAATCGTTACCGTCTTTGCTGTCACTTGATACCGTCTCCGCCGCCACCGTAAATTTTATTTTTTTTAAACGACACAAATTTTACTGGCCCTTGAACAGGGATCAGACTAGTGAAAAAAAACTGCAAAATCGACATTGCGGCCCTTCTGGCTAAAAGCTACGTAGGTTCGACTCGAAATCATAAATCATAATCATAACTAAAAAAAAAAACCAACAAAAATGGAGCAGGTTTCAGGAACCTCAGTAATTTCAAAGGATCTAAGCATGATGAATTTGGGATCGCCCGTTCTCAATGTAAGACTCAAAACAAACTAAAAATCTAACCCTGAATAACTGCTTTTGTAACTCCAGTTGTAAAAAATACCCACAAGGAATTTACCTAATCTTGTCTGACAAATTAATAACCCTGTACATGATTTTTATATTTTGTCCGATCAATAAACTTTTCCAGAAAATCGCGGAAACAAAAATGAGCTAAACTTTAGAAGTTTAAATTCTATATGCAAAAAAGTAACGGAAAATGGTGATACGGCCTTAGAGTCTTATAACATTATACTCAACTGGAATGCAATATCAAAATGTTTGACATTGCACTATGCCGATAAACGGGTCCTCAGTACTTAAGAATATTAAACGACCATAAACATCCAAAGGAGTCAGCAATTAGTAGAAGAACTTTACAAATCTGTCTACAAATACCTTACATTACTACTAAATCAAACAAAAAACCTCTTTACGAAGTAAAAAAGTCAACATAAAAAAATATCTGATATCAAATGTTGTGTCGAAAAATAAATAGGCATCCGCTAAAAAAATACACTTTTAAATTGTTTTCATTCGGACCGCTACATCCAGGTATTTTGCCTATACAGTCATTTTTTATTTCAACGTGATGAATGCGATTTAAAAAGTGTATTTATTTAGTCGAATGCTAATTTCGTCACGACTTTTTTTTAAAATAGGCAAAGTACACCAATATTATTACCAAGATTTTTACAAGCGGGAGGCCCCCCGTGCTCACAGCAGCAGGCTCCTGCACTTCGTGTGCGTTCGGGTTTTTTGCTCTCTCATTCTTATTCTCATTTTTATGCTCGCGCACTCATTGCACGAGTTCAGTCGTATAGTCGCAGAGAGGCGCTTTTTGAAGAAGGCTGCCCTGCGCACTATGGGGCCAACGAGCACATGTTTTGGCCAAAACCCATTTTTTAAAAGTCGTTCAATATATTATTTTTTAATCGCGATGGATAGGAATAACCCTAATCTTAAATGTTGCAAGCACAAAATTTTAACAGAGCGCATTACTGTTAAGCTATTAGCTGTCAAAGTCAGCTGTTTGTGCAACTTGAAGCGAGCGCTGTTAAGTCGTAAATTTTTCTTTCAACTTTAAAAAAGAAGCAAAAAAAAAAAATTCAAGTGCAATTTTTTGGCATGCAGTCCAACAATAGTGGTTTGTAATATGTGTTTGTAAACGTGAATTGTAGTTATCGATTGTGGTTCCCTCTAATCTTTTGTAAGTTATAACACCAAAAAAAATAAAATCTGGTATTGATTTGTTATTTTTAAATACAGCTACAAAGTGATTAAAGCAATTTCAAACTCTAAAACTTGTTACATGTGTTTGTATTTGTAGTGCACTTTTGCGCACTTATTCTGAAATTAATCTTTTTAGATTCTAACCTCAAATTTGCAAACTCCGAGTTTTTTAACATATGGAAAGCAAAGGCGACAAAGAGTGCAAAGGAGATAACCATTTTCGAATTTATGAAACCGTCAATACGTGGACCTCGTTCAAAGCAAGTTAAGGCAATTTTGGTTAAAAAAAGTCAAAGCCTTTGCTACAATATAACTGGTGATGAATTAACACCTTTAATTCCCGAGTTTGAGTGGAATGTATTATTTTTATTTTAACCAGACGGTAAAAAATCTCAAGAGTGTGGCGCAGCACAAATGGTATATGACACCAAAAAATAGCAAAACTTAAGTTGAATACAAATATATGAATTCAGAATAACGGCTGCAAAGCGTTCATCAACATCCCGGGCCGTCCTGAAACACGGTTTAAGAATTAGGCAATACTGCTAACTTGGTGATAGGTCTAGTCATTTCTCCGGTGGATGTCTTAAGTTTCACGGCGCGTACAAATCCATCTGGTCCAGGATGAGTTTCTAACACACGGGCTAGTTGCCAAGCTGCTGGTGGAAGATTTGAGTCCTTCACAAGCACGACGTTGTCCACTGAAATTTTGCGTTTCTTGCTGTTCCACTTGTGCCGTTGCTGCAGCGATGTTAAGTATTCCTGGTGCCAGCGTTTCCAAAATCCTTGATACATGGATTGCAAATGTTGCCAATAGTCCATGCGATTGATTGGCAAATGAGATAGATCACCCTCTGGAACAGTTGTATATGGGCGTTTAATAAGAAAGTGGGCTGGCGACAAGTATGAGAGGTCAGTGTCAGGTGTATAGCACAACGGTCTTGAGTTCACAACCGCGCTTATCTGGGCGATTAGAGTTTGCATTTGCTCAAAAGTCAAGATCGTCTTTCCCACGACGCGTCGAAGGTGCAACTTCACAGAACGTACCGCTGACTCCCATTTTCCGCCCCAGTGTGGCGAGTGTGGAGGTATGAAATTCCATTTTATGCCATCGGTGGCCAAAGTCTGCGCTTCTGTATTACGATGCCCCAGTGAATATAAAAGTTGCTGCATTTCATCTAAAGCCCGCTTGGCACCAACAAAATTCGTCCCGTTGTCGCTAAAGATTTGAGAACATTTCCCACGCAGAGACATGAAACGACGATGACATGCTATAAAGGTGTCTGTGCTGAGATCGGTGGCCAGTTCCAAGTGAATGGCTGATGTTACGAGGCAGACAAACAGACATATGTAGCCCTTAGTTTTCCGTGGATTTCGACCTCTTCTTTCCTTGAGAATAAATGGTCCAGCGTAATCGCAGCCTGAGTGCTGGAAGGGAAGTGCTTCTTTAATGCGAATCCCCGGTAGATCGGCCATGAATTGTTGTGCTGTTTGATTTCGTTGGCGAAAATATTTGATGCAATTGTGCACCAGATTCCTTATGAGGTTGCGTGCGCCAAAGACCCAATATTTTTGGCGGATAATGACAAAAAGTGCTGAAACTCCAGGGTGCAGATTTGATCATCCTTGTAATGCTGTGCGATTTGGGAAGCAAAATTGGGTGCTTGACATCAGCTGGTAATTGTGAATTATCCAGTCGTCCACCGACTCAAAGAAGGCCATCCTTGCTAATGATCGGTGAAAGCTTGATGAGCTGGGAGCGGCTCTGAAGTGGCTTGTTTTCCATCAGTAGATTGTAGTCGTTCTTGAAGCATTTCTGAGCCTCTTGAAGGCAAAGAATGCGAGCAGCCTGCATCTCCTCAAAGGTGAGCCCCTTGCAATTTGTCAGCGTGCCTGACTTAATAGCCTTGATCCTCTGGATGAAGCGTAGGGAGTAAGCTACAATGCGAACCATTTTTGTCCAGGATGAGACCCGCTGAGCCAGTGCTTCGATCGGTGACAATAAGATGACCTCATGAGTAGTCAGTGCGGTGGTCTTCACCTCTTCTTTACCATGGTTTTCTGAAATAGAAGAACAGAGCTCAACTCAACCTCGAGTTTTTTTGATCTTGCAGCCATGGAGGACCCATCCACCACAGGTCAAAATGAATGTGTTCTGCAGCCAGCATGCCTCGCGTGGCGCAATCAGCTGGATTTTCCTTAGTATTTACATGATGCCAGGCATTCGATGATGGATGTGAAAGCCATGCCAAAACGATGGTTGAGTCGCACCACGCATGTATGACGATGTCCTTGTGTTGTAAAGCATTTTTGATTGAAGAAATGAGTCGACTAAGTAGCAGAGCTCCACACAGCTCGAGGCGCGGTAGTGATTGCTGCTTCAGCGGAGCAACTCTGGTTTTCCCTGCTATGAGTGAAACAGAAACAGTTCGAGCGTACTAATCTGCTGTAGAAAACTGCCGAAAACGCCTTGATAGAAGCATCCGAAAATCCGTGCAGTTCGATGTGATTTTCCTTGTTGTCAATAAATCTTGGCATACGTAGCTCTTGTAGTGCATTCAAGTCGTTACGGCATTTGTTCCACCATTCAGCGATTTTTGGAGGAAGTTCCGTATCCCAGCCGAGATCAAGAAGCAACAATTCTTGAATCAAAATTTTGAATTATACCACCACTGGCGATAGGACACCCAGCGGGTCAAAGATGCGTGCCACGTCACACAGCATTTGTCGCTTAGTGTTCTTCAAATTTGATGAAAGGCAAACTTTGAATGAGAGCGTATCTTGTTTTGGATCCCAATGGATGCCAAGAACCTTCGCTGTTAAATGGAATTCTTTTCCTTCCGAAGTGAGCGTTGCTTCAGAAATGCGTGGCGAGTTTGAGACCCATTTTCCAAGCTTCATGCCTGCACATTTCATAAGTTTGATTAACTCATTTTGATTGCGAACGAGCTTTTCCTCTGTGTATGCTCCAGTGAGTACGTCGTCCAGATAAAACTCCTCCTTTACGACTTTCGCAGCAGTGGGAAATTCGTGTTGATGGTCATGAGCTAACTGATCCAAAACTCTTACTGACAAAAATGGTGCAATAGACGTGCCGTATGTTACCGTGGACATTTCATAGTGTTTGATAGGCGAACATTCATCATCTCGCCATACAATTCGCTGGTAGCTACAATGCTTGGCAGCCACCAAGATTTGTCTGTACATTTTGACGATATCTGCGGCGAAGACGAACTTAAATATTCTAAATCGGATCACACACTTCCTGTCGGGTGCTTTTGGACAGATAGATTTCCTAATATAGATGCTAGATCTCGCGCGCTTGCGAGATCGGACAATGTCTTTGTCAATTGATTACGGCATCATATTAGTTCGTCCTAATCACTCTCTTTCATATGAAGGAAACAGCTCTACTACGTGCGCTATCCGTTCTTGTTCTTTACAAGGAAGTCTGTGTAACTTTGGTACTTCTTCTTCCTTTTGAATCGGACAAAACCAAGTTCTTCTATACTTCCATCAATAATTCTATCAATCTGGAATAATTAAGAAATCAATTGGGTATTCCCAAAACTTCTAAAGGCTGAAAATTTAGTAGAAATATACTGAAACTCGGTCAGATGTTCGTCAGCTGTTCCATAAAAATTCAACCTACTGAAATTTCAAAATGTTTTTGGGATTGTAAAATAAATGAAACAACATTAATTGAAATTGTGTTATTTATTTCAAAAAATTGTTCCAAGATTCTTGTTCTATTATGACCTATGGTATACGCAGAGACCGCATCTGCTTACCTAAGCGGTGGAGTCCTCTTTTGACTCCCGCATAGGAACCCTTGGTGTAGTGAGTGAATAATATTTGGTAGCTCAAGTGGTCTGCACTTACAGATTACAAGTGCTAAGAACTGCACCCTTGTCGATGCAGTTCTGTTACTCAAGTTACAGATCATAAATTATGGCTCTTGCTCGATTAACATGACATGCACAGAGCTCATAAAATCTTATACTTTATGATTATTTGTGTTCATCTGAACACAAGCTGAGTCAATTGAACTAAAACTTAGAATTTTTGGTCTTGAATTTTTTTTGATTACAAATATTCTTAGATTGACTGCAATGTACTTGATTTGTTTTCTCTGTGATTGCATCCGACAGCTGGAAGATGTGCCGTGAAAGATATTCAACAAACCAACTCTGATCGAGTCGAATTATCCTGTAGCTTGAAATGTTATTAAATTTGTATGATAATAAGTGCGTATTGTTTCAGCATTATAGCAGCTATTGGTGCAGAACGGCGAGTCAGTGTCACTAAAGGGATTTTTGTCGGTCACGCACAAAATCTCTGGAGAATGTCGGTGTGGACCTCTCCCAGCAAAGTCATATCTTGTTCTACATCATGACTAACTGCCTGCGCAGCGGTTCAATTGGAAAAAATCATTCGAAGAGCTTTCTAAATATATTGATGGGCAATACAGGGCAATGATTACTGCAGCCTCTAGAGAGAAAACAATACCGGCTCAAAAGGAAAGAATGGGATTATCTAGTTTGAGCGAGAAACGAAAAGACGTAAAATCTTCTTGTGTCGCCCGATCGGAGGAGAAATGAGCAATTTGTGGGAAAGACGGTCATTTTATAAAGGACTGCAAGTTATAAGAAAACATGTAAGTGGCCGCAAGAAGAGACGCTGTTTTGAAGCAGCGTTTGTGCTTCAATTGGTTGAGAAGTAATCATCAGTCCCGACAGTGCAGGGTTAATAACAATTGTTCGATATGCACAGATCGGCATCATACGCTCATACATGTGGATCGAGTTCGCCAAGAAAACGGGACCACAGGTACATGTTTGCGGAATTACGAAGTGTAATTGCCAACGGCTTTAGTTATAATTCAGTTTGCAAAAGGGTTCCCGCAGCAATTTCGTAAATTTTTGGACCAAGGATCGCAAGCGCCATTGTTTGGGGAAACGTGGTTCAAAAGGTGGGACTGGCTCGGCAAAAGGCACACATAAAGGTTAATGGATTGGCAAATGCTCGTATAACGGAAGCTACTTTCTCCGTGTTATTCAGTTTTGAGTCTAGGTATGAGCCACACTCAAGGTATAAGCTTACTGCGTACGTTTTGCCTAAGATGAGCAACCGTATGCCGGTTGTCAGTGGACAAATTATCTCATTTTAATCATCTTTCTTTAGCTGATCCAACCTATTTTATGCCCTAAGGTGTGGACATATTGCTGGGAAGCGACATATAGGATGAGTTGATGCTTAATGAGATACACCGTGGACCAGCTGGCTCCCCTATCGCCCAAAACACACGGACTAGGATTCATCATCTACGGGAAAGTCAAGGAATCTGTCCCAAACTTCTCGGTAAATACGGTTATGGTACTAAAGACTGAAGCAGCTACGGAATTAGAAAAATTTCTTCGTCGATTTTGGGAGCCTGAGCAGTACGATGAGGAATCGCAAATCTGGACGAGTGAGGAACAGTGGTGTTCCTCAAGTGCGGGTGCCGTTTCTATCCGATTTGGATCCTATACGCGTAATTGGTTCATTGATCAAGCGTTTACGAAACAATCCCCACCTGAAGGAAGTTTATTCAAATACCATCCGCGAGTATTTAGATCTATATCAAATGGAAAAGGTTATGTCACAGTCTTCAGAGATTGAACAGTCCGGCGAGTCGGGGGGAGCAAAACATTGTTATTTGCCTCATCACCCAGTTATCAAGGAGTCATCAGCGACTACAAAGGTGCGCGTTGTTCTCGATGGGTCGATGAAAACGAGCAATGAAAGGTCTTTGAATGAAATCTTAGCAATAGGACCAAAATTGCACCAAAAGCTTCCACCAGTACTTCTTAACTGAAGGACATTAAAGGTCGCGGACGTAGAAAAATGTATAGATGCATCAATATACATAACAGAGATGCCCAATTTTAAAGGATTTTGTGGAAACCGGAAGATAGCGACCAGATTGAGGAGTATGCTTGCATTTTTGGCCCAAGCTGTGCTCCGTTTCCGGCTATAAGGGTTATGCGGCAGTTACCCAAAGATGAGGCACACAATTACCCTTTAAGCTTCAAATGTATGACGATGGCGTTTTATCTGGAGCAGACTGTGTATCCGAGGCAAAGAAACTGCAAACTTAATTGATAGGTTTCATAATACCTTTGGGTCCTTTGAGTTACGCAAATGGGCCAGCAATTGCGCACAGCTTTTGGAGAAAATACCTTTGGAACACCAAGAGACTAAAACTCCATTAAACTTTTAGGGCGTGATACGGTTAGAGCATTAGGATTATCTTGGAAGATATATTGAAGACATATTAAAGATGAGTTTCGATTCCAGATTAATTTTGATCTTCCCACAGGTATACCACCGAAAAGGAGAATCCTTTCCACAATTGCAATGATATTTGACCCATCGGGATGGCTGAGCCCAGACACAGTGATTGGAAGGTGAATGGATCAAACTCTGTGCAAAACAAAACTTAATTGGGACGATCCCGTACCGATCTATTTTTAAAGGGAGCGGCAAAAATTCATTTAAATTCCGCCAAATTTATCTGGAATAAATATACCTCGCTACATCACCAGGAGACTGTCGGGGAGCACACCGCAGATACATACATTTTGCGACGCATCAGGAACGGCTTACGGCGCGGCAGCGTACTTAAAAATGCGCTTAGGCCAGGATGAGTTTCGTGCGGAGTTGGTTTTAGCAAAATTCAAGGTCGCATCAATTTAACCGCAACTCACGATTCCTAGAGCAGAATTGTGTGCGGTATTTATTTCTGCAATAATGTTAAAATATCTTAAGGATCACCTGTCGGCTGAAGTTGAATTTTCTGAAACAGTTTTCTGGTCGTATTCCTTGATCGTTTTGAACTAGATTTAAGGGGGAGCTGCGAAATGGAAAGTATTCGTTGCCAACCGTATAAGCATTATTTCTAGATTTCTAGATTCCTAGAGCAGAATTGTGTGCGGTATTTATTTCTGCAAAAATGTTTAAATATCTTAAGGATCACCTGTCGGCTGAAGTTTAATTTTCTGAAACAGTTTTCTGGTCGTATTCCTTGATTTTTTTGAACTAGATTTAAGGGGGAGCTGCGAGATGGAAAGTATTCGTTGCCAACCGTATAAGCATTTTTTTGGAAATATGCAACGGAAATCAATGGCGTCATGTTTTATCTGAGGATAATCCTGCCGTCCTGTTAAGTCGGGTAACCAGTGTTAATAAATTATCATCTTGCCAACTATGGTGGCAAGTGAGTGTCCTTCTGTATTTATAGATCTCGGAAACGAGGCACAAGTCAGCAGCGAATCGAAGGATGTGCATTGTAACGTTATTTCCGTGGTGGAAGATCCCAATTTATCTGTGTTGGATAAGTATTCATAGTATACGCGGCTTATTCGTAGATAATTGCCAGATAGCAAAGCCTGCACGACTGGTAGATGCTCTCACCGTAAGCGAAATTGCTGGAGGTCTTTTGATTGCTGTCCGTATGTGCCAAAAGAAATGTTTTGCAGTCGAATGGAAACTTCTATCCGAAGGAGAGATATTATCTAAACAAAGTTCACTGCTACCACTCAATCCGTAATTTGACGAATCGGAAAAGGTCATTCGGCTACGGGGGCGCCTGATGGATGCAATATTGCCAATTCCAGAAAAACACCCATACATTCTTCCGTTTCAGCATACATTCACAAGTTTGATCATCCGTTTCAGCCATGTCAGTACTTTACATGGAGGTGCTGCGATAACTTTAAACCACATTCGGAAATATTTTTGGATTCTCAACGGTCGAAACGCAGTACGAAGGGAAATATAAAATGTGTTGTTTGCTACCGATTCCGCCCCAGTCACGCAGGCCAACGAATGAGTGATTTACCAGCGGCAAGAATCCGTCCACAAAAGGCTTTTCCTTCAGTTGGGATAGATTACGCTGGACCGTTAAAAATATCACCATCGAAGAGAAGGGGACGTAAACCGGTTAAGGGCTATATCGCTGTTTTCTTATGTCTTGTGACCAAGGCAATTCACCTGGAACTAGTTGGGGATTTGACATCCGATGCATTTATTGGAGCATTGCAGCGATTCCTCGGCCGAATCGAAAGCTGCAATCAGACATTTTGGTGTATAAAATGTACATTAAAAAACGATTCTGGCCAAGCTAACGGTTGAGGGGATAACGTGGCATTTTAACCCAGCTGTCGCAAATTGAAAGCTGCAATCAAACATTTTGGTGTATAAAATGTACATAAAAAAAACGATTCTGGCCAAGCTAACAGTTGAGGGGATAACATGGCATTTTAACCCACCCTCGGCTCCACACTTTTGGGGATTATGGGAGGCGGGCGTTAAATCAATGAAACACCATTTGAAAACGACGGTCGGTAATCGTACGCTCACGTTCGAAAAGTTAGCCAGAGTGCTAGCCCAAATAGAAGCTTGCTTGAATTCGCTAAACGAGTACTAATCGAGCGTACAACGAAGACCAAAATGGTTGGAAATTAAATTGAACTTGCAAACCGGAGATATGGTACTCATTGAAGATGAACGGTTGCCGTCCAATCTTTGGGCTATGGGACGGATTACCGAAACTCATAGCGGTCAAGATGGTTTAGTTCGAGAAGTTAAACTCAAGACCCAGGGTGGTCTTGTCAAACGACCAGTAGCAAAGTTATCTCCGCTATTTATACAAGAAAATTGGCTGCACCATGACCTTAACCCTCCCTTTCTTTTTAAGCGCTTAAGTCTCCCACATCGCAGGAATCAAGACGGTGGACCAGAACTTAATGATAGTAAAATACATTATTCGGGAAGAGAATGTTTTTGCTGCTCATTGTAGATGTCATCATCGAAATTGGAAGTATTCCAGTTATAGATATTCTTCATTGCCCTTTATTCTCTCTTTAATTTGTATTCGCGAGCTTTTGTACGATTGCCCTGCAGCTGCAGTTATTTTTCGGCAATCAAATGTAACCGATGGAAAATTACTTGTCAAGCGATCGTCATAAGAAGTAGACGCACCTCCTGTGCACTATTTTTCTGTGAGTTCTAACCTGAAATCAATAAATTCATGTAACCTAATCTTGGATCCGCCTCATCCTAGTTATTTGGGAAGTTGGAATACAGGACGCCACGCCGAGCAACTTCCAACCCCGCCACAGGTTGACAATCACTCTGTGCGCCGCATCATAACTGAAGATTTGGGCTCCGTTGAGACGCAAACAGTAGCCAACACACCTTGTTTTTCATGAAAAACTCGACAGAGACCAATTATTAGCAACGACTCCGTGTAAACATAAGTTCCACCGCGTGAGTTTGACCAATTGGTTTGGAGACAGAAATGATCACAGCCGAGCTTGCAGCTAACGCAGCTTAATGACAGCCACCTTCAGGCATAAACGACTCAAGTGTATGACGCCTTTACTAGAAGGCGCAGGTTCAAGAAGAGGCTCTGGAAGAGGAAGAGGCAGATGTAGACTCATGAACCTAAGGTCAGGTGCAGTTACCAGATCCAAAACTCGTTAGAAACTCCTAGTCATTGCCGAGTTTGACCAGCACCATAGATAAAGTCAAAATTCTTAACACATTCAAATCGATGATGGGAACCCAAATCTTGACCTTAATCTTTTAGGCATGAGTACTTGTAAAAACGAAGCTAGCGCGAGATTTCACCTAGCACATACAGACTTTATTAATAAGCCCGACCAAATTCCTGACCTAAGGAATACTAGGAATACTACTAACTTCCATTTCACCGAAAAAAGTTGGTTATGTGATCCAAAATTGAAGAGTGAAGTGTTAGATCGTTAACAGCCCAAACATTAGGATTTTTATCTCGTTTGCCAGCATTTGCACATACTGCTATGTAAAAATTGAGTGATTGGTTTTGGTAGTTTCATCGTAAGAGTGAAGAACACACGTGGAAAACGATTTGCATAGCATTTAGAAACAAATATGAAGATTGTGACAACGACGTGAAATTATGAATTCGAATTGCGAATACCTTACCTAAACTGGACTTAGTTAAACTCTTGATCTACAATTCAAAAAGTTCTATTCGACACGAACTACTTAACCTTACTATCGTTTCGATAAAAATGTTATTAATGGAATTTTATATTGAACCTAGAAACAGTTCTCATAAAACGCCTTTCGTATATAAAAAAATATTTTTGAGATTTCTTTAGACCACGAATCTGCAGAGGATCACGAACTAATAGTGTCAGCCATTATGAGTAACAAGATATTCTGTTGGAATTGTGATAAATTGGGACATAGATGCGACGACTGTATAGGGCCCAAAGGTGTCAGCTAAATGAAGGCATATCCTTACCCAACCAAGACAAAAGTAGCAATCAATTCTTAGCCTCTCGCCAAGAAGTCTGGACTAACGACGGACTCTGGAACCTCAGGACATTTACCTTTTAAAATAAAAAGGTCTATCTATATGAAAGCTAGAAGTCGGCTATTAAATAATCTTAGTACTATTATATCGGCACCTAAAGAAAGTTTTGGCAGGAAATTGTTAGGACTCAACAGACTTTCATTTCTTCCATATATGGAACAGAAGACAATCGACTTTACACCCCGTTGTTTATAGAAGATAGTTGTTACAATGCTTTATTAGATTCAGGAGCTACTTTTAGCTGTGTAGGCAACAAGAAAGCTCGTAACTCGTCACTCAATTCCAATTACGAAAATGATCGGGAAAAGTAAAAACAGCTAGTGGAACATAATGCTCAGTAAGATATATTTTTACGTACTTAATAACGTATCACAATCTTGCGGAATTTGAATTTGTATGGAACAGCTGACGAACATCTGACCGAGTTTCAGTATTTTTCTACTAAATTTTCAGCATTTAGAAGTTTTGGGAATACCCAAATTGATTTCTTAATTATTCCAGATTGATAGAATTATTGATGGAAGTATAGAAGAACTTGGTTTTTTTCCGATTCAAAAGGAAGAAGAAGTACCAAAGTTACACAGACTTCCTTGTAAAGAACAAGAACGGATAGCGCACGTAGTAGAGCTGTTTCCTTCATATGAAAGAGAGTGATTAGGACGAACTAATATGATGTCGCAATCAATTGACAAAGACATTGTCCGATCTCGCAAGCGCGCGAGAAAATTATGTTTCCCGAGGGAGATCTAGCATCTATATTAGGAAATCTATCCTCATAACATGTATTGGAATGTTGAAAAATTATTTATTTCTAGTGAAGTAAGCTATCGATGACCGTAATCGGTAAAGCAGAACTAGTGGTAAAAAAATAAATTTTTAATAAGACTAAAGAAGGTAAAGCTGGTAAAATAGTTCAAATTATTTCAATTCGAGTCTTCCTCATAAAGTCACACATCTTAAGTTCCTTTTCCCTGCAGGACGCACATAACCACTTGAGCCCAGTCCGCAGGTCAATAAAATAACGAACTCTGCATAGACTGGTTTCGCAGTGTAATTTTAATTGTCTTTAAACAAGTAATAAATAATAAAATATTTTACATATTTTTGTAAAGGTAAATGGAACAAATATAAAAATCCGCATTTTTTGTTTAAATGTTATTTTAATGATAATGATTTTAAATTTTAATTGTACCAATATCTTGGATTAAAACGAATTGTTTAAAGACAATAACAATTGTTAAAGACAATTAAATTCAAACTGCGAATCATTAAAAAATAAATCAACCAAAGATCACTTAAAATAACATTTAAAACAAGTGTCCTAAAAGCCCGCTCCCCTTAAAAGCAATCGTCGGTATGCAGGCACCAACTGCTTGCAAAACATCGACACAAGGTGATCTAGTTTGAAGTTTTCTCAACCACTGAAGAGCAGTCGGTGTTTTAAGTGACACGACTGCGATATACTCGGTTCTCATCTCAGTGGACTGATTTTTACATACATATATGTAAAACATTTTACTGCTACCACTGATTTGAATTTGTAAACAAAAATAAAATGTATGCAGAAATATTATAAAATATATAATAACATATAACTCTCATATTTTATCATAACCCAATAGTAAATACGCCCATATTCTTAGGGTACCAAGAGACAAAAGACAAAATATTCTTGATGCGCCGAAATGAAATAAACGCACACATGCTCCCGTGTATGAGAATGCATGATCACGCATACATACAGAGACGAATTCACAGGGCAGCCTTCTTCAAAAAGCGCCTCTCTGCGACTATACGACTGAACTCGTGCAATGAGTGCGCGAGCATAAAAATGAGAATAAGAATGAGAGAGCAAAATACCCGAACGCCCACGAAGTGCAGGGGCCTGCTCCTGTGAGCACGGGGGGCCTCCCGCTTTCCGTTTTTTGTGTCCAAAATCAATAAACATTCTTAGTTGCTTAACTGATTTAAAATTAAAGATTTAAATCTCAAGAAGACGATTTGATTGATCGGAAAAAAAATGTTCTTTTTTTTCTCATACCGCTTGGTTAATAGTTCCCAAGCGGCCTCATAGTTTTCTGAATATCTCAGCAATAAGTGTAAAACCACATTTCTGATTTCTCCCCTTAAGATAGATCTTTTAAATGAATGTGTTCATTAAAAAAACATAAAACAGGTCCCAATCTTTGGAATCGCCAAATGTGGGTACCTGAACTTTAGAAGCGTTGGCAAATCATCCAGCTTATGATTAGTAACTAATACCTTTCTTGACACAATTTTCACTAGTTTTTTCTTCATGTTTTTAGTCACTGTCGAACCGTCAAACACTATTTGATTTAACTCTTCGTCATAATTCCTATCAGTGACATATGTCTGGTCGGCTTGTTTAAACCCAACTACTTTTTCCCAAAAAATGCAATTTTTTCAATAATAATTTTAAACGTTTTAACATAACCCTCTTTTATATTTGTAAATGTCTGTCTCTTTTAAATATCAATCTGTTGATAAACTATAATGCAGCTGAAGTGAGCGGACGTGTTTCGCGCGAGCTCCGGAAAAAGTTGAAAAAAGTGAATGTTTTAAAAGACAAATAAAAAATATACAAACAAAAAAAAAAATACGAAATAAGCGAAAAGACGCTAAAACAGAACCAAATAATTATTTAACTCAAAAAAAAATTAACGATATGATTAAAACAAGTGCATAATTATTATATAATAGTGCTACGCTAAAAAAAAAGCTCAATGAGCGACGAAACCTATAAAGAGCGTCTAAGCTCAGCGATCCGAAGAGACGGGTACTTCTCGTATATATCAACTCGCGACAGCGAAGTCCAAAAAACGTGTAACAAGGATATCTCGGCCCTACTCACGGTCGATAGCCAAAGAGCAAAGAGCAAGACCCCCTCTCTACTTACTCCTATACCTTCTTACACGGCGTGGAGCTCTCAGTGTAAAGCCACCACCATCAGACTCGCCCACTGGAGCAACAACTACAGCAACGGCAGCAAACAACAGACACAGAAACGGATCTTATCGCCAAACCGACTGCAAAGTCGTTGACCGCAGCGCCAAATGCAACGGCAACAAAAACTCTGACAACTAAACAAAACCAAAACATTATTCAGCAATCGGGCCTGGCCATACAATCCGGCATGGATCGCTACATCCAAATTAAGCGTAAGCTTAACCCGCAAAACACAGGGGTCGGTAACAAACCAAGCATAAACCGTGTCCAAAGAAACAACGAATTACCCGCAGATCTAACGACAACAGATTTGCCTAGCTAAAATTCAACCATGCAACAAAGTATGATGGAATGTCCTTCATGAAAACGACCATGCAATCACTGATTCAAGACCAGAACATGGTGATACAGTGGCTTGCGGCTAAGCAGTCCAAATAATTGATGGCAAATCTGCGGACTTCGACTGCTCTACCGATGCTCTTGAAGATATACTCGTGTCAGCAGGCACTATTTCAACACCACAAGGGAAGAACGTGCAAACCAACCATTTCAAAGCTAATCTACAAATTGAACAGCTTGTACTAGAAAAGAGGCGACTGCGACGTGTCTGGCAAGCTCACATCCTCAAAACAACGTCTTGAGAAGGCCACACGCACACTAAGCCGAGCCCTTAAGAAAGACGCTGAAAACGCACAGCTACGGTACACCGAAAAGCTTTCGCCAACCAAAACAAAATATCCTCTGTGGAGGGCTCACTTAAACCTGAGCTCTTCAATCGAAACAGTCACTCCGATAAGAAATTCACAGCGACTAAGATAGAGCCGAAACTTTTGCTTCACATCACATATACAGTCCACTACTTAAATTTTCAATGCTCACAAAATATATCATTTATGTATTTAATATTCCTTACACCTTATGTTGCCGGCCATTGGCAGAATGTTCAAAAGAACATAAATAATCTTTAAGTATACGATTTTATGAGCTCTGGTATTTCATGTTAATCGATTGAGAGCCATAATTTATGATCTGTTACTTGAGTAACAGAACTGCATCGACAAGGGTGCAGTTCTTAGCACTTGTAATCTGTAAGTGCAGACCACTTGAGCTACCAAATAGTATTCACTCACTACACCAAGGGTTCCTATGCGGGAGTCAAAAGAGAACTCCACCGCTAAGGCAAGCAGATGCGGTCTCTGCGTATACCATAGATAAGAATAGAACAATAATCGTGGACAATTTTTTTTAAAAAATAACACAATTTTAATTAATGTTGTTTCATTTATTTTACAATCCCAAAATCATTTTAGTCTTTAGGCAGCTCTGAAGTTTTCCCCCAAGAGTGGTAAGAGACTGAGACCTAAGGCCTGCACCTAAAGTATTGCAAAGTAAAAACGCTTGATGCTTAAGGTCGCTAAAAATAATTTACTATGATTTTCCCACACCAGTGGTTAGAAACAGAGTATACATTTAAAAAAGCAAAAGGATAAAAAATAATATTTCCTCTTTATTAAAAACAAATAATAAACAAACAAGAAAGGAAGCTTAAGGTCGCTAAAAATAATTTACTATTGTTTTCCCACACCAGTGGTAAGAAACAGAATATACATTAAAAAAAGCAAAGGGATAAAAAATAATATTTCCCCTTTATTAAAAACAAATAAAAAAACAAACAAGAAAGAAGCAAACTTCGGCAAGCCGAAGTTCATATACCCTTGCAGCTATTGCAAAAACTAAATATTCTTGAAAACATTAAAATTATGATTTACTTGCGTATATGTTTAAAAACTTTGAAGCTATGATGATTTGCAGCTTAATTAATCGATTGTTCCTATGACAGCTACATAATATCCTTTTCCGATTTGAATAAAATTAAAAGCGTTATTCTAAACTATCAATTTATCAAGTTTCATTTTTAAACAAAATGTTTTTATATTATTGTTTCTATGGAAGCTATATGATATAGACGTCCGATTTTGAAATTTAAATCGTTATTCGGAATTATTTAACCATTACTATATGTCGAAGAATTAAAAAAAAAATTATAAAACAGCAAAGTTATAATTTTTTTGTATTTATTTTTTCGATTGTTCCTATGGGAGCTATATGATATAGTCGTCCGATTTTAATGAAATTTAAACCGTAATTCTGAAGTATTTAACCATTACTATATTCGAAGAACTTTAAAATAAAATTAAGATACAGCAAAGTTATAATTTTATTCCTTTATTTTTCCGATGTTTCCTATGGGAGCTATATGCTATAGTTGTCCGATCCGGCTCGTTCCGACTTATATACTACCTGCAATAGAAAGACAACTTTTAAACTGAGAGACAAGTTTGCGTAGAAACGGACGGACAGACGGACATGGCTAGATCGACTGTCCTAGTGATACTGATTAAGAATATATATACTTTATAGGGTCGGAAATGTCTCCTTCACTGCGTTGCAAATTTCTGACTGGAATTATAATACACTCTGCAAAGGTATAATTATGTTACTTACTATAAATCGTTATCAATACCTGGTCACAGAAGGCCAAATAGATTATAAGAATCTGATAGAATTCCCCAATTGGGCATATTTTAAATGTTGCATTCATTAGAAAATTATGGTTGATCTCCGGAATATTTTTTCTGATATTGTTCATAAATTCATAAGAGCCTTTGCAAAATGCTGAACTTTCGTGTTTAGTGTAGCTTAAATTTTCAAAACAGTTGTATTCATATAAGCCATTATCACTTCATTCACATTTTTTTGAGGTTTTGGGCATATTTTCATTCCTAATTTTTAAAAGATTACGTCGATGTTGGTTGAAGTTCAATTCAGAATCTTACTGGATTTGAAGGTAATTATTAAGTTGTTATTAAGTTATTAAATTTCGTATTTAAATTATTTCGTTAAACTAACTTAGGGACGGCATTATCAAAGTTTTCTTTAACTTCCGAAATTTGTGAAGAAGTCTGTGATTTTTTTGCTTTGGCACAGTTGTGGTTTACTTTAGAAAAGATCTTTTGATCTTTGATTTCCGATTGTTATGGTCGACAAATGACTCGAAGAAGAAGCATTCATCGTCCTTTACATAGACACGTGCCTTGCAAGTATAGGCAATATAATTATTAACCAAAACCTTATTCCCAACATAAAGTTGGTGCTCTGTGATTGAATGCAGCACTTTTTTGTCTCGCCACTTTCCCGGAATCATTTCGAATTCGCAAAACCTCAGAGGCGGTTTCAGTCCTCTGCATTTTGACGATCAATATTCACAGCAAGCACTTACTGCTTAGTTATCGAGACAAGATCGTCTTTATTCAGCTTAAATCGACTTTGTCCTTATTTTCGCAGAAACAGTTATTTTGGCAGTGTTACAATATTTTGAAGTGTTGAGTAATTTGCACATAAATTTAATAGGCATATCTTACACACTGGCTCGAGGCTTCTGTCGTTAACGTTTTAACGACTAAGAGCCTATTTACACAGACGGCTTTATGGCGGTTTAAAAAAAATAGTTGTTATTTTTCTTACATTTTTTGGCAGAATAACATTTTGAAAATATTCTTTAAAATTTGCAGACCGATATGTAAAATAGATATTAAGTTATAGCTAAAATAAAAGTGTCCGCCGTAGGGTTAATGGCCGCGCGGTCTTTCATTGTATGTACGACCCACTCAAGAAACCGGTTTTCAAAAATATGCTTTCGAGTTTTAGATGCATCGTTGAAAGCCTGCGACCGGTCGCTCGTTATTACGCTGTCATTCAAAATCTATTTCGATACGACCTTGCCTTGATGTGAAATCAAATGCTGTTGTGAAAATACTTTTCCTTTAAACAACACTGATAAACTGGAGATAAAAAATAAAATTGGCATAAAAACAGGTGAAAAACGTTATTTATAAAATAAATGATGGCATACAAATTATGTTGAGTTTAATTTTCTGAATCAGGGAGTCCAACTGTACCAGAAAATCAAGGTTTGATCTGTGGACAATTTTGTCCATTCACATTTGTAAACCAGTGTAATATCTCATAATACTTATACTTTTGACAACGTATTCACCTTAGCAACAATGACAAATCAGTTGGTCATTTGAAATCGTACTAAGCGATCAGAAACCAGAAAAGACGCTGGATATCGCGAGCATCTGTTCTTGGCCTTCTTTTGATTTCAATGTATGTAAATGATGTACAAAATACTGTGTGTCCATGTTTAGTTCATTATATGCTGAAATAAATAAAGTCGAATTGCTTAAAATTATAAATAAAAAAAACAATTGAACAACTAAAAAAAACGGAAGATCGAAAACTCATCTATCGCATTTGTAGTTAGAACAAATAATACGCTAAGTTGAAATTAGTACATTCGAATTAGTACATGCAATGTGCAAGACACCTGTTTCTCATTCAAAAGACTTCATTCCACAGAGTCTAATACTACTTACTGACAAAACCTATTAACTCCTACATTATTATATGGACCTAAAGGCAAAGTGTAATGAAAGTTAACTAAGTTAACCGGGCAACGGCAATGACCGATCGTACGAAAACTTGCTCCGGCCAAATTTCTGACACAGCGTCTGGCCGGAAGCCCGTGCATAGCCAGCAAGTACTACCCATTGAAGTGGCCGCTAAAAAACGAGAAGATATCTCGGCATAAAGGGGCACTGACGAAGCGGGCAACTGGAAAATGCGGCTGGTATTGGACTTTTGCAACTTGAACGAGAGGACAATACCTGATCCCATGCCAAATATCTCTATAATACTAGGGAATTTAGGCAAAGACAAGTACTTGACAACGCTCGATTTGAAGTCTTTTGCTTTAGCAATAGTATTGAGTACCATTCCAGGTGTACAAGTAAGATCAGTCATAAACGATAATGAAATACTTGGAAGAAATCTTTTAATGATGGTTTCAAAGAAATAATTCTTATTCCATTCAATAATGGAACGGAATGAGTATAGTAGTTAAATAACTTAACAAGTGGTTTTGACAAATCTTATAAGTCATTATCAAGAAACCGGCCAGTTCAGCTAATTACTGTAAATAAACATGCTGAAATATGAGTAAACCGCTTCAACACAGCGCGTATACTAATACATGACAAGAGAGACCGGCTAGACAAAGCCCACTGGTCTCAAGTATCTAGGTTCTTGATCAAATTGCGATAAAAAAATTGTGAGCACGGCCGCCTTAAAACAATATTGGAAGCAGGCAATTTTGCAATTATGAACGAAGCAGTCACAAAGTACATACAATTCAGTACTGAAATGACGGGCAAATCCAATTCAATATTGTACACCCAAAGAGGAAACAACTATCGCGGCAATAACTTCAGAAACAATTATCGCTGTAGGGGTAACAATAAAGGTAACTATCACAATAACGGAATACTAGGAATCGATTTTATTAAAAGATACAACTGTCAACTAGACTTAAAGCCGTCTGAAGACTGGCTTATAATTATACCAAATAACCTCAAATATACGATTTATGTTCCAATAACATACAGTTCTGGCAACAACTCCACAATTCTGCAAGCAAGATCCCAAGTCGTCCGAAAAATTAAAAAAATTCAGAAGAAGACAGTGTATTAATTCCGAATCAAGAAATCCAGCATGGTATTTATATTGCAAATACCATAGCAACAGTCCAAAATGCAGACTATTAAACTCAACAAATACAGATCAAGTCGTTTACATTAACAATATTCAACATGAACCACTTTCAAACTTCGATGTAGTACAAACAGACTTAAAAAACCGAGAAAAGATTGCATTAACTTAGCTTTCAAAAAACTTACCGCCACAATTCAATAAACAACTAACAAAATTGTGCACCCAGTATAGCGATGTATTCGGACTAGAAACCGAATCGATCACTACTATAGTGTTCTTTGTTCTGCTTTAATTTAATTATCTTTTATTCAGCTTTTCTTTCGATCGCACCGGCCACGCTTTTTCAAATGAATACCTCTTCTTCGTTCGTGCGTTTTTTTAGGGTTGCAAAACACATCGATACTTTTACAAACCAGGGATAGCACACACAAACTATATCCAGGGTTACACACACATTAAAATGTAACTTAACTATATAACTTAAAACTACTTTGGCCATGTTTAGTAGTTGCTTACTTAGATCTTTTTCTACTTTGGCCATGTTTATAATAAGAGTAGTTGCTTACTTAGTTCTTATTACTACAATTCGGCCGTCCTGACTATGAGGATCTCACGATACTCGTTGACTTACTTCTAGATACAATGCTACTTTGGCCATATTTATTTATTTTACAATTGCCGTTTACTTCTATGTTTTTACTATTATTTTTGTTTTCATTAACAATACTTTTATTTGTATTGCTAATTTCATCAGCAGGATCTATTTCCTTATATTTTATATTTGGACTATCATTAACATCAACTTTGTGTTTTCTATTAAGCCAGGGTTTCATATTATGCACCGCTCATATACCCGAATATGGCACTTGTGACTGCTGAAAGTTCTTTACGTCTTCAATAAAGTACCTATCATTATCTAACACCTTGGACACAACATAAGGCCCTTTGAAATTGGGAATTAACTTACTGGACACGCCTTGCTGCGAGTTAAAATTTCGAACAACAACATAATCTCCTTCAGAAAATAGTTGCAGTTTTTGTCGTTTTGCATCAACATAGTTTTTGTTATCCTTGCGCTTTTTTCTGGCATATATCAGCTTGTAGTCGTATTTCGTTAAGGTCTTTGTGCAAAATTTCTTGACTTTCATCGATAAAATTTTCTTTTAAACTATCAATATAAAAACCCCTCTGCCTAACCCCAAACAACATTACACTTGGGTATTGATTCAAACTTCGGTTTTATGTGTTATTCATTGTAAACTCTACTTTGTCTAAAACTTTGTTCCATGGTTGATTATTCTCTACGTCTGTTAACTTTGCTATCATTGGACCTTAATCTCTATTGAGACTTTCTACTTGCCCGTTAGCTTGTGGCGAAGCTGTTGCTATTTTAACATGCCTTACATTGTTTTGTTCAACAAACTCCTCAAATTCCTTTGACGTAAAACAGCTGCCTCGATCAGATATTATGTTTTTAGGTATACTGTACGATCTGAAATATTTTTGTAACGCTTCTAATGCTTCCTTGGAACTAGTTGTTTTGGTTGGATATAATTTGGTGAATTTTGTACATGCGTCAATTATTACTAGTATGTACTTCTTATTCGTTTCCTTGCTATTTATCGGACCATAGTGATCAATATGAATGACTTCAAACGGACTTGTACCTTGTTTTATTAGAAAATGCTATACACTTTAGGCAGTTCTAAAGTTTCCAACTCGAAGCTGTGGGACCTTGACTCCACATCGGTTGTACGTTTCGAAAAATAAATGACAGGGTGAAATTTGTTATCCCTTTTCTTTTGTAATAATATGGCGCCATAACCTAATGAGCTTGCATCACAGTGCAACTCTGTCTCATCTCTTGGATCATATATTGCTAAAATTGGAGCTTCAATTAACTTTTCCTTAGGAATAGTGAACGCATCTAGTTCTTCTTTATTAAAAGCAAACTTATGTCTTTTCTGGTTAAATCGTAAAGTGGCTTTGCAATAATAGAAAAATCTTTAATAAATCTTCTGAAATAAGAGCATAATCCTATAAAGCGTGAGACCTCGCTGACTTTCGAGGGCATTGGAAATGACCTTATTGCTTCTAAACCCGTTTCGTTCGCTTTTATCCCATTCCTATTGAATTCCTTGTATATCCTAAGTAATCAATGGATGATTGCAAGAATTCACATTTATCAAGTCTAAGCTTTAATTTGTTTTAAACTACACGTTTCAGAACTTCTTTTAAAATTTCGAAATGCTCATACAAACTCTCCGTCGCTATCATAATGTCATCAAGATAGATCACAACTTTTCCCGGTCGTACCATATCCACAAATATCTTGTTAATAAATCTTTGGAATGTTGGTGGTGCATTCGTCAAGCCAAACGGCATACTTAGAAATTCAAACTGCCCTAGTGGCGTGGTAAAAGACGTATACTTAACAGAATTATCATCCATTAATACATGATGAAATCCGCTTTTCAAATCAAGTTTCGAAAAGAATTTTTTATTCGCTAACCTTTCCAACAAGTCGTCAATTAACGGAATCGGGTAATTATCTTTCAGAGTAACCTTATTAAGGCGACGATAACCGACACACATTCTAAGTTCTCCTGTATTTTTCTTTACAAGAACAATTGGCGACATATATTCAGATTCACTTGGCCGTATATACCCACTGGCTAAATTCATCGTCTAATATTTTTTGAACTTCGGACTTTTCTGCGTAAGACAATCTTCGAGGGGGACACCGAAATGGTTTATCACTTTCAATTGTGATCTTCATAGTAAACTTTATTTTAGGTTCCATCGGACGATCAGCGTCTTCATAAAAAGTTTTAAACAAACATTTAAACTTATTTCTAGTTTCTTGACTCACCTCCTTTCCGATCGTATAAGTCGCTTTGCCATCGCAAAAACCATTTATATTAAGTATGTCTCTATCGAATGAATCCACATTGTAACTTTCTTCATTCGCAACGATATTGTCTACTCTGGTGTCAGCTTCGTCATCTATAGCTTCATTGGCATCAACATTAATATTCGTTATAATTTCTAAACATTTCGCTACCTCGGGCTTGTTCGATTTCTCTACTCTTTTCTCTACATCTACCTGTTTCTCTACATTGAAATCTACTTTGTAATTGTTTCCAAGATTGCTCTTTACTTTTGTCTCTACATTTACCTGTTTCTCTACATTGAAATCTACTTTGTTTGATAAATCACTTTCGCACTTTTCCACTAAATGTATACCCACTGGCTTAACAGATAAAAAATCGCGTCCTACTACCATTGAGTCCCTTACAGATTCATCAGTTACAACCAGTAATATGGTATTTTTAAATTGAACTCTAAAATGTCTTACATATTCGTTCCCAGTTTCTTTCTTCTTGTACAACACTCGCTATCCAAGTGTCAAACTTCTCCACAGGCATAGCAAGCTCCATCAGCTCGTACTGGCTTGCGGCATTCCTTAGCTAGATGGCCAAGACTGTGGTAGTTAAAGCATTTGATGACCCTCTGTTCCGGGGTCTCAGCGTCTGATGAAGACTTTCCTTGCATTTTGAAGTACCGGAGCTCTGGGTTTCTCTACATCTTGAAGAAATTTACAGCCAGATATAATGCTAGCGATTTGTATAATAATGGAATCATTGACTTTGGTCAATTCTTTCAAAGGCTAGAAAAGCAGGCCGGTATTAACAAAATCAGCCAACTCAAAGTGGCACCGTGGGAAAATATCTTTGAACATGTTTCAATTGATAATTTAAAATATGGGCAATATAATATTGAAATCATTGAGAGAAGCGCTACTCAACCCGGTGACCCTAATAACGAATAATAAAGATAAAGAAGCTATATTGTCTATATTCCATGATGAGGAGGTCAAGGAGGTCATACAGGCATTGGCCAAGGTCCAGAGACACTATTACTGGAAAAATATGTCTAAAGTACATAAAGAAATGTCCTAAATGCCAAAAGTCTAAAACGACTAAACATACCAAGACCCCATTAACTATAACCGAAACTCCACAAAAAGCTTTTGATAGGGTAATTGTGGATACAATTGGTCCACTAATAACGGAAACGAATCCGCAGCTGCGACTTAACTTAATATCTAGTAGCTATTATAATACCAAATAAGAGTGCAAACACAGTAGCCAATGAAGAAGTTCATTACGGCCATGGGAACGGAATAAAAAAATTCAATTATTGAAGATCTATGTTAAAATCTAAATATTAAAAACATAACTTTAACTGCACATAATCATCAGACTGTGGGAACTGTGGAGCGAAGACACAGGAAATTTAATGAGTTCATCAGATCATACATCTCAGTTGACAAAACAGATTGGGATGTGTGGCTACGATACTTCTTTTATTGTTTTAATACGACCTCCTCTATGGCACATGACTATTGTCCATATGAGTTAGTTTTTGGTAAAACTTCAAATTCGCCTAAACATTTTAATAGTAGAGATAACATAAAACCCCTTTATAATTTAGAAGACTATGCTAAGGAATCAAAATTCAGATTAGAACAAGCATTCAAGAGAGATATATAAATGTTAGAATCACATAAGCAAAAGCAAAAAATTAATTACGACAAAAATACTTTGATTTTGAGTTAAAAATAGGAGATTATTGAAAAATGAAACAGGACATAAACCAGATTTTAAATATACAGGGCCTTATAAGGTTCAACAGATAGGAGATAGAGATAACATAACAACATCAAATAAAAAAAAATAAAAATATATATTACATAAAAAAAGATTAAAAATGTTTATTTCATAATCAATTTAGTTCTTTTATAAAAATATCACGTCTGGCCATACATAATATAAGAACAATAACTATAAAATTGAAAAAAAAAAAATTTATTAAAATTACAAAAAAAAAAAAAAAAAAATTTTAATAATATTATTTCTTAAATATTATAAAATCGTTATTTTCCAAAAGGAAGGAGATGTAGCATGCACATATATAGAGCACCCACTGTACCAAGAGTAAAACTTTATTGCAGTGTTTATATAATTCAAAGTCCCGGTCATAAACCCAAGTGGCCGAAATACGAACCGATCGCTATGCCTTGGCCCGCACACAGAAAGTGCAAGTGTCAGCATAACTGTACCACGAGCGGACTGCATGTATGTGCATATACCTCCGCGTTCCAGCCTAAGTGAGCATAGCTATATATTTAAGAACATATAACCGTCTCTCCGCTGCAGCGCAGCTACGAGACTCAGAGCTCTTTAGCTTCTAAGTAAATTTGTAAAAGAGAAAAAACTCCTGAGAACTGGAAGCGGCAACTACAGCCGCTCCAGTTAAATATACCGAAAATCAATTAAACTTAAAAGTGTTCTTTTTCTTAAATTAAATGGGATTACAAAAATTAATCAATTCATGGCGACCGTGAAATTACTACTTGGAAAAACTTAAATAAAATAATACACTAGATCATGCTGTGTGGATAGCTGATTGCAACGGAGATATTCACACAGTCAAAAACTGCTCCGTGTCACCTAGAGCCACATTTTGCCAACTGGCGCTGAGAAGATCATGCGCCCAGAAGGTATTGCGCACTGCGATATCCAACACAGTGATTTGCGTCACCTACGTGGATGATGGAATCATTATCATAAACGATCGCCCGGCTTGTGTGAGTGTGAACAATGGCACTTACGTCCACTTACGAGGAACTCACCTCGTCACCTTCATTGAGAGTGCCACGGTTAACGAGACCCGGTACGTCAATCACGACACGGCCCAGAAGATGGCACCAGGAGTAACTAGCTCGCCCTCCCTAGGCCAGCAGGTAAAGAGGGGCAGTCATCCTTCCAACATAAACTTCCTAATTCATCTTTGGGAAGTCTTCGGCCAGCAGCCAGCAGTGGACCTTTCGTCCACCCCCATCGAGTGATCTTGAACTGCGAGGGACCACCCGAGAAGACAAGAGAAGCTGCCTGTTGCCGACGGGAATTCGCTGTTAATCTGACAATAACAATATTGTTCGCTACGTCTATAAGCTGAGAGGATTTGACCATGCCTTCTGAATTCTCCAACACAATATACACATCTTTAAATGAACTTAACTAAAAAACCTCAGGCTTAAATACTTTTGCACAAAATAATGACTACCAATATATCTTTTTGAATATTTGTTTTCTGCATCAAGAGGAAGAAATTCCCTACTTCGCACAGTTAAAAAATTTCTACAGGCGATTATTGGAAGCGGCGTCCTGTCCGTTATGGGGTGTCTTCTGCCTTTTAACGCGTTTATCTCAAAAGAAGATTTTTTGAAAATGCGTACAATTTCGATTAAAAACGGTTTAACTAAAAGACTTTATAGTTCGACCTCTTGGCAAGCAACTATTTTTATTGAGGGAAATTCCTGTAAAATCTCAAAATTTGTTGTATTAACTATTATTTATAAGGCCTTAAAGTAAATAAAAAGGCAAAATATCAATGACAAAGTTTCGGAACACGTCAAATGTTGAGCTTTTGCCCTTTCTTCAATAAATGTCGTTTACTTTTGAGTTTTATTAATTAATGTTTCAAAAAGATCATGAGACAGCAGGATGTTCGCAGTCTTGGCATTCCACGCATACCTAGCCTCAGACAAAACATATAAACATATTACAAGCGCATCGTGCTTAACAAATAAACCTTTGACATACTATACCATGACATACCAACAGAAACAACTATTTATAAGCACCAAAAATATTAAAAAGTTAATTTATCAAACTAAAAAAGTCTATAAAATAAAATGCAGTGCATATCCATTGAGGAACATTAAGGTGATATAAATTATCCTTAATCTTAGACAATGTACTATACATTTATAGATCTAAAATTATATTTAAAGGGTTTCAAAGACCAAAAAACGGATATTTTAATGATTTTTTTGCGGCGACATCTACAATATTTTTTTAAACTTAGTTGCATATTAAAATACAACTTTTAAAGAATGTAAGAAAAAAATTGCAAAGAAAAATAATAAAAAACAAGCCGGTGACCGTGAATCTTCGGAGGAATAGAAAAAAAAACAGAGAAGTATGTGTTGAAGTGTACATTGTTGAAGTTTACAAGTTATATCGTTCTATTTGCACATACCTAAGCGATATTATTTTCTTATTTCTCCTTGTTTCTTGTTCACCTGGCTTTGTGATGATTTGTCTTACTCAACAAAATTCGTTTGTCGTGTGCGCACGAAAATTCGGCGTTCTTGCTTGTGTTTTGGTATCCACTCAATTTCAACATTAACATTGGTTATCGACCCAGTCTCGCGAAACTAAGATGAGTGCGTATCAAACAGAAAAGTTAAGTGATTAGAATTACGATGTGTGGAGTATTCAGATGCAAAGTTTTCTGCCAAATGGACGTTAAGGCATTGGCATGCATAATTCCTAATGTGAATGTGTCGCAGTTGAGTTAAGTGAAAAATGCAACCTCAACGCTAGCAGCATGGGCCAAGTGGCAGGCAGACATACGTCACTGAAGAACCACTTCGAAAAGTGTTGTCAATAATTAAACAAGTTCGTGGAAATAATTGACAATTTGACCGAAGTGAACGTTGACATACCCGATGAGTTAAAAGGTCAAACTTTGGGCAGTGGCCGAAAGAATAAACGATAAAAATGAGAAGGACAGCAAGCAAAACCCATATTATGCTGGATCGGGAATCGAAAAACAAAATGCACATGCACAAAGAAAACGGTAAATTTAACGGAAAGCGTTTCGTGTGTGGCAAACGCGATCACAAAGCAACGCACTGTGAAGAAAAAGGAAGAAACGGTAAAGGCAAATTTCAAAACGAAGTGAGAAGAAATGAACGATTATAATTTTCGGTTTTTGCTGCTGTGAACAATTGTTTACATAACTAAACATAACTAAACAAACTTGGTGCCTGGGCAGTGGGGCACCTTCTTAAATGTGCTGTGTGAAAAGTGTGTTCGTTTCATTTGTAGAAGAAAAAGAAAAAGTTATGTTAGATGCAGAATAAATAACTAAATCGCCTGGCAAAGGAAACATTAAAATAAAAACAAGCGATTGTGAAATAACGTTACATAACGTGTTGCATGTGCCGGAATTGCAATTGAATTTCTGTTCCGTTAGCAGAGCAATTCAGTATGGGCATTCCGTGTATTTTAAAAGCAATCGCGCGACAGTAACGGCAAAAGATGGAGTTCTTATATTAAGGGCGCAACTGCAAAACAATTTATTTTTGTTTAGTGACTTAAACATGAACCGACTGTTTTCTATGCAAGAAAAGGCAGTTGTTGTGACAATTCAGAGTTGTCTGGGGTTTTTTCCACCAATTAGAACGATAAAAGGTGCACTTCATGGATTGTTTAATACTATGTACAAAAAATTTTAATTCAATTTTTTCACTTGACAATGCTCAATGCTGACAATGGGGTTATTTAAAGTTTATACAAGTATATGTAAAAATTAAAACGCGACCAGCAGCTGCAATAGTTTCTTCTGCTCGTTACCCAGAAAAGAATGAACACAAACCGTTGATCTGTCTCTTTCATCACTCTCTTTACATAAAATTCAGTCTCTTATAACAGAGTGGTGGATTTATAAAATAATGAGAATTGCATTTGCAGAAAGTTCTCTTAGCCACATCGAACGTCCGAACATGCTGCCCCAAATACTGAGTCCAGTATTAAAGCCAAAGTTCTGTGCTTTGCTGTAAAGAAATAAGTTTCATTACGATATGCAGATGTGGACAAAGTATGTACGTAATTAACCTTTATTCAGTAGCCTCTGAATACATCTGCCAAAATTTGGACTGTGTGGGGGATTGAAATGCCATTGAATATACTGAGCGGTTAATTTTGGAATAATAGTTGCGATGAAACTATTCATGCCAAAGGTTTAGGGATTTATCTGCAATCGATGTAGATGTGTTTGCAGTATCCACGTCTGCCAATAAAAAGTTGCAGAGCCCACTAAAAATCTTGAGGAGACAATCCGGTAACCGCTTCCAAGTGGACTGCCTTTGTCGCCAAGCATATGAAAACTGCAATATACGCTTTGTATTTGTATTTCAATCGCAAAAGTTTCATGTTGAACTAGTCCTGCTGAAACTCTTGGACGGTAACTGGACCACTCTGTCGAAAGTCCACATGAGTTTGACAATTGTGAATAAAGCGTCGTACTAATATAAATGGTTAGTAATGTGTTTGGATTTCTCTCAACACAGCTGCGTTTTTGTAGAGAACGCGATTTTTGCAGAGTAAGGGATTGCCATCAGACCAGAAGAGAACGATTGTTGCGTCGCTCCAGAAAAAGATTAAAATGGTATGAGATGGTTGATCTAATTGGTTGCATAGCCACTCTCCCAGATGAGCGGCAAGCACAGCTCCACATAGTTCCACTCTAGGAATTGTTAACGGCTTTGTGGGTGTGACTCAACTCTTTGCCGCTATAAGGTGCGTATATACCGAGTTATTTGTATTTTGGACCCGAATATAGGCGCACGCAGCATATGCCCAGGAGGATCCATCACAAAAGATATGTCACTGCAAGGATGTGATGCTGCTGGGTAGCAGCATCGGGGTTATCAATTCAATTTTATGTATATTGGTGCAGTATTCTTTCCACTTGTTCCGAATTACCAGCGGTACCGTTGCATCCCAAGCTAGTCCTGTTAGAGTGTCATCAGCCTGTTGGATACAAATGCTCCAGACTTCTTTGAGAACAGCCTTGGAGACAGTTATGATTGGAGCCACCAAAACCTAATGGATCTTACAGACGTGCAACTGTAGAAAGAATGGATCGATTAGTGAAAATTTCATCGTTTGTAAATTTTATTTTAAAACCATAAAAGTCTTTCTTGGGGTGCCAATATAGCCCTAAAGTTTTACTGGACTCTTGGTTTTCGATTTCCAAATTTGTGGAATTGAACATGTGCTCAGTAGGAATAGATTTCAAAAGACTGGGATGATTTGATGCCCATTTCCGAAGGTCCACACCAGCTGATTGTAGTGCACCGATGACTTCATCTCGAACTTGAAGGGCTCCATTAATTGTAAATCATCCACATAGAGTTTTTTTTTCGTCAAACATGTTCCGCTAACGGAAATTGATCTTGTTCATCCTGAGCGATCTGATGCATGATACGAATGGCTGTGTACGGGGCTGATGCTGTTCCAAACGTCAAAATTGTTAAGCAATAATCCTTTATAGCATTGTTTTTTTGTTGCCAAACAATCCGTTGAAAGTGTGTATCCTCCGGGTGTACATCTATGCATCGATACAGTTTCTGTATGTCGGCCGCAAAGACGTATTAAAAAAATCGCCCGTTGAGAATGACCCCATTAAGGTCTTTTTGTAAGGCAGGGTCAATACAGAGAATGTCGTTGAGCGATTTCCCATTTGATGTCTTGCATGAAGCGTCGTACACAACTCGAAGTTTTGTTGTGCTGCTGTCATCCTTCAGATCTGCATGATGTAGTAAGGTACATGCAGTGTAACTGATTGATCCTCCTTTGTCTGCCAGGCGATGCTGTTCTTCTGAGTTGGTGGCTTCAGTTATTTGGCGCAGCTCGAAAATCTGCATCCTTGACCTTTGAGTATTGTTCTTAGAGTACTGGTTTCTTTTTGAACTTTCGCTGCAGAAAATGAAATCGATTTAGAGCTGTTTGTTTTGATTTCCCAATGGTTTGGGTAGGATCAAATTAGGTTTTGAATGTTAGGCGAACCATGTACTTTCCATTGGCGTTTATGAGTGCGTTTAAAATGTTCTTCGCACCATTATTTGTTGTCCAGATTGGAATGATAACATTGTATGGATATCGTGTGCGTCTGTGTTGGCGTGATTCTGCCGAAAATGATCCAGCCAAGTTGCGTGCTTTGGGCAATTGGTTGATCGGATCCTGATTCCACTCAACATAAACTGTGGAGCGGTGTCCACGCCGAGAAGCACATCTATGCGATTGCTGTGCATAAAATTTGGATCTGCCAGTTCCAATACAGTTAAATGAGGACACGTTGGTAGCCATAAATTTGTCCTTGGTAAGGGAGAAGTCAAAGTACGCAAAACGAAAGCATTTTCCACACACATCTTGAATCCCGAATTAGCTTAAAGTGAATATTGTGCGATATGTGCACCTGTTGGTACACTACCCCTGTATTTCTGCTGAACTGGATATCGGTGAATCCCTAGTGCTTGGACTACATTTTCCGTAATAAGGGTTCCTTCTGGCCCATGATCGAGAAAGGCTCGGACCACGGACTGACCTGTGGCACTATTATTAAGGCGAACAAGAGCAGATGCGAGTGAGATGTTGAACGTGAGGATGACGCGCTGATGAGCTGTGTGGTGTTGCTAGATGCTGTCAGACTTGGTGCATTGAGACTAGTCATGTTTCCTGAAGGCTGCGAGACATCACTAGCCTTTACCTGAGTTGAGAAATGTAATAGAGTATGATGGCGTTGTCCACATTGTAAACAGTTTTTGCTGCTAGTTACATTTTGAAAGAGAATGGGTAGGGCTAACCAATTAAGACATACCTTAGTGCGGTCAACAATAAGCTTACGAGCGAAAGAATCCTTTGCTAAAAAGTCAGAACAACGACGTAAGATGTGCTGGTCATTGCAATGAGCGCAGCGAACAGAGTTGGTAGTAGCCCCTGAAGTATGGCAGCTACTGATCCTGCTATGTGAGTTGCCTGAATGTTTGACGACGTTTCGTTGGAAGCCGGTGACTCCTTGTGTTTGCCGTGGTAATTGTTAAATATTGTGACCTTCAATTATATCGATGCTGAAAAGTCGGGTGTTGAGGAATGATTCCAACGTGAAAAAGGTTGGGATTTCCTTTGTATTTCCAAGACTGTGTTTCCAGGCTTGGATGGTTTGCGATGGCAGTTTAGTGGTGAGATGATGCACAATCCAATGATCGCAATAGGCAATTGCAATTTTGAGCCGTTTGATCTCGTTGGTGCAAACGTTGGCAACGTTTAAAATATGCTTGAGCTCGGCTGAACTTTCGTTGAAAAATGATGGCAAATCATAGAGTATTCTGTGATGCATGAACAATAATCGGGGATTATTATAGCGAGTCACAATGAGATCCCATGCGATAAGATATTTCGCTTCAGTCAAAGCCATTTCTTGATCTCGGTCCGCTGGGAGTGCTTGCTTGAGAAAGTGAAATTTTTGTATGCTGGAAAGCGCAACATTATCGTAAATAAGATGTTGGAAGACATTAGCTTGCCAGAATAACTAGGTACTGGTGATTTTAGAAGTTGAACTGCAGAGCCAGGCGCTTGTAGAATGGTTGTGTTGTGCATCCTTCAATTGGAAGCACTAGGAGTAGCGTCGCTGAGTACTGTTGGAAACAGGGTATCGAAGGCGTCTCGCAATAAATTGTTAAGTAAGACTCGTCAAACCTTGATTCTAGCTGGGATGTAAAATTTTTATGCTAGGGATAACAACTGTTCAATAAAATAGTTTGATGATTAGTGTAAAATTCCTTTTATAATTTTTCAAGTTTATTTTTACGAGTTTGAAATTACATTTTAGTTCTTCTTTATTGGCTATCTTTTTTAAAGGTTTGATAAAGTGGTTTTACACGCTCAAAAATATCATCTTGAATATATAAAGGTTTTCTATGCTGGCAAAGCTGGGTGCCTGCCCCTGCTCTGCCTCCGCTGGCATGTTTCTGCTTTGATTGTTTGACTCTTATACACTGAGAAATACTTTGTCGACACACAAAGACACCACAACGACACTTACATCTTTCAAATTGTGACGTAGAAAATTTGAGCGAAAAGGTTTGGAAATCCCAGTGCAGTATGAAAAATATGAAGGAATGCGAAGTGATAGAATTCGGCAGTGAAACAGCTTCTCTTCTCTCTCGTCTTCGGTCCAGCCTCTTTTAGTTGTCCCACGCTGATTTCGTCAAAGCGATTAAACCTTAGTGCTGTCTCTCTCGTTAGAAGTAGGAGGGTAAAGCGTGCGGGATGATAATGTAACGGCGCTCTATGCAGATACCGTTCATGTACTGCCGTTTGAATTACCATATGGCAGATTTCACAAAGTACGGATCAAAACTGATTTATATTAGAAAAAGAATTATGTAGATAATTATTCCAGAAGGCGTGATTGGATGGTTCCCCTCATGGGCCACCAAATAATTTTGTGACAATTCAGAATTGTCAATTAAAAATAAAACGATAAAAGGTGCACTTCATGGATTGTTTTTATACTATGTATAATAAATTCTAATTCAATTTTTTCACTTTATAATGCTCAACGCTGACAATGGTATGAATTAAAGTTTTTATATGTAAAAAATAGAACGCGACCAGCTACTGCGATAAATTCTTCTGCTCGTTACCAAGAAAAGAATGAACACGAGTCGTTGATCTGTCTCTTTCGTCACTCTCTCTACATAAAATTCGGTCAATTATAACGGAGTGGTGGATTTATAAAATAATGAGAATTGCATTTGCAGAAAGTTCTCTAAACTACATCGAACGTTCGAACAGCAGTCGTGTGGCATAATCACTATGGTCACATGAATTTTCGACGCCTGGAACTGGTAGTTAATCAATGTGTAAAGGCATTGACATAAATAATATTCCGGTTGAAATAAATTGCAACACCTGCAATAAATCCAAGATTTGTGTTTTGCCATTTCCTAAAATAAGCGCTCTGCGAGCAAATAAAATGTTTGTTTGGGAACCAGACACCCTATCCGTTTGCTTTATTATCTTATTCTATAAGCGCAGTTCGATGCGTTATCTAGCGTGAGCGTGTGGTCGATTCCAGGTTTTGATAGGAAGCAGCCCAGTCTTGTCGTCGCGTTGAACAGCCGGCATATGGTACCAATAAGAAGAGTGGGAGTTCAATTTTTGGAGTTATTAGATCACAGCCTGGAGATTTTCTCGGTTGTAGCTGCTCTTTTATAATTTTAATGACTTCGCATGGTCGAAATACAATTGATTCGGCCATAGGAAAGTCGTCTTCTGTCTGCGATCTTATATTACTCACGTTTGTTGCTGGATTTTAATTGTTGCTTTGCAGATGGCGACCGAAGTAATTGCCATTACTTACTTGCCATAACTATGTTATGAGTTATGTTTGGCCTTCGTGGTGTTGCGGTTCGAGCCGCTGAAGTCAAAACTGAGTCTGGCATGCTGATGGTTTTGTTGATGTCATCTTCGCCGGTTAACTGTGGTGTAAGTTCAATGTGCGAACTTACGTATTTTTTTAATTTGAGCCAGTTTGTGCTGTTAGAGGTTTACATGACGGGGTTGTCAATTCTAATTGGGTGTTGGTTTAAGCTAAAGAGTACAGGCGAGTGGACTGATGACAGATTCGAGAGAGAACTGGCGCTAATCAAATTTCGTGGGATGTTTTTTGTAACTGCGAAGTCAATCAAATTTGGAAGTTTTCTGGGGTCAGTAGGCCAGTGTGTAGGTTGCTAGGTTTTATAATTGCGTAATACAGTTGGCTACCTTTCGGCATCACGAGACGAGATCCCCAGTGAGTATGCTTGGCGTTATAGTCTCCTGGTGCTATATAGTATTTGCCTAGTGAGTTGAAGTAGTCGATAAATTGGGCTTCCGATATCGTGAATCGAGGAGGACAGTATACCTTTGCTAGAGCTAGATTGTAATAACCCAACTGTATATGGATAGATGTAGTTTTTCAGGTAGTTAGTAGAAAACGTGTTGTGGAAGTGGTGCTTGATGCGGTTTTTAATCAGGATTCCAGTGCCTCCATGGGCCTTTATATCAGGATGATTAGTATTCTAAAACAAATACCCTCAGATTTGGAAACTGTTGGTAAGGTGGGTTTCTGAAAGTAACATTACGTTGATTTGTGCCGTAAAACTCCATTGGCATTCCACAGTGCAATGCGCAGGGGAGCCAATTATTATTTGTGTTTTGGAGAATCTGAATCAAAATATTTTGATTTGTCAAAATAGTTTGCACTGTCGTTCGCATTAATGAAATGAATTCATCCAAACTTTGTTGCAATCTGAGTATCATCGTTTCCATTCTATTTTCTGTGTCCTCTGCAGGTTGGTAAGAGACTGTAGGTGTTAATTGGACAATGTAAGCACGGCTCGCATTATCCGATTTTAATACGCTTTCAAAGCTTAAGTTTTTAGTTATTGTGGAACTGCTGACGAAGGAAAACTTCAGGTGTGGATTTGGAGGGTATTAATGGTGTGTGGTGAGATCGTGCTGTTGACACTCTTTGGTTGATCCTACTTTTTAACTGTATATTGTATACTGGACAGCCTCTGTAGTTTGCAGTGTGGTATCCTCCGCAGTTAATACACTTTTTGCTATTTGGGTCGTTTTTTAATTCACACTTAGCAGAGTTCTGCAGCCCTCCGCAAGCGACGCATACAGATCGGAGTGTGTAGTAAGATTTGGAGTGTATTCCTGGCAATTAGCGCACTGGACTGGGCCATTGCTCTTCAACCGTGATTCTGCGATGCAATAGAAACTGGAGCGTTTTTCTTGAGGGCCTTAGAGTCCGATACAAGTTCCACTTTATATCTGAAACTGTATTTTAAAGTTAAAACCTATATATTTTAGTGAATGTTCGACTTCAGCAAAGCTTACTTCTGGTTCGATTCCTTTTATGACAACTGGTTGACCTTTACTACCTTTTTATCTTGTAAGTATAGTAGTTCTTCTTCTTGGTGTATAGGAGCTCCGTCAATTTTCTAAAGCTTTCTTCGCTTTTGACTTTGACCTTTGTTTTGTTCGGACGTATAATCCAAAATTTCAAATCTATTTGCTGTCTAAGAGTTTTGCACAGTTCCTTTTAAGCCCGATTGATGTTGGCGATGTTACCTGTTTTCGTGTTCTGTGGACTAAGTTTTCTTTTAATGTTTATGTAGCGAGCCATGCTGTCTGTATGGTTGTGTATAACATCAAAAATAAGTTTCACGAAAGTTTTGATTTTCATGACAATGGTTGATTGCAAAACTTTCTTGTAATGGAAATGCAGCGTCAGGGTGAGTTTGGTTTGCAATCTCTGTGTGTCAGATGCAGTATATTAATGTCTACTTGAAAAGTACAAAATGATGTAGGGAGTCTTAAAACTCCCCACAAATCCCAATGCAGGAGAGCTGCATAGCAACAGCGAAAGAGACGAAAATGCCGGAGGAGTCAAGGGCAACGAGATCAATCTGTGACCGACGGTCCTTGGACCGGGCAAAGCGAAGACATCGTGAATTAACGGTACCACGCTGGACATTGGACCCTCACACAGGAAGGGTTACGAGGTCGAACGGTGAATTAACGGACTTCGGACCCGCACGAAGAGAACGCACCGTGAACTAACGGTGCGGCAGTGGACCGGATCACGCGAGCTGGAGGAGAGGAATAACGGGACCATTACAGGCTATAAAACGGCGGCGCAAGCCCAGCTCAACCCGAAGTAATAGTGCGAGAATCAAAGCGAGTACGTCTACGCGAGACCAGTACCAAGTTAACTAAGTGCCGAGTCCCAGATCAAGATCTCAAAGTCGAGACGCCGAACGACTGTGAGCCTACAAGGCCGAGACTATAACGGTGAGATCCAACGGCTACTAGGTCGTGATTAAATCGAGCTCAGGGAGTCCTTGCGTGAAGTCTACGATAAAGGTGGCTGGGCGAAGAGGTCGAACCTAGTTCTACCTGCTAGGCGATACACGTTGCCGACACAATCCACACCAAGCTTGGGGAGCCTGCGATAAAGTTGGCTGGGCGAAAAGACAAAACCTAGTTCTACCTGCTAGGCGAAACACCTTGCCCGCCCCGACAGTGAGGTTCGCATAACATCCAGAGTCTCGGAGGAGCCGTCACGAGTCAGACACCAGCTAGCAGTCGTCGACGAAGAGCGAAGACACCTACGAGGAGCGACGCCGCAGAGGAAAACGACGAGAAGCAGCAGAAGCGGAAGAGCCGCGAGGCTATGTCTAAGAACACGAATTACAACCTTTACAATACCAAGCCAACCCTTGCGTTATCTTTGGTCAAAGGCAATCATCCAATATAAATTTGGTGGAACGATCCCACAACTTTTGTGAGCTAGCCGCCCGTTTACGTAGCGACCGAGATATTCAAGCAAATCAGGTCGTTACAATGAACCTGTGCCGAAGTAGACAAAACTGATTACCAGTCACTTATTGAATCTATAATGTACTTGGCTATCTTAACGCGTCCTGACATCATGCACTCCATAAGCAACTAAGCACAGCGAAACTCCAATCCATGTCGAGCATGAGTCCGGCGCAAAACACATTTTGCGATGTCTGTCAAAGACGATTGTCTTAAAGCTAAATTATCGCAAGACTGGTCAACGATTACATACGTTTGTCGATGCAGACTGTGCAAACGTACAAACGTATATAAAATCGTTCTCGGGCACTGTTTTTTCCTGGGTGGATCCGCTTTCTTCTGCTCACCAGCACTGAGGCTGAATACATTGCTTTGTCCACTGCATCTAGAAAAGCAATCTGTCTGCGTTGGCTACTAGAAGAAGTAGCATTTCATCCGTACGCAGAGCCCATCGAGATAAATGGCGGCAACTTAAGCGCACAGCAGATTGCATCAAATCCTGTGAATCACAAAAGGACTAAGCATGTTGACAAATTCGAGAGGTTATTGCTAGAGGAGAAGTTTTTATAAAATATGTTCACACCAACGAAAATGTAGCTGACATATTCACTTAAAACGTACAGAAAGAAAAGCATAATAATTTTTTTAAGTAACTTGGTTTAAATGAAAAACTGTGAGGAACAATCTAACTTGAGATGAAGTGTTGAAGCTTACACGTTATATATTTCTATTTGCACATAGCTGAGCGATAGTATTTTCTTATTGCTCCTTTCTTCTTGTTCCTCTGGCTTTATGATGCTCTGTATGTCTTACTCAACAAAAATCGTTTATTGTGTGCGCAAATAAATTCGGCGTTCTTACTTGTGTTTAAATAAAAAAAATATAATAATTCCACATACCAATTGGTAAAAAAAATTTTTTTTTTTAATATTTTTTTTTTAAATAAAAGTCTATTTAAAAAGTAATTTTTTTAGTGCATAATTCTATACTGAACGAAAAAAAATATAAGTATTACTTTGTGGATAAATTTTGTATACAGCGACAACATTTTATTCCGTCGGAAAAAGCCTTTAGGAAGGGAAGCTGGTCCAGACCGCAAAGACATGGGCACATTTCATGAATTTCTTTTGACTCAACAAAGGAATCAATCAAAAATTTGTGAAATAATTATAAGGTTGATTTTAAAATGGCCGTTGTCCGGAATTTTTCCGAAGGCTCCCTTTTTTCTAAAGGGTCCATGGCCGAAGTCCTAAACTTCTTCATTTTTGTCCTGGATCAAAAAAAAAAAAAAAGAATTTTTAGTTTTTAGCAACAGCAAATCCCAGAAAAATAAATTAACTAAAAAAGTCAAGAACATTTTTTCTAATTTACAAACTATCCGTTAGCCTTTTTCTGCTCTCTATTTTCGTTCACAAAAATCGAACGAAATCGTAAACTTATACCTTGCCGTTCATTACAATTCCATCGCCTGCTGTCGTTCTCACTTTTCACGTTTGTCGTGTGCGCACATAAATTCGGCGTTGCTTGGGTTAAATAAAAAAAAAATAATTCCACATAAGATGTTTGCAAGAATCTCAAGTTCAAGTCTCAAGTGGTTAACTTGCTCATAAAATGTATTGGATGCAGCTGACCGTCGTCTAAGGATTTCTGCAAAAGGATTGCTCCAAATCCGTCAATGGAAGCATCGAGTTTCTGATTGTAGATGCTCAGAACTGGATTTGCGGTCAATATCTTCTTCAGATTGTTTACGGGCATTTCTTCTTTCAGACCCATAAAAATTTGGTATTGTTCTTAGTCAGGTCTGTAAGGGGTTTAGAAATAATGGCATCATGAAATTACAAAAATAGCCTGTAAGTCCAAAAAACTTTCCAGCTGCTTCAAAGTTTGCGGAGATTTAATTTTGGTCACAGCCTCAATCTTCTCTGGTGTTGGATAAATCTTTTGGTTATTAATGATATGGCCAAGGAATTGTACTCACGTTTTTAGAAAATGACATTTTTTAAGATTCAGCTCAAGACCATACTCTGCACAGGTGTCGATGACCTCTTTCAGATTGAGTACTGCGTTCTCTTCAAAGCCGGTATGATGACGTCATCGGTGTATGGCAAAGCAATGCCTTTGCGAGCTAGTTAGCTGCCGAAAAATAGCGTTAACGTGACGCTGCAAAACGCCAGGCGAATTCGAAAGGCCAAATGGTACCTTTAGGAACTAATATTGTCCACTTTGAGTGACAAAGGACGTAAATTTTTGGTTTGACTCTGAGACAGGTACCTGGAAATATCCGTTCTTTAAGTCGATAGTGTAGAAAATCTTTGCAACTTGTAGCCGGTCTAGTTGATCATCAATAAGAGGTAGGGGAAAATGGTCTTTCGAAAATCAGCACAGAGTCGTGGTGAGCCGTCCCGTTTTTTTTACCATTACTACAGGGCTTGTGAACTCGGAGTCAGACTCTTCAATGATTTCATTTTGTAGCCATTCTTCTACTTGCTCTTCTACTAGGCGCGCCTCTGCAAACGGCAATTCTTGGTCTGGCAAAAATTAGCGTTTCGTCCTTTAGAATTATGCGCATCTCGATTTTAGTTGTTTTTGTGTGAAGCGGCTTGTAGTTGGTAAATATTTTACGAACATCGTCTTTCGCGAACGCTCGTTAATATTAAGTTCATTATTGTTTTCAGCAATATCAATTAATGAGAGATACACTACAGTTTTTCAGCTTCGCACGTCGAATTTCGTCAAGACTGAACTGGCTACCGTTTTCGAAGAGAGCTACGCACTTTTTGTTAGCAATAGTATCTTCCTTGCTTGTAAAACTGCTCTTTGACTTCACTCTATGCGTGTTCACTTTACGGCTCGCAGCTTTTGCATTTTGATCCCAATTGCGAGAAATATGTCCGTTCTGGTTACACTTAAAGCATTTTTTACCACGTTCTTTGTTTTTGCAGTTGTTCGAAAAGTGTCATTTTTCACGACAATTATAACAGGTAACCTCTTTTTTAAAGTTCTTGTTCACTGTTGCAACTTTCATGCTGTGAAACATTTCCACACTACGCTTTGGTTTCTCACGGACGTTTTGTTTTTTGTGACGTAACTTTTTAACTTCTCTTTGAACTCACTCAAATTTCTGGCACCGTACAGAAGTGTTTTGTCAACGTCTATGCCATCGATTACGTACTGTATTAAAACTGAGTCAATAGTTTCACCACGAATGGCCAATTCCTTCATTCGGTACAGGTAATCTAAACTACACTCTTCTTTATCGCGTTTACTTTTGCTTAGCTGTTCGTGTATTTGTTTGCTGCTTACTACAGTTTTAGACTCATTTAAGAGTGAAGTTTAAAAAGCATTCCAAGAGCTTAGACCTCTCTGACTCATTACAAGGAGTTTTGCAGTTCCTTTCAACGATTTTTTCGCGAATATTAACTTTTGCACCTCATTCGATCTTAGTTAAACCACAATTCAATAGATATTGAGTTAGAACCGTCGAAAAAAACGAATTTGTCTTCCAAATCGCGGAAGCTTAAGTCGAAACGCGGTGTTGTCACTTCTTTGTAAAAACGTTTTCGGTTCTTGGTTCGAACTATTCGCTGAAATTCGCGATTTTGGATTCCGTTTTCTCTCTCAGCCATGTCGATTCTTGTACTTCTTCCGCTTTCAAACACATCGACATCTTTGTCTTCGTCGTCTGATGATTCGATTTGGCTGTGTGCGAAAAGCCCATTCTGCAACAGATTGCGATATATATGATGTCCTACGTCAGCAACGTTGTTGGTTATGTTTAAAACATTGCAGATCGATGCTAAATCCCGTTCGCTTAGATGTGGCTGCATATAGCTTACTTTCGCCTGATAATTTTCCGAACTCTCATCAAAATCGAATCCGGAAAAGTCTCGAAGTCTTTGGCGGTTGTTTTGATCTCCCGCTCTTTCAACTAAGTATGTGTGCAAAGCAACAATGTCCTTTTTTTTGCTGCTGCGAAAATTTTTACTTATGAAATCATTTAAACGGCTCATGTTTGTGCAAGAAAGTAGATATTACAACGACGAAATAAAGTTTTAGAAGTTTACACAGATGTAACACACATGGTTTTTTTTAGCTTTCAGCTTTTCACTATTCACTTATCCCGGTTGAGCCCTTAAATGTGGAATTTTGGTTTATTATTGTTTATTGTTTGGGTTGATTAAGTATTAAATTAGAAATACACTTTAGCAAAATTTAACTTGAATTAGATCTCTCGTCTTGTCGTCCTTGGGTCTTGTCTTAGAACCACTCTTGTAACAGGCTCGAACTCAACTCTCCGTCTAATCGTCATCTGCATAAAGCCAACTCTCGCTTTTTGCTCTTCCTGGTCGTTTGTTTTTAATCTTCATTCGTCTTTCGTAATTACTTTTAGATCTCCCATCTTTCGTAGTTCTCGTTCAGCTTAATGGTTGTTGTCTAGGATAAACGCATAGCATGGGTGCTCCTTGAAATAGACACACCCCACATATGTATATATATATATATTTTCTGCAGCCTCCTTGCAGTACTGGACATTTTCCAAATTTATGTAGTGACCGTTAAAGAGCCGCATAATTTCCTTACGTGGAGTAGATAAATGATCCTTACTTGGCCACAACGATCTTGAGTGGAAACTCCAGTTTCACACTGTCAGTAAACAAAATCAAAAATAAGTCCACACTTATTCGTTTTTAAATTTTTTTAAAATGTTTTAATCAAGATCGCGAAACCGTGCTGCGACGTGGTGACTTGAGCTTGTTTATTTTCTTTATTATTTTCATTTACTATTCTTTTATAATGACAACAATTTTCTGTTTTTATGTGTGCCTCATTATGACAGTGATGACATTTTATATTATGTTTTGCTTTTCCCTTAAATATATATTTTTTTTGTTTATTCACTTTATTTTAAATGTGTTTTTTTTTTTTTTTTAGTTAGTTTTATAATAAATAATCTTTTACGACTTTTCTACTTGTGTCTAAGCTGTCAACTTTAATTTTTATTTCGTGTTGAAATGACTTAAAACTGTCATGTCACTCACTAATTGGACTGAGAGCAATCGTTTTCAGACAGCCAACTGCAACCCCAAAACTCTGCGCTCGTAGATGGCGTCCAAATTCCATAGAATTTGACGCGCCGATATGTCCTTTCCTACCCCGGGCCGGACTAAGGTATAAGTTGGACCGTGCCGAGAGTCAGCCTGGCTAAAAAACTAGCTCAGTCTCAAACGGTGGGTTCAGAGAGATGGCGACCCCCTGTTCTAACTATCGCCTTACCCGGGCATCGCAGATCTCTGCCCGGGTGGACCTTCCCTTTCTCCGCAACTCGTGGGATTCAAATAATGGACACTAACAAAAAACAATAAACACCACAATGGAGCCGGGCACTCCTAAGAAACCCGTCACGCTGGAGAAGGTGGGTACTGCAACAGCGACAGGATCTGCGAGCGTTGGCCCCGCCTGTGCTGGCACCAGCTCGGTGGCTATACCGAAATGGCCCCATCCCAAATTGGGGGTGAAAGGTGGAAGACAGTCGGCCGCCAGCACCTCTGCAAAGTCGCTAACCCCTCAGATCCATGGATGAACAAGGTGGAGTGCTACCAAATTATGGACCTAGTGCAGAGAACGCACAGCCGAAGAGGCAGCGATCTCTAGAATTGTCTGGATCTGCGGCTGACCTATACAAGACTGGGGACGTTCCCAGTAGGCCCCAAGCGATGATCTGGCTGCCGTCCTCCATAATGACGCGCGAAGACATGCTCTTCATGTTGTAGAGGTGCAACCCAAACCACCCCACCCACGACTGGAAGGTCGTAAAGGTGGAGCAGCGCGATCAGAGTGAAGGTCTACCAGGGAGACTCGAGCGCGAAGCAGGACCCGGTCGGCAACCCAGCCGAGCAGGTTTTTCCGGAAGAGCTTGAGGCTTTTGGGGACGAAGAGCCAGAGGATGGCTATTCCACTGACGCATCGTTAAGCAGAGTCTTGCAGGCGATGAAGCCGGCTGTAGGAGACGACGACCTCTGTGACGATGAGGCAGCCGACGTCACGGTGGTGGAGGGAAACCTTGCAGATGTCATTAAGACTACTGCAAGTCAACCTCCACCACAGTAAGGAAGCGTCTGCTGCTCCGCCTGGATGACGATGGGGCAAACCTAGTGCTGGTACAGGAACCTTGGGTCGTTGGAGGCAAGGTCTCTGGACTAGGCACCAAGGAATTCAAGTTGCTACTTGACCCTAAAGGAGGTAAAATTCGAACCTGCATTTTAGCCAAAAGGCACCTTAGCATATTTCTGCTTCATAATTACAGCAACGGAGACAACACCGTTGCAAGCCTGGAACTTCCAGCGGCTAACATAAGGGTAACTTCAACGTACATGGCCTTCGAAAAGGAGGTCACCCCAGACGACCTAGTCCGACAACTGGTTGAAGAGAGCGAGGAGCTCAACATCGGCCAATCGGCTGCGACGCAAATGCTGACCACAATCAGTGGGGAAGCCCATCAAGCAATAACCGGTTCCTATGCAACAGGAGTAACACCCCTACCTTCATCACAAAAAATAGCCAAACGGTTATTGACTTTACCTTGGTGTCAGGCAGTCTGCAAGCAAAAGTCAGAAATTGGGAAGTCTTAAGCGAGCACTCCTTTTCAGACCACAGATTCAGAGAAACTACTTTAACATTACACCCTCCTACTCCAGCTTAATTCGTCAACCTTAGACGAATAAACTGGCGCGCTTATAGAGAAGCCTTACTAGGTATTCTTCCAATACAACCCCCAAATGACAATAGTGATCTACCCAGTCTAGATAACTTAGTAGAGACTTTCACAGAAGCCTGCAATATGACCTTCGAATCAGCCTTTCCTAAATGCAAACCGAGGGGATCCAAAAAGCCTCCTTGGTGGACCCAGAAACTTTTAGAGCTCAGATCCAGCTGCAGAACCTTTTTTAACAGGGCTAAAGCGGCGAGCGAAAATCTAAAATGGCAACAATATAAGAAGGCCATAAGAAAAGGAAAACGATCAGCTTGGCAGACCTTCTGCTCAAAAATAGAGGAAACAACCGATGCAGCTCGGCCTAGGAAGATCCTCTCCAAAACAATCCGCTCCTTGGGATACTTAAAAAAACCAGATGGCTCATGGTCAGACTCTAGTGAGGAGTCCCTATGCCTACATCTAGACACCCACTTTCCGGGTAGTCACCCGGTAGAACGACTTCCAGAAAATCAGGCTGGTTCAAGCATCGACCTGTTAACGTTTCTTTCTAAACACAACATAGGATAAGCCATAAACTGGCAAAGCCTCGCACTCGACGTCGAAAGATTTCAGTCCTATAAGTCTAAAATCCTTTTTACTTAAGAGTTTTGAACGACTGATTGGACTGCACATCAGGTCAGTCATGGACTCAAAACAATTATTAGCAGCACAACATGCATACTCAAAGGGCAAGTCCACCGAATCAGCTATACACGCGGTAGTCAGCCAAATCGAAAAGTCACTCAACCACAAGGAATACGCACTAGTTGCATTCCTGGACACAGAGGGCGCTTTCAACAATGTTCTCCATGCAGCCATAACCGAATCCCTCACCGACCTGGGTGTTGAGGTTCAAGTCGTGGAGCTAATCCATAAATTGCTGATGAGCAGAATGGTAACCTCCACCCTAGGAACCTCAACACAAACAAGGTTCGTGAACAGGGGAACCCATCAGGGTGGTGTACTCTCCCCCCTAATTTGGAACATCGCAGTAAATAAACAAGGTTCGTGAACAGGGGAACCCCTCCACTATGGAACAAGCAGTAAGTAAGCTGCTGTGTAACATGAAATGGGGTGGATGTAAGGTTGTGGCATATGCGGATGATGTAGCCATTATTTTTTCAGGGAAATTCCCTCAGACACTATGCGATTTAATGACCGCCAATCTTAAAATACTCTCTGACTGGACATCAGAAAGAGGTCTAGGGGTAAACCACGCGAAAACGGAGCTGGTGCTGTTCACAAACAGATACAAGGCTCAACTAAACCAACCAACATTGAATAACTGTTCTCTCTCTTTCAGTGATAACGCTAGATACTTGGAGTTAGTACTAGATAAGCATCTGACATGGAGACTGAACAGCCAATAGAAAAGAAAGGCAACAATTGCCCTCTTTTCCTGCAAAAAAGCCACCGGAACGATATGGGGCATGTCCCCGAAAATCGTCCGCCGGATACACACAGCGATAGTCAAGCCTACGGAGTGTCAATATGGTGGTCTGCTCTAATGAAGCAGACCACCAAAGCAAACCCTAACAAGGTTCAACGAATGGCAGCCTTATGCGTAAGCGGAGCCCTTCGCACCACCCCCAATGAGGCGCTAAATGCTATTCTGAACCTTCCCAGCCTGGACTTAGCCGGCATGGTGCTGGCCAAGATAGCTGCGGTTCGAATGAGGGACTTAGGGCAATAGAAACCCCAATCATATGGTCATGCCAGGATACTCCAGCAAGACACAACAATCCCACCTAAAACGGATCTTTGAGAACCAATTTAATACAGCCACACCCCCTTTGAAGCATTGCTCTTAACCAGAGAATACTGGGAGCAAGGTCTACCGGGCCTAATAGAGGCTGCAATTTCTACACTGACGGCACCAAATTAAATAACCAAGTGCGAGGAGGAATTTACTCCGACCAACTTAACATCAGAAAATCCATCAGACTTCCGGATCACTGCAGTGTCTTCCAAGCGGAAGTATATGCTATAAATGAGACTTTGTTGCTCCTAAACGATGCAAACTGTCAAAAGAAATGTGTAAACATCTACAGTGATAGACAAGCGGCTATCAGGTCGATTATCTCGACTAATACAAACTCTCAAACCATATCAAACTGCCGCAAATCTGAGATGAGATGGCTTTGCAGTTTAAAATATACCTAATGTGGGTCCCGGGTCACCGAAACATTGCAGGCAATTGTATTGCAGATGAGCTGGCCAGGCTGGCCGTTCTTCTTCTACCGGACAAGGAGAACATTGGTATGCCGATGGCCACCTGCGAAGCTGAACATTAAAAACAAATATAAAGAACTTGCGAGCCTAACATGGAGACATGTAATGCATTGTCGCATCTCTCGCCAGACATGGCCAATTATTGATGCGAAGAGAACTTCTGAACTTCTTGGGCTAAACAGTGCCGAGTGCGGAATGCTAATACGAGTACTTAGAGGCCATTGGTTGGTCGGCACACAATGAACCTTTTAGGTCTAAGTGTGTCAATAGTTTGACAGCTGCTCTAACCTTACCTAACCTAACCTATGTAGTTTCCTGTGAAATTTAAAAACGAGTCCCTTAAATATTCAATCATAGGGGTCTTTGTACACCTCTCTGCTTCTCTCCAAATTTCATCCGGCGCACAAGATTATCTTTAACCTTTAAGTTATGTTAATTTTGACAACAGAATAGGGATATTAAATTAATATAAAAGTAAGATACCGGATACACAGCTGATCGATTTCAAAATATGCCCCGGGGGCATTGCCCCGACTGTAATATTTTTGCTGATAACTTATAAAATAATAGCTCGATTTAAAAAATGTTTAGGTATACCAATAGGTTTGATCGAATATGACATACACAGCCTAATAACTTATCTCTTAGAATAGAATGACAGTCTTCGGAAATGCCTCCTTCGTTCGTTACATAGTTCTCATCGAATGCAAAATACCTTTTTACTAACGGGTATAAATAGCGATTTACATGTAAGATACCATAAGGTTTATATTGACCAAGAGACATTTGACATTTGAGTGCACATGTATAATGTGATGTTTTAATATTAAAAATTTTAAAATACCAGAGCTGATAGACTGAGTAAAGAACTTAAACTTACTTTTGTCGAATCTTCTTGCATTTTAGTATGCTCCGCTATAAACCGCACACAAAAGCAGCTTTTGTGAATCTTGGGGAGACATTTGGAATGAGAAAATGCTGGATTGTTTAGAAGGGGACTCTTTATCCTTAAAGATCCGGTATCTATATCCGGGACGGCTGCTATTTCGTCTGAGCTACAATGAGTGAGTGGCAGCACAGGGCCATGCACTTGACAGCTTCCTCCAAAGGGACCATTGGCAGTCAGGCTATAATTCAAAAAACAATCTTTATTAAAATTTGTATTACCCAATATACTTACATTTCATGAATCATGGTTATTATTACTCTAATACTTAGATTTAGCTTTTGTAATGTACCCATATAGGTTCCCACGGATCAAAATAATAAAATGATGTTTCATATATTTAATCGAAGTACTGGATACTAACCTTGGACATAACCCACTGTAAAATGTTTGCCTAAATTAGGACAAAACGTAACTCCTAAGGCGAATGTCAAAGCTAGTATTATTATTAATAGCGAGTGTTCCAGGTTCTACATTTTAAGCAGCTCAGTCTTTCTGTTTTGAGTGCACATCGTGAGAGGTTGGCTTGCAGCATCTTAAATCTTAATCAGCCTATGCGAAGCCCAAGTTTTCTAAACACGTGGAGTTATAAATCAAACAGAAGTTTACCCATCTGTGACTTAAAATCTCTCGCGCGGTCTAACTACTCAATTCAGAAAAAACACTAAGCATATTGACCGTTCAGTTCTGGAAAATTCCAACCAAATTTATCAACAAGCAAACCTTTGAAGTAAGTCGCACTTACAGGAACCCAACCAATATTTTATAGTGACCCACCCTCACCATTTACTTAGGGTTCATAGCTGATTACCCAATCCCCGTTGGTCGAAGAGGCTTCGAACAAGGCCAATCTACCCGGCGTGGTATACGACTACAAATGGTTTCGAGCATTAAATGCGCGACCAGACTCCCGGCCAGACTACTGTTAACCGTGGTGTTTAGATTCGGTGTTTCGGTTCGGAATAAGTAACGTAGCTTACTTAAACGTTAAAGATAATGGAACAAAAAAAATTTTAAAAAAATAAATAAATATAAAAAAAAACCATTTAAAATAAGCAGCAATTAAAGTCGTCCCTGTAATGGTCGCCTTGGTTTACAAAACGTGGTTTTCCCTCCCATACTTAAAATTCTGGAGAGAAAAAGATTTTATCTGTAATTTTAAATAAAGTGTTAACAACTTTGGTAGCAGTCACTGTGAATGACAACTATTGATTAATCGGTTGGCATCCCTTTATCGCTCTGAGTGGCGAGATAAGGTTGCGAACGCCAGCTTACTGTCGCTCTAATAGGAGTCAAGCCCAGCGGAATAAAACAAAAAAAAGAGTGACAAGAAATCCTTTCAAAATCCGTAGGCATCCGTTCTACCTCTATGGTAATTATTCCGCGAGTTTAAAAATAAAAAAAACCAATTGAGTTCTAACCTACTCTTTCGAACACGACAGGCCATTCGTACCAATCAGCCGATTAATTCAAATGCGAGCTGAATTATTGTAATTATAAATATTCCTTGGCGTAAGTTATTCTTTATACATAACCTGCACCTCAGTCGGCTAAATTTGAACTCTTTAGCTAGCGCATCGCAACATCGTTATGACACCCATGGAGCTCTACATTTGCCAAAAGCTCCACTAAAACCAAAAACTCATTTAGACCAGCACATGCACTAAGGCTTGGCAGCAACGTGATAATAACCTGATCACGAGATCACCACCAGTGACCTCCCCTAGCCCAGCCTTGTGGTTTGACCATCAATTGGGACACATTAAGTGCATGCAGAACTCCCACCGAACGGAAAAAGGCGTAGGCAGCAATAACTAGCATCGTTATATAAGAGTCGTGGGAGCATCTTAGGACCAAATAAATTCACCGAGGAGATATACAGCAAAACAACCTAAAGAAAATGCAACAAAGAAACTTAAAATAAATTTCAACATAAATAGTTAAAAAAAAGTTTAAGAACTTGAAAAAAAATTAGTAAACTCTTAATTATCGCTAAAAGAAAAGCGTAAATTCCATAACAACAAACCAGTAGATGGTGCGCATTCGAAGGAGAACATGCCGCATATTCAGGGTCTGGGTTAAAAGTGTTGAATAACATTTGGAAATCAACATCTCTGGAGCAACATGAAGGACTTCATCAAGCAACAGGAGTTCATGAGTGTTTTTTTTAAAACCAGATAAAGCCATTTTACGCTAACGGAAACCAACTAAAATTAAAAAACAAAAAAATCAAAATAAAAATAAATAAAAAATACGTCATCAAATGAATTAAATCAATGACCGTTTTCGAAACAATGCATAAAGATAATGTGAAAAAAGAAACGCAATCTACAATTAAAAGCTAATTAATGTAACTGGTCTAGCTGCCTATATAGCATTTGAATTTGGTTTTCGTTTTGTGATAATACGGTTTTCGGTATACAGACCTTTCTGCTCGTATTTACATGGGATTATCTGAAAACAGACTTTGATTTGCACAATATTCTTTTTCGATTGTCGCGATGAATAAATGAGTAAATTGAGTGTCATTGTTTTGATGAAAACATGTTAAAGTAAAGGAAACTATAAAACAAAATAATGATTAATATTGAATATAATAACAATGCTATGTTTTTAGATTAAACTTATCATGAATATAAATGTTCCTACGATGAAGATTGGTTTTAAAAATCATGTTAAAATTAAGAGAGTAAATGAAGATACTGGTTTTAAAAATCATGTTAAAATTAAGAGAGTAAATGAAGATACTGCTTATTAGTCGACCTTTAATGAATAAAATACAATAAGTTTTGATATGAGTTGCTAAGAGTATTACAGACATGGGGGCGTAAATTAAAACAACAAAGGGTCGTTAACATATGGGTTTCTTTTTAGTTAAAAAGAAACATGGTTGGGTGGGTTAAGAAAACTAGTGGCCATTAACATCATCGCCACCCCCTTGCATTTTTTTTTTTGAAGATCTCACCTATTAAGTAAATTATTTTGACTTGGCCTTCCTAGATTCGCCTGTAAGAAGGGCTTATTGTTTTTGAGGGCCTCTTTAATATTAAGTGCGTAGTGTTGTGTTTAGGCTTCATCAAGAACCTACCCCACCCGGAATGAGCTGCCGTTTAATGGGTCCCGCCGCCGCTGATTGCACCTAAGCTACCAAATAGTTGTCTTGCAACATCACCATGCAACACGCTACAGCCCCCCAGGTAAATGAAGCCAACAAAACAAAAAGTGTATCTAAAAACTGAACCTTGAGTAACACCAAATGTATACCTTCGATATCACTAAAAAATGTAAAGAAGATCGGACATAAATAGTATAGAAACATAATAAAAAGAAAATCGTTTAATCTCAGTAACAAAATAATGCTACCAGCAAACTATATACAGAGTGTTAGTACCTTGAAAATTAGAATGATTGAAAAAATTGCATAGCATGTATGAATGATGTAACAAACATCATGAAGTGCTTGTGTTGTAAATTGTTTCCGAGGAAGGTCTGGCACCGTGAGCCCATGACGCCGGATGTAATTGCTCAGCCTTTGGATATACCCATTGCAAAACACTTCAAAATTTTCGACTATGTCTAGTTATGGAGACTTTATAAGGAGCATCTTTAGACGAGTTTCAAGTGTTGTCTTGTCAGCGATAATTGCGACAGGCCAGTCGGCTACGGAACCACATAGAAAGGCCGGTCCATCAGCCCATAAAGGAGCATCTATTAGTTCGGTGGAAAGATCGCTTCGAGAAAGAATATCAGCAGGACTTAAAGTTGGATTAAAGAATTCGCTCTCTTCAAGCCAAGAGGATTATATCCTCATACAAATCTCTTACGCATTTTGCAGATGTCAACAGTGATTGCTTCCGGGTGTGATCGAAGAGTCAATAAAAACATCATTGTGGAGCTATCTTCCTTTATGACACAATAATAAATTAAAAAATACCGACTCAAACCGATATCAGCGGCAGGAACTAAAGCCATGTGCCCCGGATAAAGGTATTTCTCTCAAGAGACAAGAAGCTATGACGCGCTTGCTGGTTGTACATTCCAAATGGATTTCACAAAATTTGCCTCACAATCTAACTCTTCCTTGGAAGCATGCATGATTGGCTCATTGCACCTTTCGATTTCCCAAAATAGCCCAAGAAGGTCATCCAGCCGAAACAAATCATTCTCCTTACTAGCACAGGATAATGGACGAGTTGTTACAAGACCAAAATATAATCTTGCTCCAATTAAGAGATCCACAAGTTGTGGAGAATGGAACTAGGCGTCAGCGAGTTGTATAAGGTTGGCTACCGCTCGGTACCGAGTACTTGGAGGTTCAAAACTGCATTGTTATTTAAGCTGAGTACCCATCCGTCACAAAACTAGAACGTTAGAGACAAAATCGTGAAGCGCGAGGCAAGGAACGAAGACTCAGAAACGATTTTTTATTAAACTAAACGTCGATTATCAAATTTGCCGTCCGAAAACTCTCTGCATAACCTCCAGAGAATTTTGGTTTCAGTTCGGGCAGGAGAGTTGGAATGTGCCGGCTTATCACTCCTGGGCGCAAAAATAAGCTGGAGAAATGAGGCATCATCTGCGACACCCCTTTTAAAATCTCCCATCGAATTGATGATTCGAGAGTCACAACAATGTCTTTAAATTTGTCACTTAAATCACTGTCAAGCTCATCACAATCCAATACCCTCTTAAGGGGGTATTCTGCTCCAAAAAATTAAGGCAATCGATTTTTTTTTTTTTAATTTTTAATTTTAGACTTTTAAAAAAATGATCCTTTGTGATGTGGCGTCCGAGCCATTATAAATGTTTCCTAAGCATTGAGCGCGTCTTTCTCGAAACGACTTTTTTTGAGGTGGTGACATGATACTTCAATCTTAATATCTTGTTTATGCTACACTCAATCGAGTCTGCATCGGACTTGATAAAATGGTGATGATAAGTAATTTTAAATAATTTGAAAACGTCGAAAAAAATTGATTAAACATTTTCGTTATTTTTTATTTTTTTTTTTTTAAGTGGTCAACACGATAACGGAATTCGTTTGATTTTTTTCCGATCTCTACAAGTGCTTATTATGTCAACCAAAACGCAGCAATTTTATTTTAAAACCCCACTTTTGGACTTTTATTAATTTTTTTTATTCTTAAAATGTCAATAAAAACCGTATAAAAAATTGTATACTCAAAATGTTTTTTTTTCTTTATCTCACTTGAAACAAGAAAGGAAGCAAACTTCGGCAAGCCGAAGTTCATATACCCTTGCAGCTATTGCAAGAATTAAATAAACCCTTATCTGTGAAAAAATTTATCGCTTAAAACAAATATTAATATGTAAAAATATATTTTACAATTACTCAAAAGCAAAAAAAAAACTTTTCTATATGGAATTGTGTTCCAAAAATATTGAGCTTAGTGAGTTTGAAGCTCATTATGCCAAGTGTTCATAGCCTCGGAGTGCCTTCGAGGTTTTACTGTCGAATACGAAAAGAATGAGTTATGACTAATGTTCCACCCTTGCAAAAAAAATATGAAGGGAAAAAATATGGAGGGAACCGGAAAAAACACCAATCAGCAACTAGAAAACCGCTCTAAAATAGGGAGAAACATGAGTCCAGTAAACCCAAAAAGGTCGTATTGAACAAAGAAAATTACTTAATTATTAGAAGTAAAAAATAATGTAAATATTATTTTGCTCACAGCAGAGACTACGTTTCCTGTTAAATCATATCGAATTGATTGTGCAGTCAAATATATGATAGACTTAAATGAATTTTATCAAAAATTCCAAAAAAATATAGTTGAAATTATAAAGCATTGTATGATAGATTATCGACCCATAAAATGCAATTTGGGCGTATATTGTACATATGAAAAACAAAGAGATGACGGAGAGACAGTTAGCAAAATAAGCATTTTAGAACTGCATAGAAATCATTATGCATTCATACATACCCATTGTAAATGAGCTGAATTCTGGGATGGAATGTTTACTAACATTGAACAGTGAATTCCAAGAAAAAGACTCTGGCTGGGATATTCAAAATTTTGACCATTTTGAAACCAACATAATAAAACTCGAAAATATTCCTGCTAGCGGTTACATACAGGCTCCTAAAAAATAAAAGCCCGAAATGCGCTTATAAACGTGCAGAATACTGACGTATTTTGTGTTATGTGGTGCATACTAGCATCCAAAGCAAATAAAGCCCATGAGAATGCAAGTTTCGCAACACCGCAACAAAGGAAATATTCTACAGAAAAAATGACAAAACCATAAAACTATAACATTAACATCAAAGATGAAACTATTATATATGACGGAATTTTTTTTTCGGGAATTATATTTCCAAATTTGGTGTCCGACATTTTGAGAAAAATAATTTGGACTTCGGCATAAACATTTATGAAATAGATAAAGCTGGCGATAAAATTGTAGGACCAACTGTTCAAACAAAAGAAAGAGGACCAAACCACATAAATAAATTGGGTATCGATAATAAAGACCCAAATATGATGCATTACGCCTATATTACAAAGGTGTTTACATTATGTTCGTCACAATTTTCCAAAGCCAAATCGGGAGGTACTTTCGTGAAAGTTGTCTTAAGTGTTATCACATTAAAAAAACGTCGTTTAAAGGATACCACAGGAAGTTATCTCCTCCGGTGGTGATATATGCCGATATTCAGGCTGTTCTGAAAAGTTACAGAATATTCCTGAATTCACCATCTTCTTCTTCGACAACAAAAGTGCAGAAGCATACTGCCTGTGCAGTATTATTTTTATCATTTGTGCACAACAACAAATACAATCCATGTCAAAAAAAAAATAAAACTATTAAATTTTTAAAAATGATTTATTTATTTAATAATATATATTGATATATATCATGCAAAAATTTTGTACAGCTCTTAAACAAAAAGCTTTGAGTCTGTACAACATATATTGTTCAACCCCCAAGAGCCCTAGTGTCAGCCGAGTGCCAGTCGATGTTCGCGACCAAGAAGGTAATTGCTCCGCCTGTGAGATAGAAATAAATTCGAGCGATCTGGATAAATGCTTCAAGCAATTTACTGGAAAATACGTAGTAAGCCTAAGTACAAGTAAAGTGATCCATTCTTCCCAGTAGTTTTCCACAATTTATCCAAATATGATCTAAATTTGTTCATTACAATACTAGAGGGGAAATGAAGTCCAATACATACCTTGTAATAAAGTACTTTATATAGCACTAAGACAGACAATAAATATCAACGGTTCAAGTAGATATTAAATTAGATACATAGATTCAGTTAGATTTTAAACTCAAGCTTGGAAAAACTAGCGAGCTATATGGAATACAAAGATTTTAAAATTCTTAGTAAAAAAATTGAGGGAGAAAAGTTTAAGCAAATGAGGAGGAAAAATATGTTTCCGTACGACTTTATTTATAGCTTAGAGAAATTTAATGAGACCCAGCTTCCTAGCATTGATAGGTTTTATAGTTCTCTCAGTGAAGAAAAATGTACTATAGATAATTATAATTTTTGCACTTAAAGGTTGGGAATCCTTCAACTGTCAGACCATAAAAGATTATTTAAAACTTTATTTAGAAAGTGATGTTTTAATTTTGACAGATGTCTTTAAAAATTTTAGAAAAATTTGGCAACAAATTTATGAATTGTACCCAGTAAATTATCTTACCGCACCATCAATATCATGGGAGTGCAATTAGACTAATTAGCGATGGCGATATGTACAATTTTTTATAAAGAGCAGTACGAGGTGGGTTAACTCTATGAACACAACGCATTTCCATAGACAATAATAAATATTTAAAAAGCTTTGATCCAGCAAAACCAATAAATTTTCTAAGTTATATCGATGGAAATAACTTATATACAATAGATAAGCTATGAGTAAGTCCTTACCCCCTTCAGGGTTCAAATTTTTAGACAAAGAAGAAGTTGAATCATAGTATAGGATATATGCTAGAAGTTTATCATCCTCCTTTTCTGTGCAGAAAATAAAGTTCCGTCAGGGTACCCCCTGCAAGGAAAGTTGATTGCTAACCTAACTGACTTAAGTGAATACATAATTCATTTAAATTATTATTATCTTCTAAAGAACATTTTTACAAAACTATAAGGGACAATCGCGACCGCTTCGGTACCTCAACTAAAAGAAAAAAAAATTGTATGTAGCACAGCGAGATATTCGTAGTAGGTCTTAACTATAAGGATGATAAGAGATATATTAGCCCAAGGTCATTATAAAATATCTCATATATATTAAGCAGTGTTCAAACTAATAATTAACAATAAAAAAATATGTTCCCATACTTGTGCAATACAAGAATAAAATGTAAAAAAAAAAAATTAAATGCAAATAAAAATGTAATTAAATTAATATCAAATATATATTTTGTGTTTCATTACTTAAGCAGATCATTTACAGATATCCATGATTTGTGGCTGGAATCAATACCGCTCCACTTTGCGAGCACTTTTTTCTTTTTTCTTATAAGTATTTTCTCCACCAGGTAATTACTTTAGTCCTTTACTTTTGAAGTTCCACTTCATAAAACGACCCTTCAATATGAACTTTCAGATAATCTTCTTTATGGTAAGTTACTGGGTCTGTTGTCTTAACTTTTATAACTTTAAAAACTTTGGTAGACCAATTGGGTTCATATTCTTCATAAACACTCCCTTTATACTACTTTGTGAACTAATTTTAAAAATAACTCGTCATTTTTAGGGCATACATCCACAGGTTTCATTATTATAGTTTGATGGTTTGATGATGATTTACTATTTACAAAAACAGTTATCATTGCATCTGCTACATCCGGTGCAAACTTTGTCTAAACTGGTTCGGCAAACGCATACTTTGAAAACGTATCAATAACGGTCAGTAAATATATAAAACCTCCATTCTCTTTAATAAGCAGTACCATTTCGACTCATAGCCCGATTCCATTGCCACATTAGTAGACTTTTTAAACGTGCCTGATTCCATTGGCGCATTAGCATTAAGCTAATACTACTCCGACACGTGAGTGGCAGGAAGAGCTGATCTGGGTTTGTTTACTTTTGTATTTTGGCAAATCCAAAAGAAATTAATTAAAACAAGAAAGAAAGCAAACTTCGGCAAGCCGAAGTTTCTATACCCTTGCAGCTATTGCAAGAATTAAACATTTTTGAAAACATTAAAATTATGATTTACTTGCGTATATGTTTAAAAACATTGAAGCTATGATGATTTGCAGCTCAATTATTAGAGTTATTTTACATATGTTTGATATTTCTATGGGAGCTATTTGATATAGTCGTCCGGTTTTGATGAAATTTAAACTGCAATTCTTAAATATTTAACCAATACTATATGTCGAACAACTAAAAAAAAAAATTAAAAAACAGCAGAGTTATAATTTTTTTGTATTTTTTTTTCGATTTTTCCTATGGGAGCTATATGATATAGTCGTCCGATTTTGATGAAATTTAAGCCGTAATTCTGAAATATTTAACTATTACTATATCTCCAAGAACTAAAAAAAAAATTAAAAAAGAGTAAAGATTTAATTTTTTTCTATTTATTTTTCCGTTTGTTCCTATGGGAGCTATTTGAAATAGTCGTCCGATTTTGATAAAATTTAAACCGTAATTCTGAAATAGTTAACCATTACTATATCTCGAAGAACTAAACAAAAAATTACAAAACACCAATATTATAATTTTTTTATTATTTATTTTTCCGATTGTTCCTATGGGACCTATATGATATAGTCGTCCGATCCGGCTCGATCCGACTTATATACTACTGCAATAGAAAGAAAATTTTTGGGAAAGTTTCATGCAGATAGCTTTAAAACTGAGAGACTAGTTTGCGTAGAAACGGACGGACAGACGGACGGACAAACGGACAGACGGACATGGCAAGATCGACTCTCCTAGTGATGCTGATCCAGAATATATACTTTATAGGGTCGGAGATGTCTCCTTCACTGCGTTGCAAACTTCTGAATGAAATTATAATACCCTCTGCAAGGCTATAACTATTGAATATGAGTTTACTCAACAGTTTAATACTCAGCAGGACTTCCATAATGCGACCGAGGCATTTGCCAACATGGACGACAAGAAAGAGAGGCTGATGGTGTTGTTTGACGGATTTGCAATGGAGACCTCCACAGTACCTAAAAGGGGCAAGGATCCCCGTATATGTGGGAGTTATTTTCTGCCGGAGATCCAGCAGAAGTGCATTGTGGTACTACATCGGTATTTTCCGGTATTTTTTCTAAAAACGTTCGGGGCGAATGATTTTTTATCGCATTTCTTTTAAATGCGGCATTTAACCTTATGTGATTTCCTGTGTAAATAAATGTGCACTAGGCATTTAGCATTTTTTTCATGCTCCAAATTTTCGGCGGCTAAAGATTTTCCGAGCGTGCTTATGAATTTCATTAACGACTTGTAGTTTACTTATCTTAAGGCGGTGGTTTGCTTGAATTATTATTGTTATGAAACTTTCCCAAAACTTGTCTTTCTATTGCAGGTGTATATAAGTCGGAACGGGCCGGATCTGAAGACTATAGCATATATCTCCCATAGGAACAATCGGAAAAATATATTTAAGAAATTTAAAACTTTGCGGTTTTTTATACCCTTGGAGGGTATTATAATTTCAGTCAGAAGTTTGCAACGCAGTGAAGGAGACATTTCCGACCCTATAAAGTGTATATATTCTTGATCAGCAGCACTACCAGAGTCGATCCAGCCATGTCCGTCTGTCCGTCCGTTTCTACGCAAACTAGTCTCTCAGTTTTTAAGCTATCTGCATGAAACTTTTTTAAAAGTTGTCTTTCTATTGCAGGTAGTATATAAGTCGGAACGAGCCGGATCGGACGACTATATCATATAGCTCCCATAGGAACAACCGGAAAAATAAATTTAAAAAAAATTATAACTTAGCTGTTTTTTATTTTTTTTCTTAGTTCTTCAACACATAGTACAAGTTAATTATTTCAGAATTACGGTTTAAATTTCATCAAAATCGGACGACTATATCATATAGCTCCCATAGGAACAATCGGAAAAAAAATGAAAAAAATTATAACTAAGCTGTTTTTTAATTTTTTTCTTAGTTCTTTGACATATAGCATTGGAGTTATTCCAGAATTACGGTTTAGATTTCAGCAAATCACATAGCTCACATAGATATAATAAAAATATATAAAATAACTATCTAATAATTGAACTGCAAATCATCATACCTTCAATGTTTTTCAACATATACGCAAGTAAATCATAATTTTAATGTTTTCAAAAGTATCTAGTTTTCTTGTTTTTAATTTTTTTTAGTTCTTCTACATATCGTAATGGTTAAATATTTCAGAATTGAGGTTTAAATTTCATCAAAATCGGACGACTATATTATATAGCTCCCATGAAAATAATAAAAATATATAAATTTTTTTTTTTTTAAATGTAACTTTTCTTTTTTTTGGCTTATTAATAATTTGACAGTTCAGAATTATGCTTTTAATTTTATTAAAATCGGAAACCGCTATCATATAGCTCCCATAGGAACTATTGAATAAATAAGCTGCAAATCATCAGAGCATCAATGTTTTTAAACATATACGCAAGTTAATCATAATTTTAATGTTTTAAAGAATATTTAGTTTTTACAATAGCAGCGAGGGTATATGAACTTTGGGTTGCCAAAGTTTGCTTCCTTTCTTGTTTTTTATTAGAACACAATGATTGCTTAGTTAAAAGTGATTGCTTATACACCTGTTCATCTTTTTTTATTTCAGCAAGCATTTTTATAAATTTCAAAACATTGCCGAGCTAAATCTATTTGTACATGGGGTTTATAGGAACCATCTTAATCAGATAGTTGAATATCTAATCTTTCCAAAGATGCACACTTAGGAATTATATGATTATAAAGATATTTAACTTGCTGTCGTAACATGGAATTCCAACATAATAAGGTTGTAAAAAATATACCCATACCTAATAAAAAACTTTCCATTGGGTTAGAGTACTTTATTAAAACTAAAATTGGTTCTAGTCTTTCATGTATATAAAGACGAAAGCCCTTGCAAACTCACTCTCATTAAAAAAACTCATTCCATGAACACTGCAGGTCGAAATTCAAGCATTATAGTAGATTTTGAATATTTACTCAGAAACAATAAACAAGTTTTTGTTAAAGAACTAGCTTTCATTCCGTCTGGAACGGAATTGGATAATGAGACACTAAGGAAACCACACATAAATCAGCGAAATATTTCACCAATTTCACCACTTAACAAGTATCAAAAAGTTATTGCTCATGGTGAAACGAAGAAAAGCTTGATAGCCAAATATTTATCAACTAACATAAGTCAGTTAGTTTAACTGTTAGTTAGTTAGTTTTTTTAGCTGAATTACCAAATTTTTTACTAATTGTAGAATACATAAGAAAACAAGAAGAAGGGCAAACTTCGGCAAGCCGAAGTTCATATACCCTTGCAGCTATTGCATTAATTAAATACTTTTGAAAACATTTAAATTATGATTTACTTGAGTATGTGCTAAAAAAAAACATTGAAACTATGATTATTTGCAGCTCAATTATTAGATAGTTATTTTATATATTTTATTATTTTATGGGAGCTATATGCTATAGACGTCCGATTTTGATAAAATTTATACCATAATTCTGAAATAATTAAACATTGCTATATGTCGAAGAACTAAACAAAAAATTAAAAAACAGAAAAGTTATAATTTTTTCATTTATTTTTCCGATTGTTCCTATGGGAGCTATATGCTATAGTCGTCCGATTTTGATGAAATTAAAACCGTAATTCTGAAATATTAAACCATTACTATATCTCGAAGAACTAAACAAAAATTAAAAAACAGCAAAGTTATAATTTTTTTTCATTATTTTTCCGATTGTTCCTATGGGAGCTATATGCTATAGTCGTCCGATTTTGATGAAATTTAAACCGTAAATCGGAAATATTTTACCATTACTATATGTCGAAGAACTAAACAAAAAATTAAAAAACAGCAAAGTTATAATTTTTTTTCATTTATTTTTCCGATTGTTCCTATGGGAGCTATATGCTATAGTCGTCCGATCCGGCTCGTTCCGTCTTATATACTACCTGCAATAGAAAGACAACTTTTGGGAAAGTTTCATGCAGATAGCTTTAAAACTGAGAGACTAGTTTGCTTATAAACGGACGGACAGACGGACAGACGGACGGACAGACGGACATGGCTAGATCGACTCTCCTAGTGATGCTGATCAAGAATATATATACTTTATAGGGTCGGAAACGTCTCCTTCACTGCGTTGCAAACTTCTGACTGAAATTATAATACCCTCTGCAAGGGTATAAAAATCCACTTCGATGTTCATTAAATAATTTGTTTAACCTTTTTATATTCTTAGAAAACTCTAATTATGAAATATATAGTAATGGTGACACATCCGTTTAAGATTTAGTAGAAAATAATTAGTGGACCCAACCTGATCGTTAACTATGGATTCCCTTAAAAAAATTTTTGACCCCCGCAAAAAGGGATACATGCAGCTTATATATTGTAGTTATTGCGCATCTGATACTCATTTCGAGAAGAACTGCGCCAAGAAACGTGATCAAGGAGAGCATAAAAAAGTTAAGTGTAATTAAAACAAGAAAGAAAGCAAACTTCGCAAGCCGAAGAAGTTCATATACCCTTGCAGCTATTCTAGAATTAAACGTTTTTGAAAACATTAAAATTATGATTTACTTGCGTATATGTCTAAAATCATTGAAGCTATGATTTGCAGCTCAATTATTAGATAGTTATTTTATATATTTTTATTATTTCTATGGGAGCTGTATGATATAGTCGTCCGATTTTGCTGTAATTTAAACCGTAATTCTAAAATATTTAACCATTACTATATGCCGAAGAACTAAAAAAAAAATAAAACACAGCAAAGTTATAATTATTTTGTATTTTTTTTCCGATTGTTCCTATGGGAGCTATATGATATAGTCGTCCGATTTTGATGAAATTTAAACCGTAATTCTGAATTATTTAACCATTACTGTATGTCGAAGAACTAAAAAAAAATTTAAAAAACAGCAAAGTTATAATTCTTATACCCTTGCAGAGGGTATTATAATTTCAGTCAGAAGTTTGCAACGCAGTGAAGGAGACATCTCCGACCCTATAAAGTATATATATTCTTGATCAGCATCACTAGGCGAGTCGATCTAGCCATGTCCGTCTGTCCGTCCGTCTGTCCGTCCGTTTCTACGCAAACTAGTCTCTCAGTTTTAAAACTATCTGCATGAAACTTTCCCAAAAGTTGTCTTTCTATTGCAGGTAGTATATAAGTCGGAACAAGCCGGATTGGACGACTATAGCATATAGCTCCCATAGGAACAATCAAAAAAATAAATAAAAAAAAATTATAACTTTGCTGTTTTTTAATTTTTTTTTAGTTCTTCGACATAAAGTAATGGTTAAATATTTCAGAATTACGTTTTAAATTATATTAAAATCGGACGACTATATCATATAGCTCCCATAGGAATAATCGAAAAAAAAATACAAAAATATATAACTTTGCTGTTTTTTAATTTTTCTATTAGTTCTTGGACATATAGTAATGGTTAAATATTTCAGAATTAAGTTTTAAATTTCATCAAAATCGGACGGCTATATCATATAGCTCCCATAGGAACAATCGGAAAAAAAATACAACAAAAATTATAACTTTGCTGTTTTTTAATTTTTCTATTAGTTCTTGGACATATAGTAATGGTTAAATATTTCAGAATTACGGCTTAAATTTCATCAAAATCGGACGTCTATATCATTTAGCTCCCATAGGAAAAATCGGAAAAAAAATACAAAAAAAATTATATCTTTGCTGTTTTTAAATTTTTTTATTAGTTCTTCGATATAGAGTAATGGTTAATTATTTCAGAATTACGGTTTAAATTTCATCAAAATCGGACGACTATATCATATAGCTCCCATAGAAATAATATAAATATATAAAATAACTATCTAATAATTGAGCTGCAAATCATCATAGCTTCAATGTATTTAAACATATACGCAAGTAAATCTTAATTTTAATGTTTTCAAAAATATTTAATTCTTGCAATAGCTGCAAGGGTATATGAACTTCGGCTTGCCGAAGTTTGCTTCCTTTCTTGTTTTATATTTATTTTTTCGATTGTTCCTATGGGAGCTATATGCCATAGTCGTCCGATCCGGCTCGTTCCGACTTATATACTACCTGCAATAGAAAGACAGCTTTTGGGAAAGTTTCATTCAGATAGCTGTAAAACTGAAAGACTAGTTTGCGTAGAAACGGACGGACAGACGGACATGGCTAGATCGACTCGCCTAGTGATACTGATCAAGAATATATGTACTTTATAGGGTCGGAAATATCTCCTTCACTGCGTTGCAAACTTCTGACTGAAGTAATAATACCCTTTGAAAGGGTATAAAAATATAATATCCTATCATAAACAAAAATTAAGTAAAACGCTGTTATATTAATCTTGAATAAAATAATTTTTAAAAAATATATATATACCTAAAAGTAAAAAAAATGTTTACACAATTTATACATCCATTCACAATGTTAATTTGCGGGCCCTCTGGATCAGGAAAAACAACATTTTTAGAAAACCTGATTTCCAAGAAGAATGATCTTTTCAATATTTCAATTGATAGAATTATTTGGTGTTATGGGGAGGAAAGCGCTAAACCAAATTTTAGTTATATTGAATACTTTAAAGGAGTTCCTGAAACAATCGAAAACGAAATTAATGAGCCTATTCTGTTTATTCTAGACGACTTGATGATGGGTGCCTTTAACAAAAATCTATGTGAACTGCTTACGAAAGGATCACACCACCGGAATTAATCAGTTGTTGTGGTTACTCAAAATATATTTCATAAATTGTCGCATACCCGTGATATTTTACTAAATACAAAATATTTAATAGCTTTTAAAAATCACCGAGATAAGCTTCAATTTCAATGTTAGGCAAGACAAATTTACCCAGAAAACCCAACAGAGTTATTTAGAATTTATAAAGAAGTAACAGAGCAACCCCACGGATATGTGCTTAAAAAGGCTAGCAATAAAGTACGAAAGGCAATAATAAACAATAGCGACAGTGAACTGGTAAAAAGAATAGTGGCATCTAAATTGCCTAAAAAAGCGCACATTAAACTCTAAGAGAAAAGTTCTTATTCAAAAAGGTGGATTTTTACCTACTCTACTAGGTTCGTTGCTCTCAGGAGTTTTTGAAAAAATTTTAAAAAATTATTAAAAACAAAAATAGTTTAAAAAAAGTAATTTTAATTAACCCCCATACCGTTCAAAAATTAATAAACAACTCTCGAGGAAATGAATTGAAAAGTACAAAATTTTTACCAACTTTAGATAATAACAAAATAAGTGATTTTGATAAATGGCTTAAAATTAGACAAGAACTTAGTTTCTATCAAAATAAAAAACGTAATAAATCATGGAATATTCAAAATGAACAAAAATCGCCATTTATGTCAACCAAAACAACTGAACCGCAAACTACAGATTGGATTGATATAAAACCTACGACTTCTGAATTAAAACCAAAGTCTGATGCGACACTTAAATTAATTAATAATTCTGTTAACGTTCAACAACAGTTTAATTCTGATGTTCACTTCCAAAAAAGTTTGAGTTCATGGACTTACCTACCGAGAGTGATAGAGAAGATTTTAAATCAACTAAAACACGAAATTTATTGAACGTCAAACGAAAAAAGGAGACTTAAAAGGGGATATCAAAAAACTAGCAGTACTAAAAATAAAGCTTTGTGATCAACAACGCAAATTGAGAGTAAAGCTAAAAAAAATTAAAGTGGTTTAATTGCCATTTCAAGATTTAAAATATATAACAGGACGAGAAAAGTTGTCTAGATCGGTTCGAACTAAGACGGTGCAAATAGGGAAAAACATAATTTATTGGATATCATATCAATAACAGAAATTTAAATATAAAGATATGTTATTCAAATGAGTTGTTTGTCACATTGCTTAGTAATGATTCCATGAATGTATTTCCTGATAATGTTAAATGTTCATTTACAAATATTGTAAATATCCCACAAGACATGAATGAAATACTGGGAGTTAGGCATTACGCACATATATTTGAATAATTAAATTTACAAAACAACTACTAAGAAATGAAATATAGCTGAAGAAACTGAATTTGTTAGCTTAGTAAATGCTGTACCAATTAGGTATTCAAATGTTCCTGCTGAATCTAAGATACCTAAAAGTGGATTGATATTTATTTATACTGACATAATCAGACCAAGGTCTGTAGGTTGTAAAAGACCTCGATGTCTTCGTGTAATGCATTATAACAGAAAAGAAAGAAATATTCAATTTAAGAATATTTTATATTATTCTGTAGGTATATGGTCTCCAAACGAAATCTCAAAACTAATTACTACGTAAATGGATATAAGGTTCCTTTTGAAACTTCAGCTGTTTCCGATTTTTGTAACTCTACACTTTAGAAGAAAATGAAGGTTAAGCATATAAATAATACATATGCAGAGGGTATTATATTTCAGTCAGAAGTTTGCAACGCAGTGAAGAAGACATTTTCGACCATATAATGTATATAAATTCTTGTGAAGCTAGGAGAGTCGATTTAGCCATGTCCGTCTGTCCGTACGTTTCTACGTCACCTTGTCTCTCAGTTTTAATTTTCCCAAATACTTCGAGATATAGTAATGGTTGAATTTTTCAGAACTACATTTTAAGTTTCAACAAAATCGGACGACTATAACATAAAGCTCCCATAAATAATAATTGAAAAAAAAAATTAGGAACTATCGGATAACTGAGCTGCAAATCATCATAGCTTTAATGTTTATACGCATAGTAAATCATAGTTTTAATGTTTTCAAGAATATTTAATTTCTGCAATATATGCCTGGGTATATGAACTTCGGCTGGCCCATGTTTGCTTCCTTTCTTGTTTTTACATTAAAATGAGGAAGTTCCTTTGTGAGTTGTGTCCAGAAACAAAATCGTTTTCTACACGCATATGCCTCCAAAAATATCTTAAAATTACATAAATTATTTTACATTAACTATCAAAAACCAAGATCGTCATATTATTGCTGTTATTTCTGTCCAAAAGTACAAACATTCTGGTTGCGATTTGATTATAACACTCATCTCCTGTTGAAGCATGATGCAGTCTTAAAAAGTATTCGCAGACACAAGAAAATTATCAAATAAAGAAAAAAACAATTTTAATAACTGCATTTTTGTAAAAGGTTTTTTATTTATTATATTTTTTTCAAGATGGAGAAATTACAAACGTAGATCAAATAAAACTTTTAGAAGGTTGTGATCTTCTTCGTCATTTATCATTTTTAAATATTCGTTCAGGGGGTTGGACTCGATGATCTGATCAAAAATGTGATCATCATGAGGAAACGAATCGCCTTGGGGGTTTGAGAAAGCTTCATCCAATTGAAATCTTTGACCACATTAAAATCAACGGGTTCATCGTCCCGTATAAGTTGGTTTAAAACATCTTGAGTGGTCCTCAGCAATGGAAAATCGCTCAACTCAAGGGAGCCATAGTCAGCTCCATTAGGCTCCGTTTGGGCTGACATTGTAGCAGATGCAAACACACCTCGTAGAAACATATAAACCGAATCCTGGGAGTCAGAAGCATCCAGAGGCTCCTGAACTGTGTTTTTAATAATTATTACATCTGAGTCTTGGGTAGGGGTACTTCCATATCGTCCTCGGAGTCGATGAATTGTACAGTTAAATCCATTGGTATGCAGTACTGAGACATTTGAAGAACTGATCCTGAACAATTTGAGTGATGTCATTTTAGATGCTGACGCAGTTAGTGCATTGATTGAAAAAATAGGAGATGGGCATTGCGAGCTTCAAGACTGGGCTACGGCAGCGCTGCTTGAGCATATAAGTCGTGGCGACAGAAAGCGGACTTCTTCGGGCGCGGTCAACGACATTGCGTGGCTTTTTGTCTCCGGTGATTCTACGAAAAATAAGCGTTATTTCAATTCAAATTCGAATCACAAGAACAACACTATGCCAAACGATTCACCATAAAAATGCTACATATCATAAAAACACCTACATACGAAAGAACTACAAAACGGACACTGACAATTGCGCTCATTTATATAGACATTTACCAGGGAAAGAAAAATTAGTTAACAACTCCACGTCACCGGACGCAGACGTGTAAATTAAATGTATGTCAAATGTAAATTGTTTTCTGTTTTTAAAAAATTTTAAAATCGTTGTTATTATTTTATAGTTGTCCTGAAGACGGTTGCCGAAGACCATCCGAAATATATTGACAAATAACCAAAATTAAAAAATTGTGCTATTTTTTCAACATCCTTACCTCGAGCCGGCTAACAATTAATATACTTTGGAAACGTCGCCAAAACCAACTAGATAAAATAACGGAAGGCACGCCGATAGCATAACACTCCAAAATGGGATATGCGAAAATTAAACGTAACTACTACAAAGCAAGACCAACGATTAACAATTTTCATCTGACGTCAACTAAATTAACTTAGTTAAATACAAACATTAAATTTCTTTTAAAATGTAGGAGGACAAAAATAGTACCCAAATTCATAAAAGACAGCACTAGCAGCAACAAATTATTTACAGACGATAAAGACATACATGTTGACATAAACAAATTACTGGACAAATGTGTAATGTGTGTACATTACTACCATATGAAAATATTAAGCTTGCTAATCAAACATAAACATCATGTACAAAAAAGACTGATCAAAAAGAGAGAGAATAAGAGAGCGATGTTACAAAAACAACTAGACCCGAACGACTTCACATCATTTATGGAGAGCGGGCAGAACAGTGCCAAAAAACTAACAAAAACAACCAATATGAGACAAATAAGGAAACTAGAGAGACTGCAGATGGAACGGAGCAAAATTGTAACAGACAAGGGTCTGAAGGGTCGTCCGATTTTGATGAAATTTAAACCGTAATTCTGAAATATTTAACCATTACTCTATTTCGAAGAACTAGTAGAAAAATTTATAAACAGCAAAGTTATAATTTTTGTTGTATTTTTTTTTTGCGATTGTTCCTATGGGAGCTATATGATATAGACGTCCGATTTTGATGAAACTTAAAACGTAATTCTGAAATATTTAACCATTACTATATGTCTAAGAACTAATAGAAAAATTAAAAAACAGCAAAGCTATAATTTTTGTTGTATTTTTTTTCCGATTGTTCCTATGGGAGCTATATGATATAGCCGTACGATTTTGATGAAATTTAAAACGTAATTCTGAAATATTTAACCATTACTATATGTCCAAGAACTAATAGAAAAATTAAAAAACAGCAAAGTTATAATTTTTTTTGTATTTTTTTCCGATTATTCTTATGGGAGCTATATGATATAGTCGTCCGATTTTAATATAATTTAAAACGTTATTCTGAAATATTTAACCATTACTATATGTCGAAGAACTAAAAAAAAAATTAAAAAACAGCAAAGTTATAATTTTTTTTTATTTATTTTTTCGATTGTTCCTATGGGAGCTATATGCTATAGTCGTCCGATCCGGCTCGTTCCGACTTATATACTACCTGCAATAGACAACTTTTGGGAAAGTTTCATGCAGATAGCTTTAGAACTGAGAGACTAGTTTGCGTAGAAACGGACGGACAGACGGACGGACAGACGGACGGACAGACGGACATGGCTAGATCGATTCGCCTAGTGATGCTGATCAAGAATATATATACTTTATAGGGTCGGAGATGTCTCCTTCACTGCGTTGCAAACTTCTGACTGAAATTATAATACCCTCTGCAAGGGTTAATTACATACGTCCCGGCAGTATCCTGACGTGTAGCGAAATCGGAATTCTACGACTTAGTATAAGACATAAGTATCGCACATACACCGGACCACACATTAAAATCTATATACAACAGAACAAAATCAAAGATAAATGAAATTGACAAAAAAGACGTGATATATAAAATTCCGTGTAACGGCAACAACAACATGATATATATAGGAATAACAAAATCGAAACTAAAAACTAGACTAGCACAGCATAAATCGAACTTCAAAACTAGACACCATACGAACGCGCAAAATCCAGCCCTCATGTCCCACTGTGCCAAAAATAATCACTCTCCGAACTTCGAAGAGGCGAGTATCTTATCACAAGAACAACACTATGCCAAACGATTCACCATAAAAATGATACATATCATAAAAACACCTACAGACATACGGATGAACTACAAAACGGACACTGACAATTGCGCTCATTTATATAGACATTTACCAGGGAAAGAAAAATTAGTTAACAACTCCACGTCACCGGACGCAGACGTGTAAATTAAATGTATGTCAAATGTAAATTGTTTTCTGTTTTTTAAGAATATTAAAATCGTTGTTATTATTTTATAGTTGTCCTGAAGACGGTTTCCGAAGAGCATGCGAAATATATTGACAAATTACCAAAATAAAAAATTGTGTTATTTTTTCAAAATCCTGACCTCGAGCCGGCTAACAATTAATATAGTTCTCTCTTTAGCACAACTTCTTGTTAAAGACTATGCATCTTACGTAGGTGCTGAACTTTTGGCTGAGATAAGGAATCCAATAGTATTGTTGAACAGCATGGAAAGTTTTTTTAACAGCAAAGTGACTTGCATTGTGGGCGCCAGCAAAACCATTTTTTTCTTTTTTTTTAGCTCGAACTTTTACGGCCCACTACACGCCCAACCGACCGAGGGGCGCAGCAGTGTGTCGTACGGCACGATTCGCGAGATGATAAACGCAAGATCGGAAAATAGGAATAAAAGTTGAATCTAAATTTGACTTAGTGAAGTGAGTACTAAACGTTTTAAGAGAGCCAGCGAGTCTGAATTAGATATTATAGGGTAAAGTCTATTTCAGTCAGAACATAATACTCTGAAAGGCTCATGCAAGTCATAATTAGATCTACAATGAATTAGTATTTGGGGAATACAATTCTACTTGGCACAGTGAAGTAAAGACGACCCACCAAATCGGGGCTATTAATCTCACCAGATATAAGGTTATTTTTAAAGACAGTATTATGCATCGTTCTACGGTTGGCTGTTAATTAATTAATAGTAGACTACTAAAATAAGAAGAAAATATAAGTTTTCGCACAGTGGCTCAAAAGCACGTTGCAAAATTTATAACTTTTGAGCTATTAAAGTTATCTACTTGATTTTTTTTTATAAAAATAAGCAAAGCCCCAAAATTTTTTAGATTTAAAATTTGTTGAATTACGCGTACCAAAAGAGGCGTAAACAATTCGCAAAATAAACATTAAATTTTTTACTAAAAAAATACAATTTTTATAAGAATCAATGAAACTAAAAACTCGAAATGATAAAATATATTTTTTAATAATCATTCTAAAAATAAAAATAATATTATGAACAAAAAACAATTTTTTTTAAATCTTCTTCACGGTTTGAACTCATATATATTGCTCCCATAATTTTGATCTGCACTTTAATGCACTAGACACCACGCAAGCTCCAGGTGGATAAATTTTTTTTTAACATATGCGCCTATGTATTGTTTTATAATTAGAATTTGTAAGGGTTTTGTGAAAATCAGTGTAATTTCCAACTAGCTTGTATTTATTAGTCATGGAGTTGAGTTCAGGTAAGTAAAGCTTATACATGTCACTACAAAAAGAAGAAGAACATAAACTCGAGTTGCCCTATTGCAATTTCTTTGAAATATTTTTAAAAAGCTGCGATGACAAGTCGTTTGTGTTAGCTGTGTCAAATCTTATACATGTTTCAAGTATGTATATTTATTAACGAAGATTCGTTAAAAGGTCTCTGTTCATGTCGAATCAGGCTTCGTGCAACATCGCTAGCTTGGCATCACTGTTGCCCAACCGGGTAAAACCTCTCTCCATATAGGTATAGCCTTAGACCTCACGCCATATTTTTTGTAGAGCATTAAGAGAAATAAAGTGCACGTAGCAGCAAGTGGATTCAACCCCGAAACCGAATTTTTATTAAACACTTGGAAGGACTCAGCACGGCAAGGACCAGCCCCAACATTTGGTCCTTCGAGCCGGATTCCACCAGCTTATCGTTTTCCACCAGCTAAGTAATTCCAAGGTTTTCCATTTCTCTATATAGATTTTTTCACACACCCACACTCCGCACTCCAATTGGACTCCATTTTGTGTGAAAAAAATATATATATACATACCTAGTCGTTTTTTTGCCGGTACTAATTTTCGAGCATAAATTTGTAAAATATACATCATCTTCATTCGCACCTTCACACACATACAAGCTTTACATTTTCCCGTCGGCTCTCACAATTATAAAAATCATCCAACGTTTTATTATTATTTTTTATGTGAATATTTATGTTGTGCAGAAAGAAACAGGGGGCTTATGCACATACATACCAAACATCACATCCACATACACACATACGTAATTCCAAAATCATCCAATTTTATTATTATTTTTCAGGCAATTATATAAGTGGAAACCGCACTTGTCGGACGGGCGAGTTAGAGGGCGGCACAACAAACGATCGCGGCATTCCGAAAACAGAACCCTATAACTATAAAGGGTTATTTGTTGTTATTTAGTAGCTTTGTACTATATCATTTATGACAACATTCATTTCTACATACGTACATATTGTATTAGTGTGAGTGAAATTACGCTGGGTTGCATATCGCTTTTTAAAATAAGTCAGCCAATTAAGGTGACCGCGTTTGCAAGCAACCCGAAGCTCGATAAACCTTTTCCACCTTAAAAATAACGACGAATTTAATTATTAGAGGTGTGCCACCCAGAAATAAACAGCGTTCCGATTTCACGCGTTCCGCATCCATTTAAGCTGTTTGTTGTTTGGTGTTAATAAAAATTACAACAGATTTAAGTATTTCGTAGTGTTCATCCCAAAAATAAATTGAACCATCAAACACCGGTCCGATTTCACGAGTTCCCATTTTTGCTGTTTTGTTTTTTGAATTTGTTAAACAGCAACAAATTTAGGTATATATATCGGTTCATCCAAAAACTAATTAAAACACCAAACCGCGTTCCGGCTCCACGTGTTCCGCATCCAGGTCTTCTGGTATTATATGATTCAACCTACCCAACTATACACATATTTTGTTCCAAACATATTCTCCACGCACATATCCATTTTACATCGGCAGCACAACTTCCTAGTTGATGCCTTATTTCCACTTAGTCTTCGGCACGCATTATACAGCGCCAGCATTCACGACCATCGGCTCGTCCCATCCGTGTATTTTTTTTACTCCTACGCGAGGTTATTATGCCAATCGGTGAAGGTGAGGAATCAAAGGTTCAGTTGATCGTCCCAACAGCTGGCACCTCACACCGAGTCAGAGCCCACAGCGATTCGTCACTGCCCACCCACAAGGCAGAATCCAGAAAAAAACGAAACTCTGCCAAAAACAAGATCAACTGCAAAAATGGCTCAGGCTGACGCTGACATAGCTTTGACAAAATTCGTGACTTTAACCGACAGAGTAAGTCAATTCGAAGCCAGGGTCAACACCCCAGCTGACCAACTTCCGTCCGTTCAGACAAATAAGGTCCGATTTGAGCAGATACGGGCTCTCTGGGACAAGGTGGAGAGAGAGTTCGAGACGTGCTCTGCGGTCCTCTCTGTATTAAAGTGAATTGACACGATTACAGTCATGCAATCTTAGTATGATTACTGTTACTCGGTCTTCAAACGATGCGCTGCAACATTAAGCGAAACGATTGAAAGCGCTTGCGTTCAACAGCTTAGTCAGCCTTCCACACCGGCGCCTCGTCTTAGTGGGTGCCGCGTTCCCCCAATAGACTGCGAAATTTTTAGTGGCGACTATGTTCAATGGCCGACTTTCCGACACCTTTTTTTCGCCATCAATGTCCAGAATCCTGGGCTTTCGGGCGTCGAAAAGCTGTTCCATCTCAACTCGAAAACGAGTGGTGAAGCAAAGTCCATCGTTGCGCTATCTCCTTTAACCAACGAAGGGTTTGAATCAGCATGGAGGAACCTGCAGAATCGTTTTGAAAACAAGCGACTGCTCGTCAACAGCCAGCTTAAGATTCTGTTCAATCTTCCCTCTGTTTCCCAAGAATGTGGGAAATCCTTGACAGCCTTGGAAATCGCCAAGGTAGACACCACCAAATGGGATTGTCTGCTCATCTTTCTGTGCTCCTCGAGGCTGCGAAATTGACGCTGTCTCTGTGGGAGCAGTCTCTCCTTCAACCATCCGAGATTCCAGGGTGGAATGGTTTCAAGGTTTTTTTTACAAGGTCGTCATCGAACCCTTGAGGCAATTGAAGAATTCAAACCTACGGTGGCGGCTCAATCCAGAGGCCCACGACCTGACAGCGGGCCGCGGATTATCCACAACTTTAAAAATAGGGTCACAGTAAATCCACAATCGTGAAGACTTTGTTCAAGGGAAAACCATCCTATCCGTATGTGTCCCCAGTTCCAAAATATGCCCGTCGCGGATCGGAAACAGTATATAAAACAGCAAAAACTCTGTTTGAACTGTTTTGCAAGAACCCACATGTTGAGAGACTGCACAAGTACTCACAACTGATACACTTGCAAAGGACGCCATAACACTCTCCTGCATCGTGGCGGCCCCCCACAACTCCAGTCAGCACCCGTACCTGGCCTCCAACCACCATTACAGTCAGCATCTATACCTGACCACCAGCAAAGTATACAGTCCACTCAATCGAAAGTCCAAACGTATCTCGCCGTGAACACGCAAGGGGTCCTCCTGAGCACGGCGCTCATAGAGATCTGTCACTCGGGCATAAGGTACTCTGCACGCGCTTAGTTGACTCAGGATCAGAAGCAACTTTTTTATCGGAACGGTTACTCAACCTATTTAAGCTCCCCTATGAATCCATCCAAGCTCAAGTTGCGGCAGTAAACCAAACTGTTGCTGCTCAGCCTCGCAAGCGCTGTCAGTTCAACATAGGCTCCCAACATAGGCCACATATACAAATCGAAGCCTCCGCATCTGTGCTACCACATTTAGCTGGAAATCTCCCATCCTATACGATACCCGAAGGTTCTTTAAGGGACCTGCCCAACCTCCAACTAGCAGATCAGAATTTCTACCAGAGTTCGCAGATTGACGTGCTACTTCCATCGATTATTCTAGGCGGCTTCCAGTCAAATGTTTGCGGAACACTCCTTGGCCAAGAGACCATATTCGGGTGGATTCTTTGCGGCCCAATCGCCAAGAATCCCACTAACAGAACAGCTTCCTTCTCGACACGATTGTCTGTCACTAAGGCTAAACTAGACAGCATCCTCATCAAATTATGGGAGGTGGAGGATGTTCCAGTGAAGCTGGTTGAGGAATCCAGCTCGGCTCGGTGTGTGAGAACAACTTCCTTAGAAACGAGGCACGGCTAAACAAAAACGCCACCTTAAAAGAGCAGTACGACTCAGTCATCCAGGAGTATTTCGATTTAGGTCATATGCATCTGGTCTCTCCAAACGACAACTTTTATTTGCCACACCACGCGGTTTTCAAACCAGACAGCACCACGACAAAGGTTCGCGTCGTGTTAAACGCCTCCAATCCATCGTCAAACGAGTACAGTCTTAATGATATCCTTCATACAGGTCCGGTACTGCAATCTGATTTGACCACCCAGATCCTCAAATGGCGCTTCTTTAAGTACGTCTTCAACGCAGACATCACCAAGATGTACCGGAAAATTCTCGTTCGTTCCGATCACACGGGCTTCCAAAGAATCCTGTTCCGCGATAAAGAAGGGAAGCTCTGCGACTATGAGCTTAACACGGTGACCTTTGGCGTTAATTGTGCGCCCTTTCTGGCCATTCGCGTGCTTCAACAGCTAGCTCAGGATGTACATACTTGACCAATATCCTTTAGCCAGTGACATAATTTCCAGATTTCCACCGCGAAAGTGGACCTCAAACGAGAAGGGACTCTTGCAAGGGATCCCAAAAGACCACTTGATCAGTTCTGACTTCCTTAAGTTGGAAGAGGCCAGTATGGCAAAAACCCGAGGGAAATTTCTCTTCAAACAGAATACACCAAACGAGAGGTTTTATCCCAGATAGCTAAACTATTTGATCGAGCATGATGGTTATCGCCTTTCATCATCCGGGCCAAGATTTTCATGCAAGAAATTTGGCTGCGCAAATTAAGTTAGGACCAGCTTCTCCCAACTGATCTCGTCACAAGGTGGCATTATTTTCTAAAAGGGTATCCAGCCCTGAAAGGGATTCGCATTCCAAGATGGGTGCGATTTCATCCAGCAGCGAAACTGCAGTACCAAGGGTTTTGCGATGCATCGCAGAGCGCCTATGGTGCTGCCATTTTTGTCCGTGTCGAAACGACTGACGGCTGCTTCATAACCCTGCTTTCATCCAAGACCCGAGCTGCTCCAGTAAAGTCAATTTCCATACCGCGCTTGGAACTTTGTGGCGCAGTGCTGCTCTCTGAACTAGCTGCAGCAGTTCTCTCCGAGAAGCCTCCTACTCACTACGACACATTATATTGGACGGACTCTACGACAGTGCTTGCATGGTTAAGCAAACCAGTATGCACCTGGACTACATTCGATGCCAACAGAGTTGCGAGAGTTGATCAACTTACCAATAGAGAACAGTGGTTTTATGTGAAATCGGAAGATAACCCAGCTGATCTGGCAAGCAGAGGCGTGTAAGCCCAAGAACTTAAGGACAGCGACCTTTGGTGGCGCGGGCCTGAGTGGTTGGTTCACAACCAGGAGCAATGGCCACTCAATTCGTCGGTCCAGCTAGAAACCGAGCTCGAACAACGCCCAATAAAGGTTAACATCGCTATAGCGCCTCCGGCAACTGACATTTTAAAGAGGTTTTCAGCATTTGAAAGGGCGCTACGTGTTCTCGCTTACGTGTTCCGGTTTGCAAGAAGGTGTCGCAAGTAACATGTCGACGTGAAGGCAGAACTCTCTGCAACAGAGATGTCTGACGTCCAAGAGCGGCTAATTGTGCTCACTCAGCAAAGTGAATTTGCAACAGAAAGCAAGGCCTTGAGCAACAAGCGACAAATTCCAGTCTCAAGCAGCATCTCCAATTTGAACCCCTTTCTCGACAGTCACGGTGTCTTAAGAGCAAGCGGACGTTTACGAGCGCCTGAGATGCTAAGTTAGGATGAGAAATCATCATTCCAGCAAGGTGTATTTTTGCAAAACTTCTTGTCCTTTTCACCCATCGCATATCCTTACATGGGGATAATCAGTTGGTGATCCGACTGATTCGTTCCAAGTATTGGATTCCTAAGCTGAGAAATCTTGTCGAGTGTGCACCATCCACAAAAGGAAGCTGCAGACTAAGCTGATGGGAGATTTGCCCTCTGCGAGATCCACATTTTCCAGGCCTTTCACTCACACAGGCATTGATTTTGCGGGACCATTTGACATTAAAAGCTATGTCGGTCGAGGTTGCAAGGTAACAAAGGGGTATGTTTGCGTTTTTGTATGCTTTAGTACCCGAGCTATCCGTTTAGAAGCTACGTCAGACTTAACCACTGAGAAGTTTCTGGCAGCCTTCTCACGCTTCTCCGCCCGACGTGGCTGTCCACACCACATACATTCTGACAACGGCAAAACGTTCATTGGAGCCTCAACGTCCTTATCCAAGTATTTCATTGAAGCCACGAGGGCATTAATACTTTCCAACTATAGTCTCCAAAATGTGACCTGGCACTTCAACCCGCCCGGCACATCTCATATGGGGGGGGGGGGCTATGGGAGGCAGGTGTCAAAAGCTTCAAGACACACTACTAAAAGCAGACGGCTGTCGGGAAATACACATTCGAGGAACTAATTACCCTCCTAGCAAAAATTGAGGCCTTTTTAAACTCGAGGCCTATTTCTCCAATTTCCGAAGACCCCACTGACCTTGTAGCTCTCAGCCCCGGGCACTTCTTAGTGGGCTGCTCCTCTCCGTGACCGAGCCCGAGTTAAAGAAACCCCCATTTCCATTAGCAACCGGTGGCAGCGGCTAAAGGCCCTACATCAGCAGTTTTGCTTTCGATGGAAGGAAGAGTATTTGAAGGACCTCCACAAAAGAACTAAATGGCAATCCCCAATGCGAGACGTTCAGACGGGGGATATGGTGGTGATCAAGGAAGAAAACCTACCACCAAACGAGTGGCGTCTTGGGCGGATCAAACGTGTGCATCCAGGCGCAAGTGGCTTGACCCGAGTGGCAGATGTCAACACCACACGGGGCGTCATCCGACGACCAATCGCGAAGATGATCCGTCTCCCGATGGAGGCCACAGAATCCAAGTGACTCTTCTTTATGTCGTCCTCTGGTGTCTGTCATCATGCATGTCACAGTCATCTGCATCATCCATAACGCATAACCTTTGTTTTTATCTATTCCCATACACAGAGTGTTTACGATGGCGCCAACCAGCAACCAACACGCTTACAGGTGCCAACGGTTTCTCCGTCTTCCGACCCTTAACGACTCCGCGCTTTCCCTATTAATCGGTAATGCGCCAACTGCCTTGCTCACGAGCATTCGGGTCAAACCTGCCGAAGTAAGGCCAAGTGCCGCGTCTGCGGTGGAAGGCATCACACCCTCTTGCACATCCAACAGTCCCAGACGCCGCGAGCAGCACGCCAACAGCAGCAGCAGAGGATGTCGCCGACGATGTCGTCACGCTCAGCGCCCAGTGACCCTGCTACAGGCCCATCGTGTGCTTCTATCCTGCAGCGCACGAGTGTGAGCATCCTTCCAACGGCTTCGGTTTTGGTCGGTTCCAATGTAAAATGGTTTGACGCTGCCCCGTGAGTCGCTTCCACGTATCTTTGGCAAAGGCTCTCAACCTTTCCGTCACCCGCGTGGGCGGTGAACGGGTTTGCACCACCGAAATCTGGTCGAAGTCGTCAAGCATGGGCTGACAACTGCTGATGCTGGTTGATGACCAGATGCATACCCGAACGCCGGCGAAGCCCCGTTGATCCAAAGGTCCGAGATGGCTTCAGAAACATCACGTTGGCGGATAACAGGTGGTTCAATCCCTCATTGGTGTCGGTTGTTTTGGGAGCTGACATCTACGCGGAATTGATGCTGCCGGGCATCCGCCCGAGTCAGAATGGATTGCCCATGGCTGAGGACTCTACCTAAGGGTGGACCTCTCGGGCACTTGCTCCCTCTTCTGACGGTCCATTCTTCCCATTTCGAGGGGGGGGGGGAGAATGTTCATGTCGAATTAGGCTTGGTGCAACATCGCTAGAGGAACCAGCAGAATCGTTTTGAAAACAAGCGACTGCTCGTCAACAGCCAGCTTAAGATTCTGTTCAATCTTCCCTCTGTTTCCCAAGAATGTGGGAAATCCTTAAAGCACCTGGAGAGCACAGTCCAAGGGTGTTTGACAGCCTTGGAAATCGCCAAGGTAGACACCACCAAATGGGATTGTCTGCTCATCTTTCTGTGCTCCTCGAGGCTGCGAAATTGACGCTGTCTCTGTGTCTCAGTCTCTCCTTCAACCATCCGAGATTCCAGGGTGGAATGATTTCAAGGTTTTTTACAAGGTCGTCATCGAACCCTTGAGGCAATTGAAGAATTCAAACCTACGGTGGCGGCTCAATCCAGAGGCCCACGACCTGACAGCGGGCCGCGGATTATCCACAACTTTAAAAATAGGGTCACAGTAAATCCACAATCGTGAAGACTTTGTTCAAGGGAAAACCATCCTATCCGCCCAGTTCCAAGATATGCCCGTCGCGGATCGGAAACAGTATATAAAACAGCAAAAACTCTGTTTGAACTGTTTTGCAAGAACCCACATGTTGAGAGACTGCACAAGTACTCACAACTGATACACTTGCAAAGGACGCCATAACACTCTCCTGCATCGTGGCGGCCCCCACAACTCCAGTCAGCACCCGTACCTGACCTCCAACCACCATTACAGTCAGCATCTATACCTGACCACCAGCAAAGTATACAGTCCACTCAATCGAAAGTCCAAACGTATCTCGCCGTGAACACGCAAGGGGTCCTCCTGAGCACGGCGCTCATAGAGATCTGTCACTCGGGCATAAGGTACTCTGCACGCGCTTAGTTGTCTCAGGATCAGAAGCAACTTTTTTATCGGAACGGTTATTCAACCTAATTAAGCTCCTCTATGAATCCATTCAAGCTCAAGTTGCGGCAGTAAACCAAACTGTTGCTGCTCAGCCTCGCAAGCGCTGTCAGTTCAACATAGGCTCCCAACATAGGCCACATATACAAATCGAAGCCTCCGCATATGTGTTACCACATTTATCTGGAAATCTCCCATCCTATACGATACCCAAAGGTTCTTTAAGGGACCTTCCCAACCTCCAACTAGCAGATCCGAATTTCTACCAGAGTTCGCAGATTGACGTGCTCATAGGCGCTGATCTACTTCCATCAATTATTCTAGGCGGCTTCCAGTCAAATGTTTGCGGAACACTCCTTGGCCAAGAGACCATATTCGGGTGGATTCTTTGCGGCCCAATCGCCAAGAATCCCACAAACAGAACAGCTTCCTTCTCGACACGATTGTCTGTTACTAAGGCTAAACTAGACAGCATCCTCATCAAATTATGGGAGGTGGAGGATGTTCCAGTGAAGCTGGTTGAGGAATCCAGCTCGGTGTGTGAGAACAACTTCCAGCAGACCACTAAAAGGGATGAGAAAGGGAGGTATGTGGTTTCCTTGCCCTTTAAGGAGCCTAGCAATATAAACCTGGGACATTCAAGGCCTATCGCATTGGCGCAATTCCTTAGAAACGAGGCACGGCTAAACAAAAACGCCACCTTAAAAGAGCAGTACGACTCAGTCATGCAGGAGTATTTAGATTTAGGTCATATGCATCTGGTCTCTCCAAACGACAACTTTTATTTGCCACACCACGCGGTTTTCAAACCAGACAGCACCACGACAAAGGTTCGCGTCGTGTTAAACGCCTCCAATCCATCGTCAAACGGGTACAGTCTTAATGATATCCTTCATACAGGTCCGGTACTGCAATCTGATTTGACTACCCAGATCCTCAAATGGCGCTTCTTTAAGTACGTCTTCAACGCAGACATCACCAAGATGTACCGGCAAATTCTCGTTCGTTCCGATCACACGGGCTTCCAAAGAATCCTGTTCCGCGATAAAGAAGGGAAGCTCTGCGACTATGAGCTTAACACGGTGACCTTTGGCGTTAATTGTGCGCCCTTTCTGGCCATTCGCGTGCTTCAACAGCTAGCTCAGGATGTACCTGACCAATATCCTTTAGCCAGTGACATCATTTCCAGATTCATGTATGTCGACGAGCAGCAGTCCGCTGCTCTAGCCATCAAAGAACTGCGGTTGGCCCTCGAGAGTGCAGGGTTTCCACTGCGAAAGTGGACCTCAAACGAGAAGGGACTCTTGCAAGGGATCCCAAAAGATCACATGATTAGTTCTGACTTCCTTGAGTTGGAAGAGGCCAGTATGGCAAAAACCCGTTGGCAAGCGACGTCTGATAGTTTCTTTTTCCTACCGAGGGAAATTTCTCTTCAAACAGAATACACCAAACGAGAGGTTTTATCCCAGATAGCTAAACTATTTGATCCAGCAGGATGGTTATAGCCTTTTATCATCCGGGCCAAGATTTTCATGCAAGAAATTTGGCTGCAACTGACATTAAGAGAGGTTTTCAGCGTTTGAAAGGGCGCTACGTGTTCTCGCTTACGTCTTCCGGTTCCATGTCGACGTGAAGGCAGAACTCTCTGCAACAGAGTTGTCTGACGTCCAAGAGCGGCTAATTGTGCTCACTCAGCAAAGTGAATTTGCAACAGAAAGCAAGGCCTTGAGCAACAAGCGACGAATTCCAGTCTCAAGCAGCATCTCCAATTTGAACGCCTTTCTCGACAGTCACGGTGTCTTAAGAGCAAGCGGACGTTTACGAGCGTCTGAGATGCTAAGTTAGGATGAGAAATCATCATTCCAGCAAGGTGTATTTTTGCAAAACTTCTTGTCCTTTTTACCCATCGCATATCCTTACATGGGGGTAATCAGTTGGTGATCCGACTGATTCGTTCCAAGTATTGGATTCCTAAACTGAGGAATCTTGTAAAGGAAACCATTCACTCTTGTCGAGTTGCACCATCCACAAAAGGAAGCTGCAGACTCAGCTGATGGGAGATTTGCCCTCTGCGAGATCCACATTTTCCAGGCCTTTCACTCACACGGGCATTGATTTCGCGGGACCATTTGACATTAAAAGCTATGTCGGTCGAGGTTGCAAGGTAACAAAGGGGTATGTTTGCGTTTTTGTATGCTTTAGTACCAGAGCTATCCATCTAGAAGCTACGTCAGACTTAACCACTGAGAAGTTTCTGGCAGCCTTCTCGCGCTTCTCCGCCCGACGTGGCTGTCCACACCACATACACTCTGACAACGGCAAAACGTTCGTTGGAGCCTCAACGTCCTTATCCAAGGATTTCATCGAATCGTGGCTTCATTGATACTTTCCAAGTATAGTCTCCAAAATGTTACCTGGCACTTCAACCCGCCCGCCGCATCTCATATGGGGGGGCTATGGGAGGCAGGTGTCAAAAGCTTCAAGACACACTTCTACAAGCAGACGGCTGTCGGGAAATACACATTCGAGGAACTAACTACCCTCCTAGCAAAAATTGAGGCCTGTTTAAACTCGAGGCCTATTTCTCTAATGTCCGAAGACCCCACTGGCCTTGTAGCTCTCAGCCCCGGGCACTTCTTAGTGGGTCGGCCGCTCCTCTCCGTGACCGAGCCCGAGATTAAGGAAACCCCCATTTCTATTATTAACCGGTGGCAGCGGCTAAAGGCCCTACATCAGCAGTTTTGCTTTCGATGGAAGGAAGAGTATTTGAAGGACCTCCACAAAAGAACTAAATGGCAATCCCCAATGCAAGACGTTCAGACGGGGGATATGGTGGTGATCAAGGAAGAAATCTACCACCAAACGAGTGGCGTCTTGGGCGGATCAAACGTGTGCATCCAGGCGCAGGTGGCTTGACCCGAGTGGCAGATGTCAACACCACACGGGGCGCCATCCGACGACCAATCGCGAAGATGATCGGCCTCCCGATGGAGGCCACAGCGCTCAGCGCTTAGTGACCCTGCTACAGACACATCGTGCCTGTTCTTATGGGAGCTATATGCTATAGTCGTCCGATTTTGATGAAATTTAAACGTAATTCTGAAATATTTAACCATTACTATATCTCGAAGCACTAAAAAAAAAATTTAAAAAACACCAAAGTTATAATTTTTTTAAATTTATTTTTATGATTGTTCCTATGGGAGCTATATGCTATAGTCGTCCGATTTTTATGAAATTTAAATCGTAATTCTGAAATAATTAACAATTACTATGTGTCGAAGAACTAAAAAAAAAATTAAAAAACAGTACAGTTATAATTTTTTTCTATTTATTTTAAAAATAACACGTCATTTTTAGGGCATACATCCACAGGTTTCATTATTATAGTTCGATGGTTCGATGATGATTTACTATTTATAAAAACAGTTATCATTGCATCTGCTACATCCGGTGCAGACTTTGTCTAAACTGGTTCGGCGAACGCATACTTTGAAAACGTATCAATAACGGTCAGTAAATATATAAAACCTCCATTCTCTTTAATAAGCAGTACCATTTCGACTCATAGCCCGATTCCATTGCCACATTAGTAGACTTTTTAAACGTGCCTGATTCCATTGGCGCATTAGCATTAAGCTAATACTACTCCGACACGTGAGTGGCAGGAAGAGCTGATCTGGGTTTGTTTACTTTTGTATGTGTTCATTAAAAGTTTTGTGCCGTAGATGTTATGTTATTTATTCTTAAAGAAGTTTTTATTTTTCTTGTCACATCCGATTTATGTCATTTTGGACATTTTCGTATGTACTAAGTAATATCGCGAGTCATACCTTTCCAATAATAATGTCTTTTTACCTTAGCTAAGGTTTTTTAATGCTTGTGTGACCTTCCTGTATTGGATCATCATGGAATGAAGACAATAAAGCTTCCTTTTCTTTTTCGTTTTCTATTTGGGGCACAGGGTTGAGTAGCGCTACTCTCAATGAACTTAATGTTTTATTGCCCATATTTTTTAAATTATCGGTTGCAAAGATATTTTCCCTCGGTGCCAGTTTGAGTTGGCTGATTTTATGTATACCGGCATTCCATTGGTATATAAATCGCTAACATCATATCTTGCAGTAATTTTCTTACCATGTTTAAAGAAACATAGCATTTTTTACATGCAAGGTCACCACTTTGCGTACTTTGTCATTGCTGATGACTTCATATACGTTGGGCCTTGTAGTATCCCAGAGGTAGGTGTTTACTAGACATTGTTAGTTTTCTAGCGTATAGACGGATCGGTGTTCGTGCACTTCTTGCATGGCTCGGTGCAAAGCTCGTCGGATATGGCGTGGGTCTTCCACCTCATCTATATATCACACCCGTTCTACTACGAAAAGTTTTAAGTGCACTATCTGTACTTTAATGATTGGTCAAAATATTTTAGATATCGGACGACACAGACGGACTCTAAAGAATATATAATAAGAGAAGAATACCAGCAATGTGGGTGGCTTAGGTGTAGTTTGCCCCATTCTCTACGCTCGCAACCTTTATTGTAGATTAAATCATATTCGAGGAGGTTGACAACAGCATCGCTGTACTAGCAGCGGACCGTATTTATACAAATTATTTGCTCATATTAAACGGTAACAAAATCCAAGATAATTTACATAAATTCTTCATATTCATTCTTTGTTCTATGTTTCTTTTTAGTTTCTGAATTTATATTCTAATAATTCAATTTAAACTTCTTAAATATATTTTGTTCAGACATATTCTAATAATTCATGATTTTACTTGATAAATTTATTGAAGCTATTGGTTATGCCCTTTCTTAACACATCTCGGTTAAATCAAGTTATTTTCATATATATATATGTCAGCCGCTTAGCGGCAAGAACCAATACTTAATAGCTACTGTTGTCGTTAATAAAAACTTACTCACATATTTTCCGCTGCCGATTCGTTGGGCCCATCGAAGATGCAGGTGCTGTTTAGGACTTCTCAAAGAGCGTGGTTATTTTAATTTAAACGGGATTATTAGTTGTGGCATCTGGCATTCACTTAATGTATATGCTAAATAAAAAGAAACAGCTAATAAGAACAATGTCTGATTCTCAACAAAAAAAAAGGTTCGAACTAAATCAAAACAATAGGACTTCTCCTATGGGCGAACGGTATCGCCGACGTCTGCCAGTGTAGGCACTGTTTTTGCAAGTATGTGGGCTTGCATCGGTTGTACTCCGTAGCGGACTACATGCTGCTAGAAGTGGCAATAGCTCTCCACAGGTTTGCTGCGCCGATCTCCTTTGGGCCTGTTTATTTCCGCCCAGAAATAGTATAATCCGCAGGTACTCCCGAAAGCTGTTGTGCGAGTCTTCTGATGTTCTAGGTTAGGGCTCCACGTGTCGGTATGCGTTTCTCCAAGTTCCGGCCAGGTATCACTTGTGCTCCGCTCGTAGTTCCGTATGCGGCGTTTACGAAGATGCGGTTGCAAGCTCCCAAACCTGCAGCAGCTACATACATAGACATTGTGAGGTAACACTCGCACATTTCAATTAACACAAATAATTACTCTTGCAGTTTGAACGACTCTATTGTTTTAACAATAGGCTCTTTTCTTCTTGTAAGAGCGCGTGGGCTAGGTCTTCTCTGGCTTTTGGGGTACAGTTTATGCACGTGTCGATATTGCAAGTTGAAATTAATACTGCTGACCAAATACTTGTGGTTGCTTATGGTCCCCAAAATCAAGTGAGCGAGCATCTCTTCGCTTTGTTTCAGGCAACGCGAATTGGAAACTTATAGATCCACAATAAACGGGACTTTTCCCAAACTCGCTCATTTTTTCTTCTTTGCCTTTCGCACGCCGATAGAGAGCGAGAGAGAGAGAGAGATCTAAGTAGGTGTTTTTTTTTTTTTTTTTATTAAGAAAAGCTTAAATATATACAGAAGAAATACAAAAGACAGAAGAAGAAGAAGTAGAAAAGTTCCGTTCCCGCGGGACCGCCGCAAAGCTATACTTCGCGGGACGGATGGCGGTCAGGTTGCCGCTCGTCCTTATTGTTAGTTGCGTCGACTCTGTTCTCGACGCCGTAGGTCCTTCAGGATGATTAGCTACCGCATCCCAATTCCTCTGGTTTTCCAGCATGCAATTGATACCGTTTTCCACTGTCAGGAAACGCTCGGTTCTTAATTCAGCTTCGGCTCGGTTCCTCGCGTATAGGGGGCAGATGAAGAATGCGTGCTGCGCGTCTTCGATGCTTGCGGTGCCGCAGTGGTCGCAGCAGGGGTTCGGCTCGTGCTTGAACCTGTACAAGTATTCTTTATAGCATCCGTGCCCGGAGATCATCTGTGTGAGGTAGAAATCTACCTGCCCGTGTCTTCTCTGCAGCCAAGGGATTAGACTGGGGATTAACCTGTGCGTCCACCGTCCTGTGCTCGCACTGTTCCACCTCCTTTGCCAAGCCTCTATCGTGCTGCTGCGCTGGGTCCTACTTCCTGTACTTCCTTCGTACTTCGTTCTGCCGCCAGGAGGTCTATCGGTATTGAGCCGGCTATCACTAGCGCGGCTTCCTCTGATACCGTGCAGAAGCTGCTTGTGATGCGCAGTGCGCAGCGTCTGTAGACAGCTTTGCACTGGCGACTATATGTTGCGGTCTTTATAGCCTCGGCCCATATGGGCGCGGCGTACAGGATGGTCGAGGTCACCACTGTGCCTATGATCCTTCTGCTGTGCTGCTTTGGTCCTCGGGTGTTGGCCATCATCCTTGAGATGGATGCAGTCGATCTGGACGCTTTGGCTGCTGCATAAGCTAGGTGGGTCTTGAACGATAATCTGTGATCGATCATTACCCCAAGGTACTTGATTGAGTCGCTTGATGCTATTAAGGTTGATCCGACTCGAGTTGTTGCCTTCTCAACAATCTTCTTGCTGCTTATGAGCACTGCCTCCGTTTTGTGCTCGGCAAGCGATAGCCCGTTGTCTGCGAGCCAGCTCATAAGGGTGTCTATGGAGAGGCTGCACCTTACCGTGGCCTCTTCGAGGGTTTTAGCTACTGTTACCAGCGATAAGTCGTCCGCAAAGCCCACTACGGTGCTTCCTTCGGGTAGTGCCTGCCTTAGGATCCCGTCGTACATGGCGTTCCACATGATCGGGCCCAGCACTGAGCCTTGAGGTACTCCTCCTGTCACCTTGTACTCATGCTCTCCGACGTCTGAAGAGTATGTGAGCACTCTGTCCTTGAAGTAGTCCGCTACGAGGTCGGTAAGGTAGTCAGAAATTCCCATTAGACGAAGCGCTCGCCGGACAAGGTTCCAGTTGGCAGAGTTAAATGCATTCTTGACATCCAGAGTGCATACGAGGCAGTACTCTTTTGAGCCGCCTATCCACCTTTCTCCTTCAATTGCCTTAGCAGCCAGTTGGGTGACCGCTCGGATTGCGTCAATGGTGCTTTTTTCCTTCCGGAAACCAAACTGGTGGTCCGAGAAAGCTCCGAGATCGTCGAGTTCCTTTTCGAGGCGGGTCCATATTATGCGCTCAAATATCTTACCCATCGTATCTAGCATACAAAGGGGCCTGTATGACGATGCGTCATCGTTCATCTTTCCCGGTTTTGGGATGAGCACTAATCTCTGCCGCTTCCATCCTGTGGGGAAGGTTCGTTGGATGAGACACTTGTTGTACATTTCCGCGAATATACCCGGGTAATTGGGAATGCCATCCGGACCAGGGGCTTTTCCAGCCTTGGTTTTCCTTAATGCTGCCAGTACATCGGCTTCGCTGGTCAGTACGGTATCGCCTAATCCGGTGGCTTGCCAGGTAAGCGGCGGCTGTGTGGGGAACAAAGTAGCCACTATGTTGCCAAGCTGCAAGTGGTCAGTAGGGGTCGGCTGCCTGTTGAGCTTGCCCATGACCATCCTGTATGCTGACCCGAATGGTTCTGCATCCGCGGCTTCGCACAGCTCCTGGAAGCATCTGGCCTTGCTGGCTTTGATCGCATTTTTCAGCACCTTTCTCTTGGCCCTAAAGGTTGCTTCGCTCAGCTCTTGGTTTCCGCTTCCTCTGCTTCTCTGGCACCTGCGTCGGGCCGCCAGGCAGTCTCTCCTCGCTCCGTCTTTCTCCTCGTTCCACCACGGAGCTGGTCTACGCCCATTACCACCTTTCGTGGCTTTTCCCATGGAGGCATCACACGCCGCCTTAACTCTATCGGCTAAGTTCTTTGCGCAGGTGTTAGCGTCTCCTGTAACGCAGACGCCTTCCATGTGTGCTAGGAGGGCCAATGTGTTAAGGGTATGGGCTTTGTAGGACGTTAGGCGACTGCTAGGGGAGGCCAATCTGGGTCCTGTCTGGGTGATGATCAGCGCGTGGTCGCTGTAAGTATAGATGTCTGACACCCTCCATGCGTAGTTACGTGCCAGTTCTGGGCTGGCAAAGGTCAAATCGATAATCGATTCCCGGCCTGACTTGCTAAAGGTTGGCCTGTTCCCTTCGTTGAGTAGGCAAACATTTAACGAAGCCAACGCCTCAAGAAGGATGGTTCCCCGCTGTGTCGTACTAGCGCTGCCCCATGTTGTGGACCATGCGTTGAAATCACCTGCGATTAGGGATTGGTGACCTGCCGCGTGCGTCGTCAGCGATCTCCTGCATTATTGCTCTGAACTCGCTAATGCGTACGCTCGGGGCAATGTAGCAGCTGTAGATTGTTAGGCCTCCGAACATCGCTCTGGTGTATCCCGCTCTGGATGCCCTTTGCGATAGGTGTCCAGAAGGCTGCCCGCAGCTCCAAATCGCGGCTCTACCGTCCGCACTATGTTGCCATACGCCTTCGTGTTTGGCCTTATGGGGCTCGCTGATTATTGCCACATCAGCCTGTTGTTCGTTTGCCGCCTGGGTTAGCAGGTCCTGCGCCGCTCTGCAGTGGTTTAGGTTAATCTGTAGAACCTTAACCATGCTGTATACAGTTCAGAGCTTTCCGGTACTCAGGACACAACCTACTGAGGGTCGAGTGTTCGGCCTCTCCTCCAGTTATTCCTCGTCTCGTGCAAATTATACATTTCGGTTTGCCCTGAGTACAAGTTCTGTACTTGTGGCCATCCTTGCCACATCTGAAGCAGGATTCCTGCGTGTTTTTGGCTGTTGCCTCCGACGCTGGGCATCTAGCAGTCATATGGCCTATACCCATGCATTTGTAGCATCGCCTGGGCTCCATTTTCTGCCTTATGCGGCCGATTACCCATCCTACTCTGATTTTCCCCTTGTCGAGGATCCGCTGTGCATGCTCTTGTCTGAGGTGAACCGTCGCCGTTTGGGTTCCGCCATAGGCCTTTCGCATCCTAGGTGCAGCACCCGCCGGGATATCGCATTCCTCCTCAGCGTAGACTGCCTGTAGTACCTCCTCGCAGGTGGTCATCTCGTCCAGGTCGCGAATTTCCACCTGTACCGAGTCATCCAGTATAGCCACTTCGGTATAGGCGGACTTCATGGCTGTATGCAGTTGCTGCGTGGCTGGGTCTGAGGGTTTCTGCATCTTGAGTAGCAGGCTCCCATTGGCTGTCCTGCGTATGCCTTGCACCCCATCCTTAAGCCCCTGGAGGGTAGGCTCGGTTTTAACCAACTTGAGCATGTCTGCGTACGATCCCTCGCTGCATTTGATCAGAATAGCGTCAGGGCGCTGGCTCTTCCGATTCACGGCGAGTCTCGCGTGGTCTTCGCTTTTTCTGATATTCTCACCAGTCACGCGGGGCTTCTTGGTTTTGCGCCTAACCTGCTGCCAGCCGGGGTTTCTCGTCTGGTTCCCTGCGCCAGTATGCACCCTCTCTGTGCTAGCGGCTTCTTGTCCTGGGCCAACCATCGATGGCGTTGTCTGCTGGGCTGCGCAGGCGGTCGGAGCCCTGGCGTGAGTTTCGTCCAGCGTCGCACTAATCTCGCTTTGCAGCTTTTTCATAGACTGCAGTGAGTCGATCGTGGCCTGGGTGACATGACGGACAACCTTCTTGTTGTTACTCTTCGTGTCAGTAAATTTCGCGATCATTTCGTCGAGCATCTTACCCAGCTCATCGGTGAGGGCAGTGGCGCTTTTCTGGACCCGCTGCTTCTTCTGGGCTCCATCGATCGCCTCTTCGGGGCTGGTTGCTTCCCAACTTCTCTTCGGCGTGGTTTGATCGTCCACATTACTGCTGAAGTTGAAGATTGGTCCAGCTACTTTAGGGGGCACTGACGATTGGTGAGCCTCTATCCCCGCGGCACCTTCTGTTTCATCATCTGGAACTTCCTTAGCAGCTCTTCCTCCGCCCTGGCAACTGCAAGGGCCTGGGCCTCGTCATGTCCGGACCCTTTCACCTTTTCCATCGCCTGCACCAGTTGGAGGTCCCTCGGTGAACCGGGATTTCCCCCGGCTGATGCCTGATGGGAGCTATACCGCTCCGACTCGGTCCCCAGGGCCCCGTTAGAGCTGGCGCCGCTATCGCAGTGGGGTTGGGAATTGGCCGGTACCTTGGCTATTTGCTCATCCACCCCTGGAGGCAGTGGCGAAGGTGGTAAAATTGGGTTTATTTTGTATTTAATTTTTATTTTAAATATCCCGGGTAACCGATATCGGATAGCTCCCTAGCAGCCGCTGTAAAGCTAAATCGGGAAAGCTTAATGTTAAGCTCACTGTTAAGCTCGGCGCTGTCCAACACTGCAATCAGCTGATCGCTGTTGTTGGTTGTGCCGGGAAAAACGCGCGTGTGCGGCTTGTGGAAACTGAGAGAAAACGCCAATATTAAGGCGCTCTGGAGTGGAGAGTTGCTGTGTGGGTGCGGAAGAGAGAGGATCCCCCTTCTGTCCACCAAGCTTGGCAGTCGATTGCAAGCGTAGCAGTGTGGTTAGTTGGCTGGATAGAACCTTCCTGTTGCGTCTGTGGTACGTACCTGCAACCTGAGGTGTCCCGCACTAAACAATTCACACTTTTAGCTATTTTTTGATCTTTACGACGGTGGAAATTCGAATCTGATTGGATAGCGCGGAAAAACCCGTCCTCTGCGTGTCACCAACAATGCAATGAATCATCTAAGTAGGTGTGTGTGTGTGTGTGTGTGCAATGCGACTCAGCAGGCATAACCGATTGGAAGTTTGGAATTCTTCTCTACATTCCTGCCCGGGCCTATCCGATTTGACATGCGGGATACGTTTTGTTTATTGCTATTACCCCGAACCCTACGGCCTTGAAGCTGTTTCTATAGATTGCCTTGGCAATTCTATTTTATCTTTTTCTGCGCAGGGATTTTGTCTAATTTTATATCTTGTAGTGACTTTTATTATTCATCCGATTATTTTTTGTAGTTGTTTGATGGTTTTTCTTGATAACGCATTTGCTACAAGTACGTTAACGGTCTGTGATCTGTGAAGTGAAGTGTCTACCATAAACATATGGTATGAAATAAATTATTGCCCAATAAATTCCTGCTAGTTCTTGTTCTGTTGAGCTTTTTGTACGGCTTATAACCGATCTGACCTGTACACCTGGAATGGTGGTCTGCTTACTGATTGATGCTTATCGGAGTCATTGAGACTAATTGTTGAATTCTTTGTTTAAAATAAGCATCCCTATCGAATACTTCCCTATTTGCTCTTAGCGTGGTCATTATACCCTTGCAGAGGGTATTATAATTTCAGTCAGAAGTTTGCAACGCAGTGAAGGAGACATCTCCGACCCTATAAAGTATATATATTCTTGATCAGCATCACTAGGCGAGTCGATCTAGTCATGTCCGTCTGTCCGTCTGTCCGTCCGTCTGTCCGTCTGTCCGTCTGTCCGTCCGTTTCTACGCAAACTAGTCTCTCAGTTTTAAAGTTATCTGCATGAAACTTTCCCAAAAGTTGTCTTTCTAATGCAGGTAGTATAAAAGTCGGAACGAGCCGGATCGGACGACTATAGCATATAGCTCCCATAGGAACAATCGGGAAAATAAATAAAAAAAAATTATAACTTTTCTGTTTTTTAATTTATTTTGTAGTTCTTCGAGATATAGTAATGTTTAAATATTTCAGAATTACGGTTTAAATTTCATCAAAATCGGACGACTATAGCATATAGCTCCCATAGGAACAATCATAAAAATAAATGAAAAAAAATTATAACTTTTCTGTTTTTTAATTTTGTTTTTAGTTCTTCGAGATATAGTAATGGTTAAATATTTCAGAATTACGTTTTAAATTTCATCAAAATCAGACGACTATAGCATATAGCTCCCATAGGAACAATCATAAAAATAAATTTAAAAAAATTATAACTTTGGTGTTTTGATATTTTTCTATAAGTTCTTCGACAAATAGTAATGGTTAAATATTTCAGAATTACGGTTTAAATTTCATCAAAATCGGACGACTATATCATATAGCTCCCATAGAAATAATAAAATTATATAAAATAACTATTTAATAATTGAGCTGCAAATCATCATTGCTTCAATGTTTTTAGACATATAGGCAAGTAAATCATAATTTTAATGTTTTCAAAAATATTTAATTCTTGCAATAGCTGCAAGGGTATATAAACTTCGGCTTGCCGATGTTTGCTTCCTTTCTTGTTTTTAGTTGAATTATTTTTTTCCTATGAACTTTATTTATATAGTTTGAGTCATTTTCTTAATGTTATGATAGACGATAAATCATTGTTGTTTGTGCTGCGCAAATTTAAATTTTTTCCAGGTCATTTGCCTGCCCTATAAATCATTTCCTTAAGCATTTATTATGCAACTTATGTAGTTTGTAAATACAATTTGCACACATTATAACAACTATGATTATCAGCAATTAGTTTTAAGTCTATGATTTGACTCTACTTCATTTATAACTTTAGCAGTGGAATCCACCGACTTAACGTCTACTAAACCCTTATTGGGAAAATTTATCGTTTAATTTATTTATTTAATCAATCTCAACATTTTCGGGAGTTTTGTTTATTTTATTATTATTCATAAATTTTAAAAGAAATTCTGCCTATCATTTCATTAAAAAAAATTTAATTGAAATTATTTTTTAATTTGAGAACATTGTTTTATGAACAACAAAATTTTGTTTTCAAAGAACAAACATTTTTTTTAATGGAATCCTTATTTTTTTCAGCTGCTGCTGGTAGAAGTCAAGCCTGGCCTGTAGCTCAGGAATTGCCTTCCACGGTGTTTTAGATTTCGTTGAATATAATTAATGTGTGCAATTTCTTTGTTCAACTTTTTAATAACTCCACCGCGAACCATTTTTCCTTCGTTATAAAACATTTTGTTGTATTGTGAGATTGTTCTTCAATATATCTGTGGGCGCTTGGCAATAGCCGCACTGCGACAAAGTTGCCGCTTTATTTATATTGTGTTGGCATAACAACAAGGTGTTGAAGCCTTGCTTATGCTTAGGCAGGGTAAGTCTTGCTGCCCAAGATGTACCGAATGTCATTCATATTCATATATATGTACACATGCTACATCTTTCTTGTAATACAAGGATGAAATTTGTGAGGTTAACTTAAGGAATTCATTTTTCTCGATGCTAATATGTAACGTGCAAAGTGTGCAAGGTGTGACGCTTTGTAATTCTGTGGTTGAGAGCGAGGTTGCACAAGTAAGTTTAAAATCCTAAACATTTGTCTATTGTTGCCCGTAAAATGAAATGCGTATCCCTCCACTATGTATTTACACAACCGAACTTAATCATTATCTTAAACATTTCTAATCGTTTTGCAAACTTTTTTCAGTCAACCTACTCTTTACAATCAACTTTCAACTTTACAATAATCAACTTTCTTTCCTTGTCCCCCCATTAATGATATTTTTTAAAAAGATCTTCCAAAAGTACTGTCATTTGAATCTACTTTTATGCATGCGGTCATTCTCTGACCAAATGTCATACAACCTGACATAGATTAAATACAATTATGGTGCTCCAACAATTTGTTGCGTCTTGAGCACGCTAACATACACTATTACCATCTTGAAAACTCTACTTTAGAACGTATTACGCTAGTAACTGATCTAGGTGTCCTATTTGACAGCCAGTTTTGTTTCAAAATCCATATTTCTGTCACCATTGGTCAAGCTAGGAGTGTTTTGGTTTTCATAAAACGTTTTCCCAATGAGTTTGACGACCGTAATCAACAAAAACTTTGCACATTTAAATGGTTCGCCCTATTTTGGAATACTTGTTTATGGAGCCCTCAATATATTAATCAACACACATTAATCGAATCAGGTCCAAAGGCATTTTTTATCATTTGCACCTCGACAGCTGAATTGAGAGCCGGTGAGGCGTTTGCCACCTTATTCTTCAAGGTTAAAATTAATTGATTTAAAGTCTTTAAATTTTGCAGCGGAGTAATTTTTTTTGCATACGCCTCCTCCTTAGCTAAATTGACATCGCTCTTACCTAAAGATTTACTCGTACTTTTCGCACTATTGACTTGCCAATTATGAGAGATTTCGGGTGCTTTGTTCAAATTACAATGGAGTATATCCTGTAATTTCTTTGAAAAATTGTATTGATCAGTTATCACCAAACACTTATGCTTTTCTCGAGTCATGTAATATTTAGTCATTCAGTGTCTTTTTATCTGTTTAGAGTTAACATTAATTTATAAAACGAATTTAAAATAATGACAATTTAACTATATAACTAAGATTTTTTATATCTGAACATTTGTGGTCTTAAGGTATAAATAAATTTGGGACGAAATATTAGGAACAGGTTTTTCAAAACATATAAATGGATAAACAAAGTTTTAGTTCACAAAACTCGAAAAGGTTCGTGAAGTGCATAACTAGACCTGCAAATTGGCAGACGAGGGGGCGAAATGCACGAGTATATCTAGAGGGTACTGCAAAATCTATCTTGCCAAGAAGAAAAGGAGAGAACACCATACCGTTAAGTAGTTTGTGCATAACAATAAAGTGTGTACGTCAATTAGGCTTAACCTTGATAAGTAGGGCGGTAATTGCCTATGCGGGTCCCAGCTATGATGTCGCAGTGAAAATATTAAAAATTGTTTTTGAACTGATTCTATTAAATTCTGTTCGTGATTATATGGAGGGCTTCAAACGCATGAGCAATATTTAAGAACTAAGCGAACTAAGCTAACATACAGTGCTTTAATTTTATAAGGATCATCAAACTCTTTATCCCATCTTTTAATAAATGCTAGGACTCCATGCGCTTTATTAACAATGAGTGAAATATGGCTATTAAAACATCATTTATGATCAAATAGTACACCAAGATCATTTACTTTAGTTAGTTGCTCCAAAGACGAGTTTTCAAGAAAATACGAAATAGGATGGACAGAAGTTTGACCTGGACTTGCATTTGAATGATTAAATAATAACAGGTTGTTGAGACCCACGGTTTAAATTGGTTTTGATCTGACTGAAGGCAGAGATGCGAGCTTAAATCAGAAAATGACAAGCAAATTTTAACATCGTCAGCGTACATAAAAGTTGTGCAATAGGAGAGAACCTCGGGGAGGTCAATAATAAACAAGACTAATAATAATAGTAATAGGTGACTGCCTTGCGGGACTCCAGAAGTAACTTTCACCGTATGGGACAATTCGTTTTTAAATAAAACTCTTTGGGATCTGTTCGAAAGATACGACGAAATCCTGTCGCATAAGTAAGGAGGAAAACCAAGAATAAAGAGAAATAATGTGTGATTTATTGAGTCAAACGCCTTACTGAAGTCATTGAATATAACAAGAGTTTGGCGATTTTGAAGAAAATTCTAGAAGATTAGTAGAAGCGGACCGATTTTTTACAAAGTCATGCTGTGATTGAGAAGTTAAACAGCTATCAAGGAGCTTGGAGATAGCTAATAGCTTGACAATGCCACGAAAATTTTTAAAAATTCGACCTAGATCCATTTTTAATGAAGAGCGATTAAAAAAGATTCCTTCCAGCAAATTGGAAAGTAAGATAATTGCAATAAAAGATCGAAAATAAATGTGATTAGGATAGAGAGAGCTTCTGCGCAGCGGTTAAGTATGCAGCTTGGGATTTTATCGGGTCCTGCAGTGAAAGATATGTCAATTGTCAACAGAACTTGCAGAACATCACAAATTTGAAAAGCGGGTATTTTAATATAAATAATAGCATGAGATAAGTGATAAGAATATGGTGTAGATGAACTGTAGGAAATTACAGAGTATGTAGATTAAAAAAAGTTTATATCAGAGGATTCATTTTTATTATGTAAATAAAAAGTAGATGGAAAGTATAAAGAACCAAGAAGAAAGAGGTTTTTTATTTTTAAGGTAAGACAAATGCCTGGAAAACCAGGCAGGCTTTGATGAGTTTCCAGCAGAAACCTCAGGAACAAAGGAATCTATAGCCGATTCGTTAAAGTAGAGATCTGCCTCGTCCAGACTGGTAATGTCTGTAAAAGTGACCAGTCTATTCGACTCAGGTAATGGTTTAAGCCAAAAAAGTCGGTTTTCCAAAAACACTTGGCTCGCAGCTTGAGTCGGACTTAAAACATCGATATCGACGCTTATGCATAGAATAGGATGATACCTTCTTCAGGTGTAGAAACTGGAGTGGTTCTTACCAAATTTGTTAATGAAACATCACTGCCAAACATTAGGTCGAGAATTCGGTCTCTATAATTAGTAATGTGGTTGACCTGACCCAGAATGCCATTTACAAAAATCTCTACTTAGCTTACCCAACAGGCTGCAAACATTTTGGTTAAGAATTGTAAATGAGCGATTTAATTTCTTGAGATGGCAGAACTAAAACGTCTTTGCGAATATACTCATGCATAATTGTGTGTTCCGGCCAAATTGTAGGATCTAATGCTTCTAAAAATAGATTGTAGAGTAGAATTTTAGATGAAGAGATATCTTGTTTTTGTTTAAAGTTTAATTTAAAAACGCTAATAGAATCAAATTAGGCACAAAGTTTATGGGACAAGTAATTTTTAACATCATCTGAAGTCTCTTCAGAATTGAGTTACAAAAACCGACCTTCGAGGCGCAATGCTTCTCAAGGGCAAATCTGAGAATCTGGATATCGGGGCTACACTAGTTATTGCCTGAGGGATGCAAACTAAGTGGCCCTCATTGTTGGAGGGTAAAACGAAGCTCCCTGTATGCTGTGGAACAAGAACATCAACAGCATTGGCTGGAGCATGGTCAGTGGTCCAAGTGGTGCAGAAGAGTTACTAGGACTAGGCAGCAATCCAGGTGGTCCAGACCCGACGGCAACTGCTTTATGGGCGGTGGAGATGGAGCTAGTTCATGACCCACCAGGGGGCAAATAGTGCGAAAAGGGTACGTAAAGGGTTTGATGATTATTATTTGCCATCTTCCATTTCGGCGATTCCCTTAGCAATTTAAAGCCGAGGAATTGAGATTCCAAGTTTTTAAGAGTATCGTATAGGTTTAGAAAAAGTTTGCGGAATTACGCAAGCCCGTTTTGTGTTCGCCTCATAAATGTTTTCATTTCGCCGACAATATCACGACAAGCGATACATGTCTGGAATAGGCAACATTTTTTGGCAATGAGGTTAACTATGCGGCCGTTTTGACCAGAAGCTGGTTCTTTATATGAGCACAAAGCCAGCATGACAAATATGAGTCTCCAACTATGATGCCACCAAACTCGCATTTCGAAGCCGAACAGATTATACTCATTCTGGAGATATCAATGTCACTGTGCGGCCGACTGTTTAATCCAAACGCTGACGTAGATGCAAACGTAGTTGAAGAGAAGCTTGTTGAAGAGCAGAGCAATCACTTGTAAAAGAGCAGGCTTAGTTGGGGAGAGGCGATCAATTTGAAAATCCAGAGAACGAGAACGATGAGCTTCGATGAAGGCACAAAGCGAAGCACAAGGAGAGGACCGTAAAAATGCAGGCTTGCAGTTTGCAAAGAGAGTAACGTTACTCTTACTCTGCCGCAACGGCTAAACGCGAAGCGCTAACAGCGAAAAGGGAGCAACAAAAATGCAGTTGCAATAACAAAAAACACAAAGAGCCTGTGGTGATTTTGTTAATATGGTAATTGTTTGTGGCAATTTTAATGCTTTGAGGCGCGGTATTTATTGTATAAATAGTTGATAGCGTGGAATATCGAAAAAAAAAGTGGTAGTAAGCCAGATAAGGTAAATCAGGTGTTTGATAATGATGCGAAATTATAGAATTTTCGGGAGTAGACACTGATTCATGCATAATTTAATTTAGACTTGTTCTAGTATATGTATAGCCTTGTAGATGTAAGTTAACAGTTCATTGTTAACTATAAATCAATTAAAATATATAAGAGCGGTGTAGTAAGCACCTTAAGGTGAACCATAATTAAACTACACAAATAAAGGAAATTATATAATATACCTAAAGTTAAATTTTTCTTTGATTAAAAGTACAAGGCAAATAATTATTTAAACATTAGAGTTGTATCACAAAATTGTGAACGTTTATAAAATTTCATCGAAATGAAAATGTACCTTACCTCTTATAGAAATTAAGACAAAACCTTATAATTGTACATGTCATGTTGGGATATATATATTTAAATTACAAATGAGTTGTTTTGACCTTAAGATTAACAAATATATTTCTCCTAGAACCAATTAAAATACGGCAGTGGTCAGAAATTATGAATGGATTTTGCAGGTTGGGTGGGTATGCCCAGATGGACAAGTAGAACTTGTTCTTTTGACACTTTTTTGTCTTTCAGATATTGCTCTTGCAATGGATTTCCTTCCTTTGGCTCAGTCTAGCTTTCTTTAGTTTTGTTACGTTATACTTGCCATTTAACAGTGTTCGAGGAGATTTGGAGAGCGAAAAATTTTGAGTCAACACTCGTTAGGTAAATGCAACGGCACTGCGTCGTAAAAATTTTCTTAAAAATCGGTTTTTGTTTACTTCGACTAGAGGCAGTTTTTCGAAAAGATCCAGCTTTGAAAAATTTTAAGCTAATCTTTTTCTCGTGAATTATGCAAATAAGCTTGACAATAATAGCAGGATCGACAATAGAATGTAAACAATTTTTTTTCCTTTAATGCGACCAATACCCAAGATAATAGTGTGTTCAAAATATGCTTGAGGTTACTGGCGATGTTGAAATTTTCATCAATTTAAAGCTCAGAACAAGACAAATCCATTACAAGAGGGAGTTCTCGTTCAACAAGCTTCATTTGTGAATGATATAGTTCGGCCCGTGTCGAGCAATACAATGACTTTTTTTGAAACAGTTTTATCCAGATGACTCTAAATTTAAGAGAGTATTCAATCGGATAGGCGAATCCCCTGTTGATACTGATCAAAACTTTTTAAACCTTGGTGTTGGGTACCAGACAACCTATATTTTTATCTTATATTATAAGCGCGGTTCAATGCGTGATTTATCAATGTTATATATACACACACACACGAGCGCATGAAGTGCAGCTTAGTTCATATGTGTATATGTAAGAGCTTTGACCAACTGCATTGTCTTAGTCAGTACTTTTCCATTCATCTCAAAACGGTAAAACATTAGCGTACTAATTTAGACTATTATTCAATGACTTTGCCTATTCTTGTATTTCTTTGTAAGCCTACAATCAGTCACATTTTTGCTCCCAACGTCAGTAAAGTTTTTGCATTCGGGGCATTTCAATTAAATTAGTATTTGTCAACGATGATCTATAGATTTGTACGTCGTATAGAACCGTCTCCTAACTTCGATCGCCATTCGGAGTGTGATTCAACAGCGCGGGTTTTGCAATAGCCAAATTACACTCGCGCATAACCATGCCCCTGAATTCGCGGAAGATATTCAGTCAATCTCGACACTTGGGAAAACCCCGAGCACGACCTTGATGTATACGAAGAGAACCATTACTCAACTTATGCAATCCTGAGTGACTATCTTGAGAAATTAAAGACGGAGGCCGTTGATAACATTGTACTGCTACACGATCAAACCCTGAACGATTCTCATAGAAGCCACGTAGAGTTTCAATTCGAGCGAATCTGGAAACATTTTTCTGATATGTTTTTGGGATCGATCGGATCAAATTCGATTCTTACTGGCTGCCAGGAATTTCATTATCTAAAATCCTATCTATCTGGCGATGCGCTCGCGTTAATCAAACATGTTCCCGTTACTAGTGAAAATTACAGTAAAGCCTGGTAGAACTTTGAAAAAAGATACTACAAACAATCATAATTATCATAATAATACCAATTCTGAACAGTTATATAACGCTACCAAGTGCCACACCCAGTAACATTAGTACCGTGCGGAAATTGGCTGACGTAGACGAAGTAATTTGTGGGTTGCCAGCCATTCAATATTAGCAACGAGATCCCTGGTTAATTTTTTTATTATTATCCAAACTGGATGCCGAAACTCGTCTATCATGGCTGACCATCAACAAATTCCTGGAATTTCTGAAGTCACATTGCGAGGAGCCTGCCAACTAGTTCGCGCGCCACAAGCTCGACGATCAGCTGCCACACACGACGCTGACGCTCCTCCGGGACGAGACAAAGACAATTGCACATCGTGCCAGCAGAATCATCCAATTCCGCGCATTGGACATCGCAAATCGCCTAGAATTCTGGAGGACCAAAAAGCTTTGCTTTAATTACCTTAGCGCCTCACATATGGTCGGCAATTGTACCTCAAACATCACAAATTGGTCCACGGCTCGCCTCAGCAAAGTCAAAATAAAATCAACGTTAAATCAACAAGCGTTAACGAACTTCCCACAACCTCCGGAGCTGCGCCTTCATCATCATACCCTGGAGAATATTCTGGTTGCCGATTTGCAAACCCAACCATCCTCGCAGACGTAATCGACGGCTGGGAAACACCACAACATGCAGGGTGCTTCTAGACACGGGATCCACCATTACTTTGGCATCGGAATCATTTGTCCAGCGGATAGCTGGACCTTGGCCTCGCAGCTAACAACGCGGGTCTTACTCGTGGACGAGCACATTTTAAGCTGCGCTCTCGACATTTGGATCAGAACATCGAATTGGCTTCCTTCATATTGACATCATTGACGTCATCGCTCCCAGCGCAAGCGATTGGTACCAGATCTCTAGCGTGGAAACAAATCTCGGCTCTTCCACTAGCGGATCCCAAATTCTGCACCCCAGGAGATATAGATGTCATCGTTGGATCAGATAAACTTTGGTCTCTATACCCCGGAGAATAAAAAAAGTTTGGTAAGGTCTACCCTATAGCACTTGCTACAATGTTTGGTTGAATAATTGCTTAATCTTACAATGCATGCAACGTGGTCACATGGAAAAGCTGTCATTAGCTCAAACCCTACCACCTGCGTGTACCTGCCGCATCACGCCGTCATCAAGATAAAATCATTAAAAGTTAGTTCTAGAATTTCGCGTAGCGACAATTTTCAACGCTTTGTTTGGAGAAGAAATTACTGCGAGCCTATTAGTAATTTTTGGGTTTTGACCGTCACTGGAATAGCGCCGTCTCCATTTCTGGCTGTCCGAGTTTTAAAGCAGTTAGCCGACGATCACCGCCATGAGTACCCAGCAGCGTTTTCCCACGACGCCTATGTTGACGATATACCAAATGGATGCGATTTAGTTGACGGCTTATTGGTTCTCAAGTCGGAATTAATTGAGCTTTTGGGCAAAATGAAATTCAAAAATGGAGTTCTAATTGTTGGCGCCTTATACAGTCATTGCCTGAAACGGATCAGTCTTATGACCCTGTAAAACTTAGCAACGATTCAATCGTGAAATCGCACGTCAAGATGCTTGGAATTCAGTGGAATCCATGTCGCGATGTGATGTTCATCAAGACAACTGATTTTAAGTTCAGCCCAGATCCGACAAAGCGAGAATTGTTATCGCATCTTTCCTTGCAGCGCCCACCACAGTTATACTCAAACTCATAGTTATACTGAAACTCATTTTAAGAAAGGTGAACGGATTTTACGCACTGGGACGACCCGATTCCTGAATTTCTAAACTCACGTTGGAGCGCATTAGTTGAGGATTTTCCTATGCTAACACACTGTCAAGTATCTGTATACATTGCTGCACAATTTTGACAAATCCAATTCGCCGACGTGTCCATACACGCTTATGGGGCGGTCGTCTACAGTCGTTTTGCAATTGCGAACAGGAGTGTCACTCTTACACTCTTCTTCATACGCGACTGCTTACCGTTATAAAGGCTTCATTAACAATTCCTATTTACAGCACAAGTAAATAGTGTCCACTAGCTGTCTGCACCACCACGTCTGCAACAGAACGGCTGAGATCCTGAACGAGTACCCACTTAACTGCTGGAGCTGCGCGTCTCGAGGTCTTTACCCATCCAAGCTTATCGAGCATGAACTTTGGTGGAAGGGCCCATCTTTGCTGGCCAAGCCATAATACGAATGGCCGCCGTCGACTTTTTTTTTTTTTTTTTTTTTACATATGCATTTTATTTATTGAATCTTCTCTGAATTGAGACTAACAATAAGTATATAAAATCTAAAATTAAAAAGCTATATCTGACAGTCAAGTTGACTGACGCGGGATGTAAGGGCTCTAATAACTATTGCTGAGCTGGAAGGTCATTTCGTTGCAATCGGGTCCGGTTGGAAACCCTGGCTAGGCCCCTGGCGAGCTGGTTTGGATGAGATGTTAGCTTGGTGTGGTAGGACGCCTTTTGTTTTGAAATTTCATCTTTTACGAGTAGAATGCCAAGATCTCTGTGGATGTTGTCGTTCCGAACATACCAAGGTGCCCCAGTGATAGTTGTCAGGATTTTTGATTGGGCTCGCTGGATAATGTCGATGTTACTGCTGCTCGCGTTTCCCCACAATTGGGAGCCGTAAGTCCAGACTGGCTTAAGCGTTGAATTGTAGAGCAGAACCTTGAAGTCCAGGCAGAGGGGGGAGCGAGCGTTTATGAGCCAATGGAGGTTATTGGATTTTAGTTTTAGATGAATTTTCTTAGCTTCGATATGTCTCCGCCATGTAAGTCTTCTATCAAGGTGGACGCCAAGGTACATCGTCAGCTTGTGGAAGTGGCGTGTTATTCAGAGTTAGCGGGGGACACGTTTGTCTGTTAAGAGTAAACGTTATGTGTTTACACTTTTGCGCATTTATTTTTATACGCCAGTCTGATAACCACCTCTCCACTACCACGAGATGATCAGCTAGTTGTGCTGTTGCCTGAATTGGGCATTTGGACCGACTTAAGATCGCGGTGTCGTCTGCGAATGTAGAAGTAGTTAGCCGCTCGTTCGTGGGAATATCTGCGGTGTAAAGGAGAAATAGAGTTGGACCAAGGGCGCTACCTTGAGGAACTCCAGCTTCTATCGTGTAATCGTCGGATATTGTAGTGTTGCATCTCACGGCGAAGGCTCTGTTGTAAAGGTACGATTCAAGTATCCTGTGAGTGTTTTCCGGTAGTAACGCTCTGATTTTATGCATAAGGCCATCGAGCCAGACTCGGTCGAAAGCCTGCGCAACGTCAAGGAATACCGCACTGCAGTATTCCCGAGACTCGAATGCAGTTCGTATTTCTGTTGTTAATCTGTTAACTTGCTCTATTGTTCCATGGCTTTCTCGAAAGCCAAATTGATGCGCCGGAATAATGTTGTGCTCTTTCAGATATGGGATTATGCGTGTCAAAAGGCATTTTTCGAGCAGTTTTGACACACACGAGAGTAAACTTATCGGTCTATATGAGGCTGGTATTGTGTGATCTTTTCCTGGCTTTGGGATCATTATGATTACCGACTTTTTCCATTTTTTTGGGAAGTAGCCAAGTCGTGTAATACCGTTAAATAGTTTACAAATTACCTCAACTGCACAGTTTGGGAGTTCAATTAGCATCTTAGGAGTTATTAGATCACCGCCTGGGGCCTTTTTTGTTTTTAATTGCTCGCTGATGACTTTTGCAACTTCGTTTGTTTGGAACAGAACTGGCGCCGTCTCAGTTCCACCTCGAATTGACGGCGACGGTAGTGTGAATGAATTATTTGCAGGGTTTGGCTGAAAAACATTTCGAAGGTGTAAAGCGAATGTACAGGCTCTGTCTTTGTCGCTTCTGGCCCAGCTGCCTGCAGAGTCTCTTACGGGAATTACTGTTTCGGCCGGCGCACTTAGATTTTGGTGGGCCCTCCACAGGGGATGCTTGGTGCTGGTGGGTGAAAGTTTCTCAATGTACTGGCGTTGTGCTTTTTCTTCTTCGTGCCTTAGAGCCCTGGTAAGTCTGCGACCAGCTTCCTTAAGACTATGTTTTGAGGATGGCGATCTGCTGGTTTGCCAAGCACGCCTCAAACGTCTTTTCTCCAAAACAAGCTGTTCGATTTCAAGGTTAGTTTTGTGTTGGTGTGTGTGCCCTCCCTTGCGGTGTAGAGACTTTGGCTGCTGCGATGAGTACAGACTCCAGTGCATTGGCATAGCAGTCGATGTCCTCCTTGAAGTTGAGCTGTGGAGTTAGTTCGATGTGGGAACTTACGTACTTTTTGAACTTCAGCCAGTTGGTTCGATGCGACGTCAGCCTGCAAGGGTGCTCGATTAATTCCGGGCTTTGAAGAAGAGTTATTAGCACTGGTGAGTGGTCCGATGATAGATCCAAAAGCGATTTTGCAGATATTAGATTGCGAGAAATATTTTTTGTCACAGCAAAATCAATTAAATCAGGTAGTTTTCTAGGATCTGTTGGCCAGTATGTAGGACTGCCTGGTAAAACGTAGTCCAGTTTGTTGCATGTTTTGATGAGTGCATTATATAGTTGCCTTCATTTGGGGGTAACAAGGCGGGATCCCCAGTGTGTGTGCTTGGCGTTGTAATCACCTGCTGCTATGAATCGCTCTCCAAGTGAATTGTAGAAGTCCATGAATTGGTCTTCTGAGACTGTAAAGCGGGGTGGGCAGTAGACAGCGGCAAGGTTGATGGTGCCCAACTGTAATTTTATCGATGTAGCTTGCAGATAATTTTTTGCAAACCGTTGGTGAAAGTGGTGTTTGATACGGTCTCTTATTAAGATGCCGGCTCCGCCATGTGCTTTACTATCTGGATGATCGGTGCCGTAGAACGTGTATCCTCGTATTTGAAAGTTATATTTGCTGGTGAGATGCGTTTCTGCCAGCAACATAACGTCGATGTGATTTTCGTTCAGAAATTGAGTTATTTCAGGTATATGCCGTGAAACACCGTTGGCGTTCCACAGAGTTATTCGGAGGCTAGGCATAATTTATTTGGACTGCTGAGCTGCAAGCATTTGTAACAAGATATTTTGGTTTTGCATTAGAGTTTGCATGGTGGTTTTCATGAAGGACATAAATTCCATCATATTTTGTTGCAAAGTTATCATCATAGTTTCCATATTACTTTGTGGCTGTCCCATGGCCTGCTGTATGTTATCAGTTTTCGGCTCTATATGAGCTGTGCCTGATCTTAGAGCACTGGCGTAGGAAATGCTGTTGGTAATAATTGAAGGGCCAAATGATGACCTGGCTGCTTTTGCGAAGAAAACTTCGGGTGTCGTTTGTGATTTCATGTAAATGTTCTGGCGTGCCGTTGTCGCCCTTTGCATCCGACTTTTCATCTCCTTGTAGACTGGGCAGCCTCTGTTGTTTGCTGTGTGGTTTCCTTGGCAGTTTACACACTTTTTAGTGAGAGAGTCTCCCTTGTTGGCAGGGCAGGGTTCGGAGCCGTGGCAGTTTCCACAAGCTACACAAACTGACCTGAGGGTGCAGTAAGCCCTGGTGTGTCCGTATTCCTGGCAGTTTGTACATTGCACTGGCCCGTTACGTTTGTGCGGCTCTTCTACTGTGATCCTACGGTGCAGAAGGTACTGCAACTTGTAGATCGGGTGCACTGCGTTTTTTTTCAAAGTTCTGCTGTCTGGCTCCAGCTCGACCTTGAAAAGTGGTTGCGGCTTCTTGTTTTTGTTCATAATGTTTATAAAATTTTTGGCGCAAAAACCGTTTTCTTTTAAAGCCTCTATAATTTCAGAGGGGGTCACATCGGGTTCTATTCCCTTAAGGACAACTTGTAAGCCCTTGCAACTTTTCAGCTGGTACGTGTAGTAATTCTTTTTGACATTGTTTAGGTGCTTCGACACTGCTCGGAAATCATCTTCGGTTATCCTTCCCGGCAATCTCAACTATTTTATTGACTAGGACGTTGGAGATCTTCTCCCGAATAAAGATAGGTGGGGGCTTAAGTTTCTTTGGGGCTAATTCTTCGTACTCTGTTTCAGGCTCCGCCAGAATGGAAAATCTATTTTCATTTAATGGCCCGAGATTTTCAGGGCCTTTGTTGGTACGGTTTATTTTGGGCATATTGCCGTCAGATTTTTTTGGGGGGGTTAGCTTGCGCTTGGAAATATTAATATAGCGATCCATGCCTGTCTGCATGGCCGAACCCGCTTGCGGAATTGTAATTTTTTCTACCGTAGCTTTGTTTTTGCCGTTTGACCCGATTTTTGCACTTGGTTGTGTTGTTGCTTTACCGCTGCAGAAAAAGAGAGTGGAGTCGTTATTGCATTGTTGGCGACAGAGACCGTTGTAGTTGACGTAGTAGTTGCTGTTGTTGTTGCACTAGGTGGCAGAAGCTCGGTTGGAGTTTTGCATTGCTCACTCCATGGTGTTTGTGCGGTGAAAAGCAGGGCGGGAGAGCAAGAACTAGCTCTCTGGTTTTCGGCGGTCAGTAAACTTGCACTTTCTTGCACTTTCGGTTCTAGAGTATTACTCGTGAACGAGAAATAAGCATTGTTTCGGGCCAAAGAGAGACGACGTTTGTCTTGCCCTCTCTGAATTTTTTCACGAGCTTCGTCTTGTTGTTTTTGGCGTTGAGTGCGCTGATCCACGTTCTTACTCATTTATTGATAGAGCGTAATATTAATTAATGAATTAACTAAAACTTTAGTTTACGATATGCGAATTAGCATCGCGAATCGCAAAACCTCGCGTTTATAATTTTTTCCGAACGTTTTCGACTTAGTGGCTTATTGTTTTTCCGGAGCGTTAAGAAAACACGTCTACACGCGACCGAAGTTGACTTGACTAGCGCACGCGTTTCCACACATTCGGGCATCAACACCGAGGAACGTGCACTTTCGTGATGAAAGTATGTACAAATTACTCATCAACAAGATTTTATCATGGACGCGTCTTATAAGAGTAACTAGCTATTGTTATCGCTTCATCGTACACCTTTGTCTCCAGCAAAGGCCTGCTTCTCAGTACGTTAGTACAAGAGAGTTGCTGGCAGCATATTGTCAAGTGGCCTTTAGGCCACTAAGCAATGCTTTTTACGCGCGGACCCCATGGGGTTGTTCAAAACAATATCGCGAGAGGTGAAAGAAGACGGACAAGAAAAGGAACGGACGGACAAGTTCAAAACGAAACATACGAAACAAAATACTACATACTAATTTCGTGCTTAGTAAAACAAGATTGGTAAAGAGTCGGTGGTAGAAATGATGTGATAGAATTTGTATTAGTCATTACATAGTACTCTAGAAGGCTCATGCATATCACAGTTTGATCGACAATGGCTTAAGATAGAAGGAATATTGTTCCTAGTAGTTCTATTAAACACAGAAAAATGTAGGCGACCCAGTAACTCGCGACTCTCCACTTCTCCGTGAATAAGTTTACGAATAAAAGTAATACCAAGCATCTTTCTACGATTAGCTTAAGTTGGTAAACTAATTAGAAGAAGTCTACTCGGGAAAGATGGTAAAATAAGGTTTACATCCCAATAAAGGCCTCGTAGATAGATTCTATCCAGTCAATATGTACAATATATTGGGGACTCCAAACTAGTGATCAATACTACAAATTGGACGAACAAATGAAACGAACAAAGTTTTTGTGACATAAGGATCATCAAATTCCTTAGACCACCTTTTAAAAAATAAATAAAGCACTCCCCTGGCCTTAACCACCATATATGGTCAGAAAATTTAAGTTTTGGGTCCAAAAGGACACCAAGGTCATCAATATGTCTAAATCTAGTCAACTCACAACCACCTAACGTATACGTGGCATAATGTGGGTTGACCCGATAAAATGTCATTACTCTGCATTTAGTGCTATTTAAATACAATAGATTTACAGAACACCATGTGTGAAAAGCATCAAGATCCGTCTGTAAATCTGAACAGAGGGAAATATCGCTATTTTGCAGACATAACTAACTAAATAGAAGCGGGCCCAGGTGGCTCCTGATGTAACTTGGATTATTTCAGAGGCGGAGCTTTTACCACTTAGATAACACAAAATCCATTTTAGGAGATCTTTTGAAAACCCTAATAGGTCTAACTTCCGTACAAGAAGAGAGGGATTTGAAGAACCAAACGCTCTACTAAAGTCAGTGTTAACAACGTCAGTCTGAAGGATATTTCTGAAGCCATTTATAACGAAAGACGTTAGTTCCAAGAGGTTTGTTGTCGTATTCCTACGACTTATAAGCCCGTTTTGGCACGGGGATATAATCGACCTACAGTTATGTTGCAAGTGGGGTGTAATATGTTTTTGAAAAACTTGGGGACAGCGGACAACTTGGAAATACCTATATAATTGCTTGTATTTGATTTATTTCCCTTTTCATGAAAGGGAATAACAAATGAGTCCTTTTAAATAGTTGGGAATTCAGAGGTTTCTGGGGTTAGGGTAATCAATTTATGCAGTAGTCTACACAGGATCTCTGCGCAGTATCTAAGTACACAGCCTGGAATACCGTCAGGACCCGGTGAGTAAACTGACTTTACCCTTTGCAGATCAACGCGAACGGAGTTTTCACTTGAATTCGGACAAAAAAATTAAGTTAGACATTGTCATGGCATATGAATAAGATTGATGTTTGGAAAAACTGCGCAAAGAGATCGGCAATTGCCTGATCAGTGATTGCCGTGGAACTTTCAAACGATAGCGACTCTGGGTAAGAGGCGGATTTACGCTTAGTGTTAACAAACTTATAAAACTGTTTTGGATCTTACAACGAGTTAAATAGCCAATATTACACTGGACGTTAAGCACGGTAAAATTTGACCGAACACTAAAATATATGGAAAAGGCGGCTTGCGAACCACACGCTTTATATTTATTAAAAAGTCTGGACTTAACATTTTTTAGACGTGACAACTCATTATTAAACCATGGAGGTTTATTGAAGCTAGACGGATAGCGTAACGGAGCACACTTTTGGAAGAAGGAGTTCAATGCATTAAAAAAAATAATAATGGCCTCAGCCATGTTAGTGCATGAATAAAGTTCGGACCAGTCAAAGTTGGATATACAAGTATTCAAGCGACCAAAGTTTGTGTTACGAAAACAGTCTTTCCAAATATTTCCTATAACTCTGTCCCTGCATTAATAGTCAGCTCTAATGCTGGGTGATAGGGATCTTCAGGTTGCGTAAGTGGCAATGCTCTTTGACACAAAACACAATTCCAGTAAACGTCATAAAGAATTATGAACATGGTTTCCTTGAGATAGCGCAATGTCAAGTAAGCCGTCAGTAAAGTCATGCTGCGCTAAGGGAAGTAAAATATATTTTTTTTTCATCCGGGGACCAAGTCACGTTAGGTATGTTAAAATCACCTAAAACTATTAACTAATCTCTTTCGGGCAGTTTACTACAAATGTAATGTGTAACGGAAAGGTGAGTCGCATAAATTGGAAACTCAGATGATGGCGGTATATATGAGCAGGTAATATAAATAAATCTACTGGGGAATGATAATTTTATACCCAGAAATTCGATGTCATTCATTTCATTTAAAGTTTGTAATTCGAACGTGAGGCTTGAGTCAATGAAAGGCCTTTCAAAAGGAGTATACACAGCACAAATATAAACGCCAGCTCCATGCAAAATCGCGGCATATTTGATTTAGTCCATTTCTGAATGATGAGAAAATATTGCGAGTTGGTTAACGAATTGATAATTCGTCTGGTAACTGGAGAACGAGAACTTTAATGTCGACACAGTTCCACTATTGGCGTATCATATATTAACATTATAAAACGATAGTAAATTTTTTTTTTTAATAAGTATCATAGTACAGCCGTCGTATATGCCGATTCAAGTCCTTAATAGTATGAAATGGCTGTTATAAAAAGCAACAATTCTATATACTTTCCTCTGCGATGAATCTTCCTTCTGCTGACTGGAATTATATCCTGAAGGCACAAGTCGATCAATATTTGTTGCAGAGTAATAAGGATAAAAGCAGGCGTGGGTGTCCTTTAAAAGTAATTTACTGGAAAAAACATAAAAAAAAATTAATGTAGATTGGCTATGTGTACTTTTATAAATACGCTTAAAGTATTTTAGCAAATTGACCATTTATTTAAGTTTAAGAAAATAACTAGCCTAGGAACTACTAGAATCTGCATGCCAAGTCCGAAATCTCTATCTCTTATAGTTTCCGAGATCAGACAGACAGACGGACATGGCTAGATTGACTCGGCTATTGATCCTGATCAATAATATATATGCTCTGTATTGTCAGGCACGCTTTCTTTTACCTGTTACATACTTTTCAACGAATACAATAGACCCTTTTACTCTACGAGTAACGGGTATAATGACGTCTATGTTGCCAATCTACTAGAACGTCTTTTTTTTTTAGAATCTTATTGGGCTAACACATATCTCAACAAGAATACTTCGGCTTGCCGAAGTTTTTATACCCATGCACCTATTGCAAAAATTAAATATGCGTAGATGTTTGAAAATATTGAAGCAATGATTATTTTCATCTCAATTTTTCTAGTGTTCCTATGGCAGCTATATGATATCGTGTCCCGATTTGAAACAAATTAAAAGCGTAAGTCTGAATGACCAAATTATTACTATATCCAAAAGAATTTTTAAAATAATTCATAAATAAAGAAGTTAAACTTTTATTTATATTTTTTTTAGTGCTCCGATAATTGTCATAGGTGCAATAAGATGAAGTCGTTTAATTTTAATGAAAACAAACCGTAATTCTGAAGTATCTACAGTTACTATATCTCGCAGAACTAAAAAAATAAATAAAAAATAGTAGATAGCTGTAAAACTGATAGAGGCTTAGAGGTTTTAAATGCGAAGAAACGAATATTTTTACCATTTTTTTTGCGGCGACATCTAACATTTTTTTATTTAATTTAATAACATATTATTATAGAACATATTATTATATTATTGTAAAGAACGTAAGATAACATTTTCAAATAAAAATTAGGAAAAACAAGCCGGTGACCTTGAGTTTTGGAGACGACTTGAAAATAGTTGGTTTGCGGTGAACTTCATAGCTTATGACATTAGTATCAGAACCAAAATATGTATATGCATTTTAAAGGTGTTGAATTTTTTCGAGGTAATCACGAGGAGTATTTTTTTGTTTTTCTATTTTTTTGAGCACTATAATCAACGCGATTTAAGCTAAAAAAATAGTGTGTGACTTGTTTTTAAAAAAAATAAAAAAGGTAATGTTCGAATTAAAAAAAAAAATCGGTTCAGTAGATTTTGAGTTCTGGTGTTCACGAACTTCAAGCAAGAACAATCTGGTAGCACGGCCAGTCGTTTGAAACGCTTATCTTCGATAGTTTTACTCGGGTTGACTCGAAATTTGTTCAGAATACATACAATTTATACTTCGGATCTTCCAAACCCAGCTGCACGCGTTACACGTCCTGGCCACCTGTGCAGGTGACACTGCATTTCTTGCAGTTGGTAGTACCCCATCGTCTGGCTCCCGGCGTGTCTAGACGTTCTTAGATAAATTCGAGAGTTGGGCTTCTCGGTGGAACATTGCCCTGAACGTCGAAAAAACGCAGCACGCCAAATTTTCTCTCCGCCCTGGCCGTTTGCGAAGCCTCTACCTTGATGGAAATAGGCATAAGCAAGAAGACTCCCGACGTTGTATAGGGGAATAACTTGGTGTTGCACAGCCTGTGATTCATGTTTTAAAAGGGTACAAAGGTGCATATGAAAGGCGCTCAGGAGGATACTGGGTGTAAAATGGCACTATTATGTCGAAAATCGTTTGTTGTTTCAGAACACGGGAGTGCCGACGGTTACGGAGACAATTTGTAGCATTTCAAAGCGATACAGAGATCGCTTGTTGGATCACACGAACCGTCTGGCTAGACGTCTTGCTACACCATTGGGTCGACGACGACTCCGCAGACGGCACCCAGCGGACCTGTGGATTATTGGCCGTGGTAGACACGGGCGCCTCTTATAACAACACAAGAATACTGACAAGCTTTTAACTGCCCTGCACTTAATACCCGAATATTTGGGATCCTGAACACTCATAAGCATACACGAAAACAAGGACCACTTTGTATGGCGTGTAAAATAAAATAATTGCCAAACAAAAAACAACATATTGTTGACTCAGAAAAAAAATAAAAAAAAATGAAAAAAAAAGTTTAAAAACCCAACCCTCCCTTAATTCAAACCCGGTAAAAAGATAATAAACAGGTTTAAGGAGCTCCTTCTTTCAATACAAAAACATTGAGATGCATAACCAAAAGAAGAGGAGCACTCGAAAGGGAAGATTAGTAGAAACATAAGTCATTTCACCTTAAGCAGAGCTTAAGATAAACATGATTGTTTTTAAGTTAATCAAATTTAGATTAGGAAATAATGCCTTCAAACCTGAAAACTGTTATTTTAAGTTAGTCGTTGGTGAACAGCAAAAACATAGACTGCTTTGTCAACAATCAAAATACATAAAACACTATTTCCAGAAATAGTTAAAAATTTTGTTCTATCTATTGAACGAATTTTTATATTTAACAGTAAAAAGTACTGATAGTTTTAAACTAATTTTCCTTAAATATGTTGCCTGTCTAAACTGAATTAAACGGATTAGGGCAAGTGTGTATCTTACCTTTTTATTTGCCTTTTTGTTGCTCAGGCAAATCAAATAATAAAAAATAAAAAAGTTAAAAAAAGATATCCCGATCCCGACAAAGGATTCGAACTCGTGGTCAATCGTCTTAGCCGCTAGGCTACCAATAAGCAGCCAATTTAAAGGCTGCTTTTTATTTTTTGGGCTACTCGTTCTTGATCTCAAAGGCGATTTGCCTTTAAACACCTAATGACTGGCATCGTTAACTTCGTCTCTTACCGTACTTTTCCTTTTCCTTTCGTTAGTCAAAGGCTGCTTTTTCTATTATATATTTCTCCGTGGAACTCAAGAGCAATTTCGCCTTTAAAAACTAAATAAATTCTTTCTTAAATAAATAATTATGCAATATTCAACTGGAAATGTTAGCAGCGTGAATCGCGTGTCTTGGGGGCAGCTAAAACCGCTCCGTTCAACTAGCAACTTATATCGCTAACCGCCGAATCCCTGACTAAAACACAACAGTATTTCGTTAGGAACTGATCTTTATTTGGCGCTCATCGCGTCTCTTATACCCTTTTCCACTTATGTACTAGTTACAGTGTTCTTATGTATAACCAATTCTAGGGGTTAATTCTAGGAGTTTATATGTATACTCTTTTTCGGGGCAAGTGTATGTCATAAATGTCATAAATGTGGGAAGGGGAACATACTTCTTAGGTCACAAGTGTAATCTGAAATGATGTTGCACCAGCAACCTAATTATCCATGTTCAAACGTGAACAGCAAATTTTTTCTGGAATCAAGAAATTTTTTTTTGTTGATTCAAATGCTGGCCGAATCAAAGGCGAGGTTTCTTAGTTTTAGGAATTTAATTCTTTGACTGTAAGTGCGATTGACCTTAGATTTTCTGAGCTCAAGAAAAATCTTTCGCGGGAGATTCGAGATGGCGAGACACGTATTACCGGCAACCTAGACGAGAAGCTTAAGTTTATGTCAGCTGAATTCAATAAACTTTGTCAGCGAGTTACCCAACTGGAGAACGAGGTGTGAGAGTTGGACATGTTGAAGAAGCGGGCTTAAGAGCTGGAGTCCAAATTGGATGATGACCACCACAATCAGCGTGTACAGGATTTGAAACCAAAATTGGTGGCCTCCTGCAACGCACAGGCCGAGTCCGAAGTAGCCTGTAATTTACGTCCCATTCAATTGGTGATCCAATTGTTATTATACCATTGTATCACGTGAACAAGACCAGACATATGCGTGCGATCAGGGCTTACCGGTGGAAAAATAAAACCCAACTAAACTCAAAGCTCATTGGCCTAGAATCGCTCGCGTTTACATGCATTAACTAACAGCTGACGAAATACGAGATATTCAAACGTGCAATGCATCTCAAAAGGCAAAAGCTCTTATGAGCTGTGTTCTCACAGTGTGGTAAGATATATGTAAAGGAGAAAGAGGATGCGGAACCGATATGTGTGTAGATCTTGGAACAACTAGCTCAAGGAGATGATCACCGACGTTGAAATACATAATACGATAATACATTTCGATCTTACAATATATCTGTTTATCTATTCAAAAAATTGTATTTGAATGTTAGAAAAATTAATACCAAGGATTAGAATCGGTCGCTTTAATAGTTTTTATGTGTGTACTCAACGTTTGCAGTTAATTATAAAATACGTGCACAGTACGTGCCATTAATTTCAATATGGAATATTATATAGATTTAAATCGGTCAAATAATATGCGCTATTGCAAATACTTGCAAAGCAGAAAAATTCTCTAAAAATTTTCCATATTCGTAAAATTTAAGAATTTAAATATCTAGTTGTCAAATCGGGCGTATAATATGTATATCTGAAACCTGGTTTGTCCCGGATTTGTGTGATGTGCTTGTAGAAACTGATGGTTATTTGTTTAGCTCTGATTGTGATAGTCATGGGGGAGGGGTTGGAGTATATGTAAGCAGAAGACTTAAATCCAAGTTAGTTTGTAAACATGCAATCGGTAATGCAGTAGAACTTATATTTGTAAAAATCCAATATATTTGTAATGCTACTAAGCTGCTGATGGCGTGCTTATATCGACCCAATTGTCGCGCAAATTATGGTAATCCCGAAATTTCTCTAACGTATGAAGAAGTTATTGTAATTTAAAACTGACCTTACTCGAGAGTCCTCCCTTACAGAAAACATGAATACGCTTGGAATGAGCGTGGTTATTTATCTTTACCCCACACATTTTACCAAAACTCGATGTCCTCTATTAGATTATGTCCTCACGATGACCATACAATAGTTATTGGGGATTGTAAACAAATAAACTAAGACCTTTGAAGTATAACATTTGATCAATGCAATTGGGACAACATATAAGTCCTTTCAGCAGCTGATGAACAAGTAAACCAACTCCAAGACATTATTCGCTTTTTATATAACGCTTGCGTACCAGTCTGTTCAGAAGAACCCAAACAATCATAGAGTATAAGATTTCAAGAGCTCTGGGAATGTCATGTTGATCGATCTAGAGCCATATTTTACAATCTGTTACACTAAAAAAAGACAAGGTTACAGCTCTAAGCACTTGTAATCTGTAAGTGCAGTCCACTTGAGCTACCAAATATAACCTATTAAGATGTGCCTCACACACTGCACCAAGGGCTCCCGTGCGGGAGCCAAAAGATAGCTCTCCCGCTCAGACATGCAGATGCGGTCTATGCGGAGGCCAAAGATAAGACTAGAATAAGAATCTTTGAAACAATATTTGAAACTATAAAACAGTTTAAATTCAGATCTCAAAGTAGAAGATTGATTCATTTAGTTGGCATCCCTAACATTTTGGGCCTTTGACGACTCTGCCGTTTTCCCCCACCAGTGCTAAGAGACTCAAAGCTGAGGCCAGAGCATTAAGTATTGCAAAGTAAAAACGCTTGCTTAAGGTCGAGTGGTAAAAAACTGAGTATACATTAAAATAAAAACAACTAGATAAAAAAGAATCTTTTCTGTTTCTAAAAATAGCATTAAAAACAAAAAATAATACGAAATTTGTTTGTGAAACTGTGGTCGAGAAATCGATAAGTTTAAAATAAAATAAATTTTTCCATCGAGCAATTATATTTTTCGTGGTGTTTGTGGGGCCAGTCATAAAATTAAATTAAAATCAATAACAGTTCGGATTTGGTCAGCATCACTGTCAACAACAATGTAAACAAAACTAATCTTTTTCAAACTTGCTTTTGTATGTATTTATGCATGTGCTGATAAACAGAGATAGGATTTAGGTCTCATCTGCACACGCTCAGTATGTTCTTCACTTGCTATCAAATTGCATAGACGTCTGTGCAAAATAAACGCTCCTTAATTCGAACAAATTCTAATGTTTTTCTTTTTTGTTTTAACAGCGATCTGACACCGCATAGTTTTCGTTAAATAATTGCTAAAAAGGTGGCATAAATTAATGCCTGCCTCAGAACATTGGTGACCCCGACGTATTCGTGAACTTGTGTAAAAAGTTAAGCAATTATCTAATATCATTTTATTAATTCTTAGCGCCTTTCGACACGCGTTGGTGTTACACCACACACACACTTATACATACACACACAAGTTTTTTGGGAACCGCAATACCCGGTATTCGCAAATGCATTTGTACAGTTAGAATTGGCTGCTATGCAGATCAAAGCTTTTACCAAACAGCTTTAATTATACTTATACTCTACATATAATTTTAATAAAGTCTAAAATGCCAGAAATAATACGATATCATCTGAGCTCGCGCAAAGGCTAAAGACAACGAAGATTTTTATCGGGCATAGGAAAAATCCGTGGCACGCCAGCTTGCAGCAGTTAGGCCAACTTTGTCGATAGCGAGTTGCAGGTTCGGCTAGTTTTAGTCGAGCGAATGCAAACTGACTTCGATGGCGCTCAACTTAACCTCGAAAAGGCTCGTGATTTAGGAGCTGGAATCCTATGCGCGTATCAACTTTATGGCAGCCTATTGTTAAGCCAAGGTAAAAATTTGCAGCCATCTCAATAGTGATAGGCTCAAAACACTGGCAAATTCAACTTGGCTACTAAGGCATCTACGCAGTAGATTTCTGAAGGCATTCTAAGTCATACATTCGCTTCAAAGCTGGGGAGATGGAAAAAAGGGTTTCCCGCCAAGGAGTTGCCAAAATGGGTTAAATTTTCAACTTTCTTGGGTCTTAGATGCCGCACTTTGAATGTGCTATGGTAAGCCAAACACATGGCAAGCTGGTGAAAAACCAGCAAATTTAATCGTAGTACCCTTATTGCTTCATCATCAACATTACCAACCTTTATCTTATGCGAATCCAAGGAACATTCCATCTCAAAGCTCGCCACTGCCATAGACTACGTCAAAAGTCGTTATGCCGTACTCGTGCTATGTCGGGCACTACTCGATTGGGCCTCTCAAATTAACTTCGTAAGATCAACTTCAAAATCCATCGCTCAGCAATTTTTATATCCGAAATTGGTGAATCCTCACTAACATCGGAAACGTCTGTCTATATTTTCGCACAATCCAGCAACGCAAAGCGCAACGCTCTCAGCTGCTGTTACCGACTCAATCTCCGATTATGACCCACATTTCGACCTTAATGCATAAAAATGGAAAATATCTTAATAGTCGCATTGGCTTGCTAATTGGTGCAAGTATATTCTTTAATCTGATTTTTATGGGACAAATTCAGTTAGGAAACAACCAACCCACTCTGCAGAAAACAGAGCTTAGCTGGATCGTCTCAGGGTGTTTACCAATAGGAACGTTTACGCGCTAATCCCTAGTTTTCATCATACAGGACCGCAGCTCTCATTCAAAGTCCGTGTCCATTTCTGATATACTTAAGAGATTTTGAGAAGTCAATAGTTGCGGCGATTCCACAATAACCATGTCATAGAAAGAAGCTATCTGCGTGCAGCTATTTCCGCTGGATTATAGTCGGCTTGAATCTGGCCAATATTCGCTGCTGCTACCTGCTAAAGCAAGTTTCGATGATCTGGGTTATTCTTACGATCGTGCACTTCGTCGCTTGAGGCTCTGGAAGCCAAATTAGACAGAAATTTAGTTTTGAAGTCTCAATACAGCGCCTTCGTAAAGGAGTACCTCGATCTTGGCCACATGTCTCTAGCATCTAATACCGCTTCAGTTCATCAGTATTATTTGTCTCACCACTGCGTACAAAAATTGGAAGGCACAACTACTAGGCTGCGAGTTGTTTAATGTTTAATGTTGTTTAATGGCTCAGCGAAGTCCACTTCAGGGGATTCTTTGAATGATTTGTTGTACACAGTTTCCTCTGTTCAACCAAATCTTCACTACCTTGCTTCGATTTCGGTTTTTCAAGGTTGCCCTGTACGGGGACATCGTTAAAATGTACCGTTGCGTTCCAGTTACGCATCCCCACCAGTTTTTTCGATGCATTTTGTGGCGACACAGTAGCCTGCCGCCTTTTTGGCAATTCGTGATAATGAAGAAACAGAATTTCCAATAGCAGCCAAGATCATACGCACAATCTTTTACGTCGATGATTTCATTTCTGGTGGAGACACTATTGAGGAGGTTGTTGAAATTTGTCAACAAGTCAAGAAATTACTGGACAGGAGACATTACCCAATTCGCAAATGGTGTTCCAACGAGCATGCAGCTCTGAAAGGAGTCAGATCGAGAAAAGACTTCCAAGTTTCACCACGGAACTGATGTCACAAAAGCCTTACGTTTGGCTTGGCATACCCTGTCGGATAACTTGCTATTCAGCTTCTCAAGTGGATGGACTGATAAGACCGCGACCAAGCGCAGAATTCTGTCGGCGATCGTAAGGATCGAAGATCCTCTTAGATTGATAGCCCCAATCATCAAAAAGCTAAAGATTTTTATGCAGACCCTATAAAAGGATAAGCTTGGCTGGGATGAGTCCATGCTACAATCCTTGCACTCCTCTTGGTTGGAACTCGTGTCACAGATCGCAACCGGTTTCCACGGTTTGTTTTACAGCAAAGCTAATCCTGCGAGATACATGCATTTTGTGATGCAAGCATACTCCTTGTCAAGGAGTAGTCTCGTCGAATCTACTTTGCTCGAAGTCAAGAGTTGCGTCCTTAATTAAACACAATGACGATTCCCAAGCTAGAGTTATCCGCAGCCTTATTACGTGGGGCAGCTGATAAGAGACCAGCGGCAAACGGGACAACCAGCATGAGCAGCAGTGTTAATGACCCAGGACCAGCGGGGACACGACTTGTGGGAAGCGTCCGGTTGGCACTGTGCCCAAAATACGCGGAGGAGAAGAAGCCAAGAGCAGAGGCCAGTGGGATAAAGACCAGCGAACTCCTCGAAGCAAGGGACTTCGCCAACCGTCTTGTGGTGACCATGTACACGTGTTTACATATCTTTTCCCCGATCTCGACGCGGTGTCAGGTTAGGGTTTGCGATGCAACTTTGTAATTAAAGAAAACACTAGCGTTGATTGTTAATAGTTAACTGGAAGCCTGTCTTTATATACATTTTGGAGATCGGTAATATTTCGACCAAATGAAGAAGAGACCAAGCCAGTGAGCATGCGAACGCTCGCCAACAATTTATGACGGCTCGTCCAAAACTAGTCGCACGGTATCAGTTTCGGCTAGCCTTTCGACGATTGTCGGAAGGAATTCGCCTGCCACGGGGAGTGGCACAAATCTAAGTACGATTTAATCCTGGTAGGCGGCGAGCCAGTGCTCAAAGTTGTACCAAAATCTCACAAAGTAGGTACCTTCTAACATGTACCTAGATAAGCATGAAAGCTACAAGGGTACCTAAAAGTAAAACTGCACCTTCAAATTGCTAATCATTTCCCAAATCGAAAACTACCATCTATCGTCGCTATTCGTCAAAGCCATGTCCCAGAAACTTTATAAATTTTCTGTAAGGTGAACCTGGCTAAACTGAGTCGACTCCAGCTTTAAGACTTCCTTACACAACAAATATTAAAAGCTACCCAGCGCTCGGTATCGTCAGTTCTGAAGCCCACAAACACACACTATTTAGCCCGCAATCAAAAAGGAAAACAAACGCAGGCAAACAAAAGATAACGACTAAAATCACTGGGCCAAACAATGGGCTGACTAAAAGTAGATTTTTAATTTTAAGTAACCTAAACGAGAACAGTGATACCGCTCAAACACCTAAGCACAAGCGACAAAGGCCTACACTTATTTATGTACGTCACTGCTTCGCAATAAACGAAGGCTTCGGCGAGAGTGGCAAGCCCATAGAACACCTCCGTCGAAGGAGCGCTTAAAAACGCAAAGCCCTAGAAGTCGAGATAAATCGAGCTCAAGTGTCCTATATGGAGCAACTCACTCCTAAATCAGGCATATATGTTAACACTGTTAAGGAGTAATCATAAGTCGATACAGATCTTGAGTGATTATTGGATCACCCTAGTGTTTAGTTGCAAAATCAGCATAAGCGTCTTTAGGGGCCGTGCCTAGTTCTTGGCGGTGCACGGTATGGTGAGTTATGTTGATTTTGCTTGGGTCAGCACTTTGCTGCACGAGCGGTCGGCTTGCCGACCGCGCATAGCTTACGTAAAGTCATATAAGTTTTTAGTTTTAATTTTGACATTCAATAAAGAGCATTGGCTTGAATATAAAACTCGGCAGTGGCCGTCAACATTTACTCTATTAATTGAAATTGGTTATCGAGCCTTAAGGGCCGTTAGCAACGGAGTCAGTTACTCCCAACGTAGTCTTCATAAGAAGAGAGAAGAGAGCCAGTGGCAACCGCCCGGCTCATCCATAAGAGCAGCCAACCACGGTGGCAATTACGTCACCACCCCTTCTCCCGGACCAGCCACAGTGGCAATTGGATCGCAACTCCTCACCCTCACGGACAGCGGCGAGGGACAGCGCGTGGCTGCACAACTAAAACATAATTGACACCCAACTTTAAATACCGAAACCGCGACACAAAAATATGTAAGTGATCAAAATTAATACAGTCGAACTTCAAATACACATACAGGGAAAAATAAATAAAAATCCCTACAAATTACTTACCCAAAATTAAAAAATATACAGTTTGAATAAAGCAATTGCAAAGGTGACTTAAAAATAAAGTGAATTAATATCGGCCGTCCCTAAATAAAATTTTCTATCGGACGCCAAGCACCCAGTTATTAATATAAAATTATAATATACAAAATTAATTATGTCGAATTAAAACATTTGGCCTCCCAATAACGTGTGTTTAGTGTCAACAAATTAGTCGCCTTATGAGTTTTCCAGGCCCATATAGGGAAACTAAACGCGAACTTGACAGTGACAGTGAAGAAGAATTAATCCGAGATACCCGTAGATATCAACCAGCACGGGCACATCAAGAAAGTAACTCGGAAACCATGAACGCGACACAAATAGAGGCGTTAATTCAGGCCGCATTAACTAGCCAAGAACAGAGGCTAAGATCCGAATTCGCGGGTCAGATCAACGCCGTTAACCAACAACTTCAGAGTTTTCGTATAGAAGCGCCAGAGGTAGAATCTTACCAGAGGGTAAACGTAATACCGGGAGCACCACAGTGCGATATACCATTACATATAGTGAAGTCGATTCCAGATTTTACTGGCATACAAGATGAGTACGTGGCATGGAGGCAATTCGCCACCGATGCCTACGAATTATTCGAGGCTTATGAGGGCAGTTCCGCGCATTACCAAGCCGTTACTATTATTAGAAACAAAATTAAGGGACCAGCGCGCGCGCTGCTAGTTTCCTATAATACAGTGCTTAATTTTAAAGCCATACTAGCTAGATTAGACTGCTCCTACGCAGATAAAACATCTTTGCGCCAATTACGGCAGGGACTTGAGTCGGTCCGTCAGATCGACCAAACACTTATGCAGAACTACGATGAGGTCGAACAAAAATTGACCCTCGTTACAAACAAAATTGTCATGACACATGACGACGAAAGGGCTTCATTACTCAATACAGAAGCTAGGGCTGACGCCGTACAGGTATTCATTTCCGGTCTAACAAAATCACTAAGGGCTGTTGTATTTTCAGCACAGCCAAAAGACCTGCCAGCAGCACTGGCATTAGCTAGAGAGGCAGAGGCCAGTATCGAACGAAGTATGTTCGCGGCCACATATGCCAAAGTAGCTGAGCAAAGAAATCAAAATACTGATTTTCACAAGGGCCAGCACCGAGCGCCCGAGAAACAAGGAAAAATCTTGGTACCGACCGCGGACCAGAAAAAAATCCACATTTTTTTAAAAAGCCAAACAAGTATCAGAACAACTGGGTAGATCAGGGTAAGCAAAATCAATCCCCGGAACCTATGGACATTGATCCATCATCTTCTAAAGTCCGACATCCTACGGGTTTTAAACAGGGAAACAACACTCAATACCAAAATTTGCAGAACCCAAAAAGACCAAACTCTTCGGAGAGAATGACTGGCCAAAGGCGCCAGCGGGTTAACAACGTTGAGCAAACTGCAAACGCGGAAGGAACTCAAGATTATGAAAACGCGGCCACAGCCGCACTAAATGCAATTGACGATGACAGTGACTCATTGAACGATAACGACCTCGTCAATTTTTTAGAGGAATTGGCGGGGAAAACTATAAGAATCCTAATAGACACTGGCGCGGCAAAGAGCTATGTAAAGCCTTTAAAGGAGCTGAAGAACATAATGCCTGTCGACTCCCCTTTCACTGTGAGTTCCATTCATGCCTCCAGTAATATTAAAGAAAAATGCTTTATGCGCATATTCGGCCTAAAGGCTCAATTTTTTTACTCGATACTATCAACACTTTTGATGCCATAATAGGTTTCGACTTGCTAACGCAGGCGGGAGCGGCATTATATTTACATAACAGTGTAATCAGGTATGGAAACATATCTGAGAAACTCAAATACCACGAATGCGATAACGTGAACTTCACAAATATCGATGACTTAGTAGTCCAAATTCAGTGAAAGCAGCATTTAAAAAAATGATCCTTAAGAGGAAACAAGTGTTTTCGCACTCTAACGAGGCGCTTTTTTTTAACACCTCGATCATCGCCACAATTCGTACAGAAACTAGCGAACCCGTATATTCCAAACTATATCCCTACCCCAGTGGGAGCAGCAGATTTCGTTAACACAGAAATCAAACAGCTGTTAAAGGATGGCATTATCCGGCCTTCTAGGTCGCCATTTAACAGCCCAACATGGGTTGTAGACAAAAAGGGACTTGATGCAGATGGCAACAAGAAAAAACGGCTGGTGATCGATTTCAGGAAACTGAATGAACGAACCATCGCCGACCGTTACCCTATGCCAAGTATTCCTATGATTCTAGCGAGCCTAGGAAAGGCAAAATTTTTTACTACCCTAGACTTAAAATCGGGGTACCACCAGATTTATCTGGCTGAAAAAGACCGTGAAAAAACTGCTTTCTCCATAAACGGAGGAAAGTATGAATTTTGCCGTTTACCCTTTGGACTGAAAAATGCGGGAAGCATCTTTCAAAGGGCGATCGATGACGTACTACGTGAACAGATCGGAAAAATTTGTTACGTCTATGTAGACGATGTGATAATTTTCTCCGAAAACGCTGCCGACCACGTTATACACATTGACACAGTCCTTAAATGCCTGTGCGAAGCCAACATGAGAGTGGCACCGGAAAAAACCAAATTCTTCAAAGAAAGTGTGGAATTTTTAGGTTTCATTGTTACATCAAACGGAGCCAAAACGGACCCGGAAAAGGTAAAAATCATTCAGGAATACACCGAACCAAAAAATTTGTTCAGAATCAGGTCTTTTCTAGGGTTGGCCAGCTACTACAGAAGTTTTGTCAAGGACTTTGCTACCATAGCCAGACCACTTACCTCCATACTTAAGGGAGAGAATGGCACGGTTAATAAACACATGTCAAAAAAGGTGGCTATCGATTTCGATGAGTCCCAACGCAGAGCGTTCGAGCGCCTGCGAGACATTTTGTCATCAGAAGATGTGATATTAAAATATCCAGATTTCAAACTTCCTTTCGATTTGACCACCGATGCCTCAGCAAGCGGTATCGGTGCGGTACTGTCCCAAAAAGGCAGGCCAATCACAATGATATCTCGTACGTTGAAAGACTGTGAGCTCAAATACGCAACCAACGAAAGATAATTATTGGCAATTGTTTGGGCTATAGGAAAACTACAAAACTACCTATACGGCGCAAAAGAGATCAGTATTTTTACGGACCATCAACCTCATACTTTTGCTGTATCCGAGCGAAATACAAATGCCAAAATTAAACGATGGAAGGCATTCATCGAAGAACATAACTCCAAGGTATTCTACAAACCCGGAAAAAAAAAATTTTGTGGCCGACGCTTTGTCGCGACAAAACATAAACGCTATACAAAACGATCCCCAATCTGACGTAGCCACTATTCATAGTGAACTTTCCTTAACCTACACGGTCGAATCCACCGATAAACCCCTGAACTGCTACAGGAATCAAATAATCCTGGAGGAAGCAGAGCAGCCTTTACGTCGACACTTCATAGTTTTCGGGACCAAAAACCGACACATAATCCAATTCAATAACAGGGACTCGCTGTTCGGATTGGTCAATGAGGTAGTAAACGTAGACGTTGTTAACGCCATTTACTGCGACCTATCCGCACTAGCATGCATCCAACAGAAAGGTGACCGAATTCCCAGCAACCAAATTTTGGCATTGCAAAAAATTCGTGAATGACATCACGGATGCAAATGAACAAAAAGAAATAATTATCTGCGAACACAACCGCGCTCACAGGGCAGCCCAGGAAAATGTTAAACAAGTCATTCAGGATTACTACTTTCCAAATATGTCCAAACTCGCCAAAGAAGTGGTTGTAAACTGCAAAACATGCACCAAGGGAAGGTACAACAGACACCCCAAGAAGCAAGAGCTGGGTATCACACCAACCCCCTCATATGCTGGCGAAATGCTGCATAGACATATACTCTACGGATAAGAGATTTTTTTTAACCTGCGTAGATAAATTTTCAAAGTTTGCTGTAGTACAGCCATTACTTTCTAGGGCCATAGTCGATGTGCGCAGCCCCATATTACAACTTATAAATTTTTTCCCAAACATTAAAACAATATATTGTGACAATGAGGCATCTTTCAACTCGGAGACTATAACCTCATTATTAAAAAATCAATATAACATTGACATTGTTAATGCACCCCCTCTACTGAGCAGCTCAAACGGACAAGTGGAGCGATTCCACAGTACCCTAACTGAGATATCTAGGTGCATGAAAATCGACCAAAAGGTTGACGATACCGTTGAGCTTATTATGAGAGCCACAGTAGAATATAACAAGACAATACATTCAGTGACAAGACTACCACCTAAGCAGGCCTTGCACTCAGCTAATGCCGAACAGAAATTGGCAATAATAATATTGAAAAGGCACAACAGGCCAATCTAGATGGGTGCAACCCTACTAGGCAAAACAGAAGTTTTGAGGTAGGAGAAAAAGTATACCTCAAAAATAACAAGAGGTTAGGAAATAAACTTACTGCACTGTACACAGAAGAGCGAGAAGACATGGGAACGTCTGTCCTCATTAGAGGGAGGGTGGTCCACAAGGACAACCTTAGATAAAATACCCCTCAACTCTTTTTACCTTTTTTTACCTTATTTTCATATACACTACACCTTAGCGTACTTACTCCAGTTTATACACAGTAGATTTAACCTTTCGCTTGCTTACAGGATCGCGGGAATTTTATTGATAACGTTAACTGTAGTTAACGCTAGAGTAACGGGTTATTCGCATGCGTAGTATATCCCAATTACGGACGGAATTGCATTGGTATGGGAACAGAGAAACTTGCTTCGACACTCAAGTAATTTGTCCGAATTTTCAATTATAGTATAGATATAGATGACGGAGTAATAATAATCAACGAATGCCCAGCTAAAGTCAGCACTGATGACGGCCCTGAAATAGCCACCAACGGCTCACACCTCATTACGTTCGAGCGATTGGCTTTCATCAATGGCACCAAATACTCAAACCAACGTGAAGCCATAAGAAAAACTCTGGGCATGGTGGCATCCCCGTTACTCAATATCATCGGCCACGATCCCACACTAAGCATGCCACTTCTCCAAAGAATTAACAACCCAAACTTGGAGGTTATCCAAGGGCTTAAGGAGGAAGTAAAATCGGCTGGAACTATCGACAACTGGTTCGCGGTCGGCTTGGGAGCCAGTCTTCTCATCAGCTGCTCCTTCCTACTCATCATGATGCTGAGGAGGAGACGAGACGCACGGGAGAACCAACAAGTCGTTGACAAATTCCAGATGACCGAGGACGGTCATTATATGACGTAAAGTTATATAAGTTTTTAGTTTTAATTTTGACATTCAATAAAGAGCATTGGCTTGAATATAAAAGTGGCAGTGGCCGTCAACATTTACTCTATTAATTGAAATTGGTTATCGAGCCTTAAGGGCCGTTAGCAACGGAGTCAGTTACTCCCAACGTAGTCTTCATAAGAAGAGAGAAGAGAGCCAGTGGCAACCGCCCGGCTCATCCATAAGAGCAGCCAACCACGGTGGCAATTACGTCACCACCCCTTCTCCCGGACCAGCCACAGTGGCAATTGGATCGCAACTCCTCACCCTCACGGACAGCGGCGAGGGACAGCGCGTGGCTGCACAACTAAAACATAATTTATATATATATGAATCAACTTTACATACATAGAAAAGAGATTGGGCACGCAGACAAGAGAGGGAAAAAACATCTGCCGTCCATCTATAAACTTCTTCAAACCACTTCCAGCAACAAATAGCTTTGTGCTTACAATAATATACAATCCTGAAACTACTCTCCCTTTCATATTCCAATCAGAAGAAGAAACAAGAGTCATAAAGTCTCAAGAGACTGAATATCATATAATTGAAGCTGAAATACACCAAGGTAGAGTGTTTGGACTGACACTGTAGATCATTTACAGAGCAGATCTACCGACAACGACATTTGTTGATGATACTGCCATTCTAAGTCGATCTAAGTGCCCTGGAACAGCAACTCAAAGCTCATCAGTACATCTCGTGCTTTTGGAAATACGGCTAGCCGATTGGTGCAGTCATATACACCAGCAAATGTGCAATCATGTCACTTTTACCCTAAACAGACAATCGAATTTTAATTGAAGTTTCTAGTTGTCGGTCGAGAGCGGGAGCCAATAAAGCTTGCGTTCGTCCCGTCATTCGCCCCGTCTCAAGCCACCTTAGCATAAGATAGGTTCTAAGAGAAATTGTTGGAATATTAAACCAGTGATTGAACTCCTTCGAAGCCACTCCTTATCGTCGTTGATCTTTCGCAATTTTCGCTTAAAAAATTCTCTCAACTCTCTGCAAACACAAGTTTCGCGTTTGTTGTTCATACAAAACCGTATCGAATTTTCATGGTGACCCCGACGTGAGTGCAGAAGAGTTCGCGATTTTTTTACCATATTTATTTTGGTGAAAAATTAACATTTACCACACACTAAAACATTCGCGTCGGCTCATCAATAAGTGCTTATTATTCAACGTTGGAATTTTTCTGCTGGCATTTTGTTTCTGCTGCTGTTTATGTATTTGTCGCTGTTTGTGGACCCAAGCCCTTACGTCGTCGCCCCTGGAATTTTCTGGGATTTGCTGAGATTTTCCATGGATTCTGAGAGGGATGTTGGAAAGAGGACGTGTGGTTGAGCTTGCGAGGCATTGGTGGGACTAATGCCCAAGCTTAAAAAAAAATACACACGATTGTGAAGTCGAGAGTAATATTTGTAAAATATTTGTGGTTATCATCCGGATCAAACGGTGAACACCAGCGGGTGGAATGTTCCTAAAAATATTCAGTTGGCAGATCCATTGTTCTTCAAGACCCAAAAAATAGATATGCTTATCGGCGCTGATACATTCTTTGAACTTTTATCTATTGGCCAGATAAAGAAGGGGCCTGAATTCCCCATCTTACAAAAGACAGTTCTCGGCTGGAATAGTGTCAGGCAGATGTGTCTCTGAAATTAAAGTAAAGGCTGAAAAAATGGTACATCTCAGCTGCCAGGAGGAAGCGTTGGAGTCAATCGACACAACCCTGCCTAAATTTAGGTCTGTGTAGGACTTGTCGCCCAAGGCTATAGTCCAAACTCCTAAACAAAAACGCTCTCAACAACACTTTGAGAAAAATACTCAAAGATTGCCGTCCGGTAGATTTTCGGTTCGTTTGCCGTTCAAATCTGACCCGAATACTCTTGGTTCATCATACGAAGCTGCAAAACGTAGATTTTTGTTACTTGAAAGGAAATGGTCAAAGGACCTTTCGCTGCAGAACATGATTCTTGAATTCATGGAGGAATATGTTTCCATGGGCCACATGTCCTCCACCAATGACAAAATTCCGAATACTCCGCACTATTTCATTCCGCACCAATGCGTTCTACGGCTACAACTTACTTCAACTAAGTCGAGAGTTATTTTCGATGCATCGTGTCGTACTTTCAAGCAAGTAGCGTTGAATGACATCTTGATGGTAGGCCCAACTTTCCAAGAGGAGCTTTACTCGACTCTGCTTCGGTTTAGAATGTAAGTTATATGACACATTACTTAGGGGCCCTTGCCCAATTTATAAACAACTTTGAGCCAAGAGTTTTTTTCCATTCTTTAAACAAAGCCTCCAAACGATTCCCACCCAGATCAATTTCACACTCTCCGCTTCAAACGGATTCTGTGAACATCCAAGCCGATATTGTAAACACCAGAGCCCCAAACAGGGAGATCCAAGGCCGCTAAACGTAAACATCGATTTCCGGCAGAATTTCATTTCTGCAAAATTTCAATTTCAAATTTAATTGACAAATTTCATCATCCTATTTTCCGACTCTCTTGGATGACTCTCTTAATCAGATTTTTGAGATAAATCTCTTAAGCCGAGGTTTGATTATTGATTATAGACCAAAGTCGGGCAGTCTGTTTTTAAATCCGAATTGACCGGTTGTCAAATAGAATATCGTGAGCAGCGGTATTGATAACAATTGTGTAAACTAGTGAATAAGAAATTAAAAATAAAAATTTTTTTTTTTTTAAATTCACTAAGTGATTATTTAATTGGCGCTCAACGTGGGGCCGTGCTATTTTAAAAAAATTCCTGAAATAAGTATTAAGGGAATTCGCGCCGCTCAAACCTAACCGATAACATTATAAAAAGTGTTTACATCGTGAAAATAGCTAAAGGAGGAAAACAATAAATTCAATAATCCCCCTTTGTTTGCAACAATCCTTTAATTAATGACCGTAACAAAAAAACACACTGCTCAAAAAAACTATTACTCTCAAAAACAATTATTGAACAAAAATAAAAAAATCAAACGGATAAATAAAAAATTAATTAAAAATCAAATACAAATTCAACAAATAAATGGAAGAGCCGAGAAATAAATTGAAGGAAGAGCTGAGGGCCATTCCTCGCTATACGAAGACCCCAAACAGGATCATCAGGCAAAAAGAAGACATCTCATATCCAAGGAAACTAAGAAGAACAATTAGTGAGCTATTTAATAATAGCTTTATATATATAAGAAGTTACTTCAAAAAATTTTAATAAAAACAAACAAGGTGGAAAAGTTAATCAACGACTCTAAAAAAATTCTAACCATGGGCTTCTAGCAGCCAGACGGTTAATGTAAGCAATTTAATAGCACAAATAGTTAATAATGAATTGAGTCCTTTGATTAAAGACACAATTAAATCACAACATAAAGAAGGTTGAGGAATTCAAGGTGGAAGATATTGATCCAAACGTAAGGTGCGATACTTCTTATGAAATCACTAAATCGGTTCGAGAATTTAAAGGAGAAGAAGATAGTTATGTTAGCTGGAAGAATCGACAGAAATAGCAATGGGGAAGTGAAAAATACTTTTCGGCACTATCTATTCTTCGAAATATAATTACGGGCATTGCCAATGATGCTTTAACTCATAACGGAACTGTATTGAATTTTGACGCCATAATGGCATGACTAGATTTTGTTTTTAGTGACAAGCGACCTATCTCAGATATAATATTTTCAATGATCCACCCGATCTACCGAACGCAATGATAACAGTGCAAGAACTTATAGCAACAATTTGAGGGCCCAATTCGCGAACAATTTTTTATCAACACAACGCAAGACTAATGAGTCAAACTTATATGGGAAACAAAACTCAAATAATAAACCAAAACAATATAACAATAATAATAATAATCAAATAAATACCAATAACTTAAGGTTTAATCAAGCAAATAATCAAAACAAAAATAATTATAACAATTTCAATCAAAATATAAACAAAACCTGGAATCAGAGAAGATTTAATAATAACCAACAAAATCAGTGGAACTCTTTTAGACCACAAAAAAGTAAGCCAGAGCCAATGGATGTTGATAAATCAATTCAGAGGCCAAATAGACCCCAGAACAGTAATAATCAAGGATATAATAATTATCAAAATAACAACTACAATCAAAATAAATAGAATCAAACTAAAATAATTGAATTGAAACACAAAACACACAACAGGAACAACCTCAAAATAAAAGAGTACAAAAAGGAACTGTTAACCAACCTGCCAACAAGACTATGAGGTTGAACATTGAAACATTGAAGAGGACCATTTTTAGGGCAAACTCAGGAGTAGGCCTACCCTATATAATAAGACATAATAATAAAATAAATAAAAAATTAAAGATATTAATTGATATAGGGGCAACTTCTTGTTATATTAGAACAAGAATTTATAAAAACAAAAATGAACTACCAATATATAAAATAGTATCCACAGTGAATGGATATTTAATAATTAAGTTTTATCATATGATAACTATTTTCGATACGTGGTATACTTTTTACGAAATAGATGGGCTAGACTCAGATTTGCTTGTTGGCTACAACCTATTAAAAAAAAATCGGAGCTGTAATTGATACAGCAAAAAGGGGGAATAAAGTAAAGGGTTTTTCAATAGGAGCGCTTCAACTTTTTTTTGAATAAAACACAAACGGTTTGACTTTTCAACTAACTTTTTTTTACTATCGAATTTGAACATATACATTTAATTATGAAACTCGATTTCTTTCGCATGACGACCGCGTGCACGTTTTACGAAGTCCAATCGTTGAACCCAATTTTCAACCACTTTTTTGCATAAATCGGTCTAAATTCCAGCAATTTCGCGTTTAATATTGGCTATGAGCTCTTGCAACGTCGCCGGCTTATTGGCATAGATCAATGACTTCACGTAACCCCAAAGAAAATAGTCTAGAGGTGTCAAATCGCACGAGCGCGGCGGCCACTCGACCGGTCCATTTCGCGAAATAACACGCTCTTTGACAGAACAAAAACACCATTCTTCCGTTAAAAGAATTCATAATAAAAAAATACTTTGATCAAAAGCCCCAAATCAGATCCGAATCTAAAGAGGGAAATCAAAGTATGTTTGGGAAACATAAATCCTGAACACGCCGTCGTTGAATTATCCGACAAAAATAAAAGTTTGGGATATAAAAATCCTGAACGCGCCGTCGTCGAAATATCCGACAAAAATAAAAGTTTGGGATACAAAAATCCTGTACGCGCCGTCGTAGAAGTATCCGACAACCAAAAAATTATCAATATACAGAATTCATCCTCATATCAAAGAAAAGATTTGGAGGACAAAATATTAAATATTATTAATAAACAACTTTCAAAAATAAATATGCAGATTCTTTTTAGGACTGACATACGCGGTGAAATAAATACCGAAAATGATAGTGCTATTTATAGTAAGCAATACCCTTACGCTCTATCAGCTTCAGATTTTGTAAATTCTGAAATCGCCAGAATGCTTAAAGAAGAAATTATAAGGCCAAGCAGAAGCCCTTTAATTCCCCGGTATTAGTCGTACCAAAAAAGGGTTTTAACGAAGATGGAACTCCAAAACTTAGACTAGTAATAGATTATAAGAAACTTATCGAAAACACCATACCGGATAGATATGCAATGCAGGATCATTCCGTAATTTTGTCAAACCTCGGGAAGGCTAAATACTTTTCCACAATTGATTTGGAATCAGGATTCCACCAAATTCTCATGAATGAAACAGACATTCAAAAGACTTCATTCTCAATAAATAATGGAAAATATGAATTCCTGAGAATGCCATTTGGATTAAAAAACGCCCTTAGAATATTCAAAAGAGCGATGGATGATATTTTGAGAGAACAAGTTGGAAAAACGTGTCATGTCTATATGGATGACATTATTATTTTCTCCATTGTTTGAACAGCATTATACAGATTTAATTGTTATAATTAAAATTTTGCTGAACGCAAATATGAAAATTTCGATTGAAAAATCAAAGTTCTTCAAATTGGAAACAAACTTTGTCGGTTACGTTGTTTCTCACAATGTGATCAAAACCGATCGTAAAATATCCAATCCCTAAAAAAATATTCAAGAGCTTAGAAGCTTACTCGGCCTTACAGGATACTACAGAAAATTTGTTCAAAATTACGCCGAAATTGCTAAGCCATTAACGAAATATTTAGAAGGCCAAAATGGCAAAGTATCAAAAAAGGCATCCCGTAAAACTTCTATACAGTTGGATGAGTATGAACTTTCAACGAGCTCAAAAATAATTTAATCGCACAAGTAGAGTTAGTTCAACCCGATTATAATAAAAAATGTACTTTAACAACCAATGCGTCAGATTTGGCTTTTTCATTCTCAGGAAGGAAAACCAATTACTTTTATATCCAAAACTCTCACAAAAACTGAACAATTGTATGCTATTAATAAGAATGAACTTTTAGCTATAGTTTGGGCATTTAAAAATTTACGAAATTATTTATATGGAGTTAACAACTTTGAAAATTACACAGATCATCAACCGCTTTCATTTTCAGTTTCTCAAAAGAACCCTAATATCGAAATGAAAAGATGGTATTCTTTCATTGAAAGTTATTCTCCAAAAATTAATTATAAGCCAAGAGCAACAAATGTTGTTGCAGATGCATTATCTAGGATACAAATTAACAGAAAGTCGGTCTCAGATCAAAACACTCAGCATTCAGCAGAGAGTAGTTTTGAGAATGTTATCAAAAAAACCTGAAAACCCTTAAGCCAGTTTAAGCAACAATTGCTAATAGCAACGGGGAGGTATACAATACATGAGTCGATTAATGTGTTCGGAAATACTAGACATATAATAGAGTATGACAATCCGGAAAATTTAATAACAATCTTAAAGGAATACATTCCACCTAATATAACAATCGGAAATCATTGTAGCTTAGAAGACCTTTATATAAATCAAAAAACACTTAGGATAATTTTATAAATAAGACGTAGAAAGCGCTGAAGACAGATAGCTTATAATAACACACAGAGCACACAGAGGGCTTGATGAAAATTATAAACAAATTAACTGGCTATATTATTGGCCTGACTTGTATCAAAAACTAAAGGAGTTTGTTAAGAATTGCATAATCTGCAATCAGAACAAATATAACAGACATCCAGTGCAAATTCCTATAGGTCAAGCCAAAACCTTGATGATAGATAACAAACCAAGTTTTTCTTCATCCCAATTTAAATCTTTTGCACAAAGAAACGGAATATCTTTATTTTATGCAGATCCTCGACATAGTACTTCCAACGGACAAATTGAAAGGGAACACTCTTCTTTAACAGAAATTGCACGTTGAACTTAACTTAGTTGATTATTCCGAAATAGTAATTAGAGCAGCACAAAAATACAATTTATCAATTCACTCTATTACCAATGTGGAATTTAGTGCTTATTTGAATCTGTCTATTGCTTGACTCGACTAACTTCATTTCGAAAAATCTGATTTTCTCTAAGTCACCGGCACCCGGTGTCCCTGCTACGACCTTTAGCATTGATCCTAAGAAATCTAAATTCCTAGCTACTCTGTGATGAACGCCCAACGACTCTACCAAGTCCTGGAGGTGAGCGGTATCCATGCTTAGAAGCTTGTTCATGTGGGATAGCGGAAACATGTCGATCATGTTGTTTGTCTCCTCTATTACACGTCCATAATCTGAGAGGTTCGCTGTCTGTGTAACGTAAGGGTGTACCTGGCCTGTGAATTATCAGTAATGTGAGCCGACGCCAAGGACAGGAATATGCAAAGTATGGGTCTGAACCTGTGAAATTAAACTTTAGCTATTTCTATGCTTATAGAGGGTTTTTCCACCACCGATAAAATAAAATTAAAACAAACTATGCCAGCGGCTATGAACCTTACAGTTAGAAAGAATATGCGCCAAGTGGCTTGAAGGTGTAATAAAGAAATAAATAAAAAACACAGAAGACATCGTTGGTTGTATCATTTAAGATTGTCCTTGTGGACCACCCTCCCCTTAATGAGGACCGTGGTCCCCAGGTCCGCTTCTACGGGTCTCTCCTCACACAAGGGTGTAAGTTTATTTCCTTGCCTTCTGTTGGATTTTACCAATACCTTTTCCCCAACCTCGAAGATCCTGTTCTGCCGGGATGCGTTTTCCCGGCTTCTTAACGCGTCCTGGGCGCTTTTTATTTTTTTTCGTCTGTACAACATCAGCTGGTCCTTTGTTAATGACCGAGTGAATTGATGTGTTGTACTTGTCAGTGGCTAGTAAAATCAACTCTATGGTATCGGTTATACCTTTGTCAATCTTAATGCTTCTAGCGAGTTCTAAGGAAAGAGCGATGCCTATCATATTTGTCCCTCGCGCAGGTCTTGCAGTTTTGGACAACTTCGTTGGCTAATTTAGTCATTTTAGGAAAATAATATTCGGAGAGCACCTGCTGACATTCTCCTGTGCCGATCTGTGTGCTCTATTGTGCTCGGCAGTAACGATTTCCCGTTTCTCCGCGATTTCAAAAATGTCGGCTTTTGGTGGTGGCTGGGAAATCCTTCGGCTTCGCCGAGAAAAGGACGTCTATGAGGCTGCGAAATGAATACTCGAAGGGCATCACCCCGGAATTTTTCGCACAGGACTTCGGCCGCCTAAGCGTCGTGCGTCAAGTTGTCCTTGTTTGTGAGGATGGTCAGTTTTTTGAGAGATTTCCCTGCCTGAGGGTGCCCATCTCCTGCTCTATGACATGCATTGGGCGTTTATCGCTATATGTAAATGATCGTATCGAAATAGAGTACTGTTCCGAATGACGACAGTACCGCGTCGGCGGGTCCTTAAACCTTGCTTCTGATGATAATTACTGCTTGGTAGTGGCGAGAGCTGCCATCGTATCGTCTAAAAATGTTATAGGCCGCTACGGTCGCCTGCCACCAGAAGACGTAAGTCTTCTTTGCTCCCGCAAATTCGGGCAAGCACTTTACGGCGTCTATCTCTTTGGCTTTATATGTTTTTATCTTAGGGGTCTGGGCTTGAGCTGACGTGGTGCTGACTGCCGCTACTCGCCAAGCCAATTCCTCAATTTGCTGTCTAAGCGCTTGATCCCTCAGCTGGCTTTGGGCGGTCTGTTCTGCAAGGGCATTATCAACCATGGCCTGAACGCGCCGTCGTCGAAATACCCGACAAAAATAAAAGTTTGGGATACAAAAATCTTGAACGCGCCGTCGAAGAAGTATCCGACAACCAAAAAATTAACAATATACAGAATTCATTCTCATATCAAAGAAAAAATTTGGAGAACAAAATATTATTAATAAAGAACATTTAAAAATAAATATGCAGATTCCTTTTAGGACGGGCATACGCGGTGACACAAAAACCGAAAATGATTGGGCTAGATAGTAAGCAATACCCTTATGCTTTATCAGCTTTAGATTTTGTGAATTCTGAAATCGCCAGAAATCTTAAAGAAGAAATTATAAGGCCAAGCAGAAGCCCTTATATTTCCCGGTTTTAGTCGTACCAAAAAAGGGTTTTAACGAAGATGGAACTCCAAAACTCAGACTAGTAATAGATTTTAAGAAACTTAACGAAAACACCATACCGGATAGATATTCAATGCAGGATCCTTCCGTAATTTTGTCAAACCTCGGGAAGGCTAAATACTTTTCTACAATTGATTTGGAATCAGGACTCCACCAAATTCTCATGAATGAAACAGACATTCAAAAAACTTCATTCTCAATAAATAATGGAAAATACGAATTCCTCAGAATGACATTTGGGTTAACAAACGTTCCTAAAATATTCCAAATAGCGATGGATGATATTTTGAGAAAACAAGTTGGAAAAACGTGTCATGTCTATATGGATGACATTATTATTTTCTCAAAAACTATTTAACAGCATTATAAAGATTTAATTGTTATAATTAAAATTTTGCTGAACGCAAATATTAAAATTTCCATAGAAAAATCAAAGTTATTCAAATTGGAAACAAACTTTCTCGGTTACGTTGTTTCTCGCAATGTGATCAAAACCGATCCCGAAAAAATTTCGACAACCGTAAAATATCCAATCACTAAAAATATTCGAGAGCTTAGAAGCTTCCTAGGCCTTACAGGATACTACAGAAAATTTGTTCAAAATTACGCCAAAATTGCTAAACCGTTAACGAAATATTTAGAAGGCCAAAATGGCAAAGTATCAAAAAAGGCATCCCGTAAAATGGATGAGCCAGCTGTAAAAGCTTTCAACGAGCTCAAAAATAATTTAATCGGACAAGTAGAGTTAGTTCAACCCGATTATAATAAAAAATGTACTTTAACAACCGATGCGTCAGATTTTGCTATTAGTGCGATCCTTTCTCAGGAAGGAAAACCAATTACTTTTATATGAAAAACTCTCACAAAAACTGAACAATTATATGCTACTAATAAGAAGGATCTTTTAGCTATAGTTTGGGCTTTTAAAAATTTACGAAATTATTTATATGGAGTTAACAACATTGAAATTTACACAGATCATCAACCTCTTTCATTTTCAATTTCTCGAAAGAACCCAAGTATCGAAATGAAAAGATGGTATTCTTTCATTGAAAGTTATTCTCCAAAAATTATTTATAAGCCAGGAGCAACAAATGTTGTTGCAGATTCATAATCTAGGATAAAAATGAAAACACTCAGCATTCAGCAGAGAGTAGTTTTGAGAATGTTTTACAAGAAACCCGAAAACCCTTAAACCAGTTTAAGCAACAATTGCTAATAGCAACGGGAAGGTATACAATACATGAGTCGATTAATGTGTTCGGAAATACTAGACATATAATAGAGTATGACACACCGGAAAATTTAACAACTATCTTAAAGGAATACATTCCACCTAATATAACAATCGGAATTCATTGTAGCTAAGAACACCTTTGTATAATTCAAAGGACAATTTTATAAATACATTAGCTTAGAGCAGACCGCCAGCACCTAGTCAAATGCTCATAGGTGTGCGCTGCAAACGCAGGGCTGTTATGCAGCTTTTTTCTTCGTTTTTCTTATCTCGCTACATTTGTCGCGTTTTCTATTCATCTGAGCTACAGCGAAAACATGTACACAAATTTAAAGTCAAGCTTTCGGCAAGTCAAAAATCAAGAAATAATTTCAATTGAACCTATCGTGCGTTTAATTTATATTTCTAAACTAAAGGGTGGCATTTTGGTTGTTTTCCCCATAAACATTTTGGTGACCCCGACGTTATATTCGTTTAATCGGAGTCTGCATTTCGGTTTTGAACATTGTTTAATATCGTTTAAGCAATGACTTATTTTCGCTGTCGTTTGCTGCATCTCAGTCACAAACACACGAACACTTTATGTGCGCGCTGCCGGCCGGCCGTTTGTTTTTTTTTTTGAGCATTTTCGCGCTTTGAAAGAAGCAAAACTGTGTTGTGCTCCAAACATTAAACATAAAAGGAAACGCAATTAATTGTTGTTAAACGCGTATATTGCATACATATATGCGTAAATAGCCGTGTATGTGTATGGTCACATACATTACATTGCCAAGTCAATGCGCTGTTGCTAGGCAAAAATTTCGGTAAAAAGAACAAAAACAAAATCAAAACTTCCGTTACGTTGTTGGCGACGCTTGGTGCATTAACATTTGAGCGGCAATAGGCATAGGGTGTTTCCTGCCCTCTGAAACCGGTCAGAAAATTAAAAAAAAAAAAAATGCTTTACCCAGGAGACGCGATTCAGCCTCAAAATGATGCTCCCAGTGACATCGAGTTTTACCGAGCCAAAGTTCGTTTCGTTTTGCGGCAGTTAAACGCAATGAAAGATTACTTAACTGTTGGAGCTACTGAGCAGTTTGATGAATCTGACGTGCTCGCGTGGCTGGAATGGGTGAACTCTATGGACTTAGAATTCAATTCTGCGTAGACTTCGCTGGAAAAACTGGACTTTTCGGAGATTAGTAAAGATACGCGGTTTGAATTTTCCGCAATGTTAATGGATTTAAAGGCAAATCTTTCTTTCAGATTTAGGAAGCCTCGATTGCCAAATCTAGAGATTGCTCGTTTTCAAGGATCGTACTCAGAATGGCCGGACTTTATTGCAACTTTTACCACGGTCATTGGAAATGATGACGAGCTAAGTGATATTGAAAAATTACAATATTTGAGGTCCTCTTTAGGCGGCGTGGCTTTGGGAACCATACGATCGCTCTAGCCCTCAAATGAAAATTATAAAAAGGCTTTAAATTTACTTATGTATCGATTTGATAATAAAGTTTTACACTTTCAGGCACACGTTCAGGCAATATTTGGTTTAAAAGGTGTCGAGAAGGGATCAGCTAAGGGTCTTCGGGAGCTCAGCGATTGGATGAATTCGCATCTTCGAGCAATTCGTACCCTGGCCACTACACAACAAGTTCTGGATGGAATTCTCATTCAAATCGTGACACACAAGCTGGATCAAAGGGAAGATGATTTGTCAATCTCTGAGCTATCTACCTGGGATGCTATGGAATCGTTTTTGGAGAAGAGGGGCCGGATGATGGAAAACTTGGACCAAGCTGTGGTAATTCAAACACCACACCATCAGGTGGGAAAAAGCATGCATAGATATAACCCAAGTGTACTGATTACGTCTGCTACTAACACAAACCAATTTGCATATTTTGCGATGCTAGAGATTATTATTTGCCAAAATGCTCCCGATTTTTAAGCTTGAGTCCCAATCTTCGATATAGGGAAGCAAAGAAAATGCACTTTTGCCTCAACTGTTTACGCAAAGGCCATAGCTTGCAGCAATGTAAGTCAACTCATTGTAAACATTGTCGCATGAAGCACCATTCATTACTGTGGGTGTGAGATTGCATTATTCCCCGAATCCCTCACATAAAACCCCAGCATTCGTATGATATGACGCCCTAGACAACGAGAGACGCAGCTAAAACTAAGAAGCCGAGTAGATGATCAAAAGACGGAGCCTGACGACCAAATTAATAATAATAATTAATAATGTGGGTTAGTCCACGAGTTCAAAAAGATATTTTTTACATTATTATTGACAGAGTAACCAAAATTAATATTGTGTTATTTTTTCAACACTTTTTCAGCCTACTAACAATCAATATTTCAACATTATCGTTTAATTGAGAAAATGGGAACATGCGGATGCTGAAAAAATGTATCGTCAGATAAAAATTAATGTTAATGGTCCACAGTATCAGTATATTTTATGGGGAAATTCTTCAGATGAATAAATAAAATATTATAAATTGACAACAGTCACATATGGTACTGCATCTGCACCATATTTAGCTACCAGAGTTCTGGTAGATATTGCTGATAATTTAAAAACTAATATCTAAGTGAAATATTTAGGAATGAAGAAGATGCCAAAAATTTAATTCGACTTATTTTACAAGAACTGCAAAATGTAGAATTAAATTCAAGGAAATGGATTTCCAAAAATTCCAAAGTAACGCAAATAGTTCCATGTAGTTCAAGTATGTCCAATGGATGTCCTGCTGAGCATTAAAGAGTTGAGTAAACTCACACTCTTATTTCTTTTTTTTTAATTAACTTCTTTTGGATTTGCCAAAATTTATAAGTAAACAAACCCAGATCATCTGTTTGTGCCACTCACATGTCGGAGTAGTAATGCTCAGCAGGACATCCATAATAATCGAGGCATTTGCCAGCTTGGGCGACAAGAAAGGGGAGCTGATGGTGTCATTTGACGGGTTTGCTAAAAAGACCCCTACAGTTTTAAAGAAAGTGCCAGGATCGCGGTTTATGTGAGAGTTTTTTTTGCCAGAGATCCAGCTGTAATGCATTGTTACTCTGCGACCAGGATTTGCTGCGTGTGCCTTTTTTTTAGTCATGCAAAAAAGATTTTAGGTTCGAAATAAATTTTAAATTGCATATAGAAAACAGCTGTTGTAGTGATGGCACGAACAAAATATCGTTAAATATCTGTATTTTACGGTATTTTTTCTCTAAAAACGTTCGGGCCAAATGATTTTTTGTCGCATTAATTAAATATACTAATTGTGCGAAATGTGTTGTGTTGGTACCTTTTCCAATGCCTTTGTCAAAGCTAGTCCTCAACAGAAAAGCCACCGGCACAGCTGATTACAGCTGCGTCGATTATCTGCGTTAAATTAGTATACCATTATTGCCATTAGCTTAACAGCGTTCCAAAATGTAAGCAGCCCCAAGGTAGCAAAGCTTAGACAAGTCAAATGCCTTCGGCAATATCGGCCATTTGCCAGTCAGCTGATTTAGCTTCAAGGGCAAACCCCCCAGTGAAGAAGGAAAATTCGATTATATTAAACGAAAATCCGAAAATGTTATCAAATTCACTTCCTAGTGAAAACTTAAACAGTTCTTAGCATGTATAGAAAGTCAATAAAATTGTTTGACAAATCAGCGCTCATATTGAGACCGTGTTTGTGCGTTTTTAAGATTTTGTGATTTGGAGTGGGACTGAGGAAGCATTTTCGGTCATATTAAATTTACAATTTATGGATTCCAAAGCAGCGAAGTTTTGGCTTGTAAGTTTTTGCAAGCGAGTCTAGGAGAAGTCGGAATAACCCGATGAAAGACCAAAACGGTGTATTAAGTCCTTCTCAAGCCCGACGGAGTGCCCGTCCATATATTTTCTCTTACAAACCATTAACATCGCTATCATTCGGTTGCAACCTATAAACTGCTTAAAGACTTCAATATTCGTAATGCTCAAGCCATGTAGGACCCGTCCCATGCCAACTACTGAAGTAATTTTTTGAAGAAAGCTCTTCGGCAAACACACACAGGCAACTATTATGGCGTTGATGCCAACTTCATCGACCAAAATGAAGATAAAAATGGCAATTAAATGCATACTCACTCGCTCACACTTGTACACACGTGCAGAGAGAAAAGGACTCGGCGTATGCGTAATTTATCATATTTTTACAAAAATTTTTTTTGCATTTTCAGTAATGCGAGCACTTTTTGTTGAACTTAAAATTCGATTTATAACAATTTGCGTCAAATAAACTTTCCTCATAAATTGTAGGCGTTTCGATCGGCATGGCCGTTTGGTGAGCATGATGTAAACGTTGGTGATGCGGGATGAGAGCAATAAACGAAAGTTGCACAGTGGCTCGTTTTTCAAAAACTCGTTGCAAAAGTTAACAACTTCGACACCTTCAAGCTATTTAAAAACCAAAATTTTCTAATTTACAAAAAATTCACTATAGAAATGCTACATATCATAAAAACACCTACAGACATACGGATGAACTACAAAACGGACACTGACAATTGCGCTCATTTATATACACTTACTAACTAAAGAAAAAATTAGTTAACAACTCCACGTCACCGGACGCAGACGTGTAAATTAAATGTATGTCAAATGTGCATTGTTTTCTGTTTGTTAAAAATATTAAAATCGTTGTAATTATTTTATAGTTGTCCTGAAGACGGTTGCCGAAGAGCAACCGAAATATATTGACAAAATTACCAAAATTGAAATAATTTTGTGTTTTTTTCAACATCCTGACCTCGAGCCGGCTAACAATTAATACAAAAAATATTTAACATGTAATAAACGCTGTTCAAACATTTTTCCGAATTTGAAGAAAGGTAGAAAAACGTGCTGAAAAGGCAAAATAAAAATAATGTTTCTCAAAAAGTAGATACGCTAGAAGCAAAATTTTTGTTGTCTGTTTTAAGATTTAATTTAATATCTTATTGAAAAAGAAACAACAAATTTTATTTTTCGACACTTTTTATATACCCTTGCAGAGGGTATTATAATTTTAGTCGGAAGTTTGCAACGCAGTGAAGGAGACATTTCCCACCCTATAAAGTATATATATTCTTGATCAGCATCACTAGGAGTGTCGATTTAGCCACGTCCGTCTGTCCGTCCGTTTCTACACAAACAAGTCGCTCAGTTTTAAAGCTATCTGCATGATACGTTCCCACGAGTTGTCTTTTTATTGCAGGTTCCCATAGGAACAATCGTTCTTCGACATACAGTAATGGTTAAATACTTTCGAATTACAGTTTACATTTCATCAAAATACTTTTTGATTATTTGATTATTTCAGAATTACGCTTTCAAATTTATTAAAATCGGAAAACGATATCATATAGCTGGCATAGAAACTATTGAATAATTGAGCTGCAAATCATCTTAGCTTCAATGTTTTTAAACATATAAGCAAGTAAATCATAAATTTAATGTTTTCAAGAGTATTTATTTCTTGCAATAGCTGCCGGGGTATATGAACTTCGGCTTGCCGAAGTTTGCTTCTTTTCTGTTTGTCTGTATACCCTTGCAGAGGGTATTATAATTTCAGTCAGAAGTTTGCAACGCAGTGAAGGAGACATCAGCATCACTAGGCGAGTCGATCTAGCCATGTCCGTCTGTCCGTCTGTCCGTCCGTTTCTACGCAAACTAGTCTCTCAGTTTTAAAGCTATCTGCATGAAACTTTCCCAAAAGCTGTCTTTCTATTGCAGGTAGTATATAAGTCGGAACGAGCCGGATTGGATGACTATAGCCTATAGCTCCCATAGGAAAAATCGGAAAAATAAAATTAAAATTTTTAAATTCTTTTTTAGATTCTTCGACACATAGTAATGATTAATTATTTCAAAATAACGAAAATTTCATAAAAATCGGACGACTATAGCATATAGCTCGCATAGAAACAACCGGAAAAATAAATTTAAAAAATTATACCTTTGTTGTTTTTCAATTTTTTTTAGTTCTTCGACTTATTGGACGACTATCTATATGATATTTAGCTACCATGAAAACAATAAACTTATATAACATTTTTTTTAAGTGTAACTTTTTTATTTTGTAATTTTTTAAAAGTTCTTTTTGACTTTTTCAGTTTTATTAAAATCGGAAAACGATATCTTAAAAACGATGACATAGAAACTATCGAAAAATTGAGCTGCAAATCATCTTAGCTTCAAGAATATTTAGTTTTTGCAATAGTTGCTAGGGTATGTGAACTTCGGCTTGTCGGTGCTTGCTTCCTTTCTTGTTTTCATTTGTTTTTTGTAATACTGATCTCAATTTTAATCAAATTTAAATCGTAATTCTAAAACAATACACCATTACTATATATCAAAGAACTAACAAAAAAAATTAAAAAACAGCAAAGTTAAAATTTTTTCTATTGTTCCTATGGGATACGATGTAGTCGGATCCTTCCGACTTATATACTACCTGCAGTAGAAATACAACTTTTGGGAATGTTTTATGCAGATAGCCTTCAAACTGAGAGACTAGACGGACAGACGGGCATGGCTTGCTCGGCTCTCCTTGTGATGCTGAACAAGAATATATATACTTTATAGGGTCGCAGCTGTCTCCGTCATTGCGTTGCAAACTTACTGAAATTATATACCGTCTGCAGGAGTATAAAAATAAAAAAGAAGAAAACAAATGAAAAGCGTTTGAAAAAATTGGTGCCATACAAAAAATGTTGAGTGTCATTTTCTGAGTCAGAGAGTCCAACTGTACCGGAAAATCAAGTTTTGATCTCTGGAGGATTTTGCGGATTTAAATTTGTAAGCCAGTGTAATTTATGCATGCCAGGCGATTGCAAAGGACTGCGAAGTATAAAAGTCAGTCGGTTGTTCTTTGTTATCTTGTTTTTATTGTTCTCTTTACTTGACAATGCCATTTGACCATAGGTGATTTATTTCCTTAATGAACACTGAAAAAAACGAGCCTTGGCTCAATACCTTATGGTGATTTATTTCCTTAGTGACAATTTTTTATTACGAACACTGGAAAAAACGAGCCTTGGATCAGTACCTTATGGTATGGCTGGAACGGCCAATTAAATTCCTACCTATGTGTCAAGAGATAATTTTATCAATATCAACTGATATTTCAGACCAATTCATGCAAACGACTTAAACATGTAATAAACAATTGGCACAAGTAGACAGGCAAACAAGGTGGGCTAAAATACCTGCAAGACACATCGGGCAGCTTGCGATTCATACTTCGACCGTCTTAAGGCTATAGTCAAGGCAAAAGGTGGTCATATCGAGCAAAAGTGAATTGTTTATGAAATTTGTATTATTTTTACACATTTTGTACTTTGAATTAAATAAAATTAATTTTCCAAACTTAATTATAACCTTTTTAATTGGTTACACCTTAAGTGCCGGACCCTGTAGTCAGTGCGGTAGGGTTGAAAAAATGAAAAACGTTTTAGCCAATTAAAATTTTTTTTTTGAAGCCAAGGCAAGAACAACATGGAATCAGCTAAGCAGCAAAGCAGCGAATCTTGTGCGGCAGCACGCCAGGGACCCGGATCCTAAACGCGAAGAGATTAAGAAAAAAGTCCGTTAGTTCATTTTCTCCCCCTCTCTCAACTTAATTGGATGCATGTTTACTTTTGCGAGTTGCAACCAAAAATCATAAGCCGGGCGACTCCGGAAAACTGAGGCCACAACAAGGGCACAAGACTCACAAGTAAAAGCCATCAAGGTGAAAACTTATAAATCATTTTTGGGCTAAAAAGAGCACAGCAGTTTGTGGTCTCCAATTGCCATTTTTACTCCCATGTCCCTACATTAAAACAATGTCGGGTCCAAATTATTTCCGCAAAAAAAAGCTTTTTGTCCCCACTTTTGGAAGTGAGGCAGAAAAAAGAACGGGGAATTCTAAAACTCTACGCCGGAAATTAATTTAAAACACAAGCACGGCATGGGCTAGTAAGAGCAAATATGTCAATTGTAAGTAAGGTCCGTCCCGTAGACTTCAGAAATCAGCAATAGCTACTGTTTTTTTCATGGCGGGAGAGCAGTCTGCTTTCCCCTGTTAAGCTTCTTCCAATTTAAAACTACAAAAGCAGCAGTACAGCACATGTTGCCACTTTTTTGCTCAACGTTTTCGTTCCCCTTCCGTTTTTGTCGCTGAAACGTCCCCGCGGGCAGCTTTGCTTGATTATGACAGTCGGGCTTACATGTCAGTAACAATAACAGCAACAAGAACTGCCACAACAGCATATCTGCCAGAACAAGCTGAGACCCTTGTTACTGTGGGTTGGTCAATGTTATAATTTGCCATATGTCTTATTGCCTTCTACAAGGACAGAAGTACACACAGCATTTACATTTATAAATCCTGGTAAGATTCCCGCGCTCGCATGTTTGCCCAATGGCGGCCAAGATATTTTGATTTCTCCTAGTTGCTGCAGCTAACAATCTTTCATTTTCCGCCTTAAGTGTTTCCATTCAGTCCCAAACCCTTTCACACGAGAGTGCGCCTTCTTGGCATGTTCTTGTAATTACTTGGCCAGCTTCCATGGTTAGCTGGGGGTTGTCCCTTTTTGCTCTGAGGCCTGTTTCCAATGTTTGAGTGATAAGTTGTTGTTGCCGTTGTCTGTTGGCTGCTCGGGACATGACAGCTTTTCCCAGAGTGGAGGGCCCTTCACTTGCATCAAGCAACGTTCCCTTGTGTTCACGTTGCTTACTAACTTGACTACACCATACCCGTACCAGTTTGGCCTTCGGGTCGTCAGCAGCAACGCGGTGGCGAGAGCTTTCTGTCTTTATTTTTGGTGTCCCAAAGATGAGCGTTCCAAGAAGATGAGCGTTCCAAGAAGTCGAGCGTTCCAGGAAGACGAGCAGATGGAAAAGAAGACGACGATCACTACAACGAGATGTGACGACGAGGAGACGAACAGAGCAACATATCGAGAGGACGAGCGACAGTTGCTGACGAGATCGAGTTGAGTAAAGACGTGCTCAAGCGAACGACGTGTGACGACGAAACGACGGTTAAATCAAACACAAAGATTTCTTACTATGTTAATTAATATTAATAATCAAACTTTTAACTTATAACCTACTTAATAAATAAAAACCCCACATTTGGGAGCTCGCCGGGAAGTATCCGAGGAAAGCTGAAGGTGAAAGTGAAAAGTGACTAAAGACGACTGTGAAAATAACATTTTTTTTCTAGACTATGGCTTGCCTTAACGATCTGATTTCCAATACGCTGAAAAGTGCATCGAAAGAAAGCATTAGTGCACTTCACAAATTCATATTCGAAGGAGAAGGGGACAGAAACAATCGCAAACGTTTACGTGAATTTGCTGGCTTTCAGTATGACGAAAATGACGCAGTTTATAAATCCAAATGTGTATACATACACGCGAAATTAAAAGACAAAGATTTGATATCAATATGCGCAGTTTTGGGAATTAACTACGACGTAGAAAATTTGCAGCTGCACATTTTTCGCAATCTTCAGTTTGGCAAACTTCTCTTTTTCAACGAAGTGGACGATTCAGAGAGCGAGGAAACCGACTAAGAGAAGGAAATTGACGAAGACAGCCAAAATGATGATGAAATTAGAAGTGTAATTTCAACAGGAGTAGAAATACCTTCTTCCTGCGAAAGGAAGAGAAAGTCGAATTCGCAACGTGTCAAGGAAGTTGATATGCCGCGTTTTGCTCTAAGTTTTCGAGACATAGAAGAGTCAATTACACATTTTGATGGGAGTGATAAAATTCCAGTTGAGGTATGGATAAGCGACTTTGAAGATCAAGCCTTACTTGTGGGTTGGAATGCGCTACAAATGCTTATCTTCGCCAAAAAGTCACTTAAAGGTGTCGCTAAGATGTTTATATTAAGCGAAAAGAAATTAAATTCGTGGAATGCATTAAAGGAGTCTTTGCTAAATGAGTTCAAGTCGAGAGTAAGCAGCAAACAAATACATACGCAACTCGGAGAGAGCAAACGACGTGCAAACGAAAATGTGCAAGAATACTTTTATCGCATGAAAGATATTGCATCCCGAGGAAATGTTGAGGAAGAAGCTAATATCCAATATGTGATCGACGGTATCAAATCAATTCTGTACGGTGCTAAAAACATGAACGAATTCAAGTACAAATTGGAGGACTACCAAACAATAAGTGCAAAATCTGGAAGGAAGTGTGAAAGACAAAAACACTTTTGCAGCAAAAAGTGGTTCAAAAGCTGGCAGAAAAGAAGTCGTTTGCTACAACTGTGGTGAAAAGGGACATATTTCTGGTGGCTGCAGCAACAAAGAAAAAGGAAGAAAATGTTTCAAGTGCAACAAATTTGGACACATTTCTAAGAATTGTCCACAATGTGTAAAGGCAGTCGAAGCAAGCAAGCCCAACGCGCGAGTTTTAAGTGAGCATAGTGACATGACGAGCAAAGCAGTTTCAATCCAAAATCAGAATTGCGTGGCGCTGTTTGATACGGGCAGCAAGTTCAACATTTTGCGCGAAGACTTATACAAGCAGTTAGCTTTGCCAAGGCTGAAAGAGTGCAGTGTATATTAATTGGATTTGGAAAAGATCGTATGGACACTCGTTTGATAATAGGGGAAGAACTGTGCTTGCAAGCAGAAGTTTCGTTCAGTCCAAATGGTTTGCGTGTGCGAAAGTTGTAACAATCTTGACGAAGATGAATTGGAATCCAATTTAATGCAAATCGAAGCAGTGCTTGACAACGAAGAACTCGATATTAATCAATCAGCCAGTGAGTATGCAAAGAAAGAGGTGCGTGAACTAATAACGAAGTGCATTCCTAAACCATCGAAGTCAACAAACATTAAAATGAAAATCATTTTAAACGACGAAACCCCAATTTTTTCGCGTCCGCGTAGATTTGCATTCGCTGAAACGAAAGTAATTGACGATCAGATCGAGCAGTGGCTCTCAAACGGCGTAATCGAAGAGTCCGACTCTGAATTTACAAGCCCGGTAGTGCTGGCTAAGAAAAACGACGGTTCCCAACGACTTTGTGTGGATTTCATTTTCCGTTGCCCCTGATTGACGTCCAGCTTGATCGCTTACAAGCCTATTCCAGCAAGAAGTACACCTCATTCGTGACCCAAAGCGGGCAGTACCAGTTCCTTAAGGTGCCTTTTGGTTTGTCACACTCACCTGGAGTGTTTCAGAGACACATTAATGCGATTTTCCGAACGCTGACTCGCAGAGGAATCGCTCTCTCTTACGTTGACGATATCATTATACCAGCAAAGGACGAAAAGGAGGCTGTATCGAATCTCAAAGAAGTTATAGGAACTTGCAGCAACTATGGGCTAGAACTCAACCTAAAGAAATGCCATTTCCTGCAGACCCGTATTCAGTTTTTAGGTCACATCATCGAGAATAAAACGATTTCCCTGACGCCTCAGAAGATCGATGCCGTTTCGAAATTCAAGGCTCCACAGAATCTCAAGCAGCTAGAGAGTTTTCTGTGTCTTACCGGATACTTTAGAAAGTTTATCTACAACTATGCTTTTATTTCGAAACCCTTGACTGATCTGACTAAAAATAAAGCAAATTTCGTAATTGGTCCAGAAGAAGAGAACGCGATTGAATCCTTAAAAAAGTACTTGACTTCCACCGCTGTTTTGGCAATTTACAACCCCAAGTATGACACCGAGGTACATACTGATGCATCAATCGATGGATTTGGCGCCGTGCTTTTGCAAAAATCACCAGATGACGGCCAATTTCACCCTGTCTACTTCATGAGTAGGAAAACAACGGATGCTCAGCGAAAATATTCAAGCTACGAATTAGAGGTATTAGCGATTATCGAGGCCATAACAAAGTTCAGAGTGTATCTCCCAAGGACATGCAGAAGCAGATCATTGGTAGAGCAAATGACCGAGGACACTTTGCTATTAAAAAAACGAAGGCGCTGATTTCCAACGAGTATTTCATCGAAAACATTGACGAAAAAATTCAGAAGTACATCGACTGCTGCATTCCGTGCATTTTGACCAACCGCAAGCGTGGCAAACAGGAAGGCTGGTTACATCCATTGCACAAAGAGGATTTTCCGCTGCATACCTATCACATTGATTTCTTAGGTCCACTAGACTCCACAAGCAAAAATTACAAGCACATTCTCGCCGTAATCGACTCCTTTACGAAATTCTGTTGGCTTTACCCTACCAAGTCAACCACTGCCAGCGAAGTCATAGCCAAACTACGAGGCCAAAGTTATATATTTGGTAACCCAGCTTGCATTATATCGGACCGAGGCTCAGCTTTTACCGCGCAAGACTATCTTCAGTATTGCCAAGACGAAGGCATAAAGATGGTGAAATCAACGACAGGCCTACCACGTGTTCACGGACAAGTGGAAAGACTGAATGCCATCATTATTTCAGTTCTATCCAAACTGAGTGTGGATGATCCCACAAAGTGGTACAGACACGTCGATCGACTTCAACAAGCCATCAACTCCACTTTTTCGAGAAGCATCGACGCCACTCCTTTTGAGGTTTTAATCGGAGTCAAAATGAGAAACAAAGATGACCAGAAGCTTCAAGAAATTATCAACAACGAGTCCATAGCCTTGGTTCAGAAAACGCGCAACGAACTTCGACTCAAGGCAAAAAGTCAAATTTTGAAAATCCAAACCGAAAACCAGAAGACCTACAACTTACGACGTAAACCGGCAAAGACTTATAAGATTGGTGAACTAGTAGCCATAAAAGGAACGCAGTTTGGCGGCAGTCTCAAACTAAAACCGAAGTATTTGGGTCCTTACGAGATAACCAAAGTGAAGCACAATAATGCCTATGATGTGCAAAAAGTCGGCAACTCAGATGGACCAAAAATTTCTTCAACCTGTGCAGAGTACCTTAAGCCGTGGCCCACCCTCGAAGACAAAGACGAAACATTTGAGGCGAATGTTTAATCAGAATGGCCGAATGAGGGAGTGAGATTGCATTATTCCCCGAATCCCTCCCATAAAACCCCAGCATTTGTATGACATGACGCCCTAGACAACGAGAGAAGCAGATAAAACTAAGAAGACGAGTAGATGATCAAAAGACGAATTCCAAGAAGACGAGCGTTCCAAGAAGACGAGCGTTCCAAGAAGTCGAGCGTTCCAGGAAGACGAGCAGATGGAAAAGAAGACGACGATCACTACAACGAGATGTGACGACGAGGAGACGAACAGAGCAACATATAGAGAGGACGAGTGACAGTTGCTGACGAGATCGAGTTGAGTAAAGACGTGCTCAAGCGAACGACGTGTGACGACGAAACGACGGTTATCAAACAATAAGATTTCTTACTATGTTAATTAATATTAATAATCAAACTTTTAAATTATAACCTACTTAATAAATAAAAACCCCACATTACTGCACATTATCCCAGAGTCATCCATACCATCGATCTCAGTTTCATCTCCATCATCCGACCCATCTATAAGCTCTCAGCCATTACCATCGACTTCATCATCACTAGTGACATGCTCATCTCATCTCTTATCACAACCTAATCACCATTTAACGCACTCTCCAACACAAACCTTAAATACAATGCCAATGAATTACGTGCTGCTTCCAACTGCTATAATCTACGTAAAAAATAGAGTTGGTGCATTTATGCCTTGCCGAGCAATATTAGATTCAGCTTCTCAGTTAAACTTTATTACTACGCGACTAGCTAGCCAACTTAATTTGAAACTTAGACAATCGCACACACTAATTTCTGGGATCGGGGAATCTTCCATGAACTCTGATAAGGCAGTCGATATTCTGGCGCAATAACGGGATGCAAGCTATCGTGCGTCATTCGCAGCTGTTGTAACCCATAGTATCACTGATTACCAGCCAAATTTCAATATAAATACTATTTCGCTAGCTGACCCTCATTTTAACCAGTCACAACGAATTGATATTTTAATTGGCGCTGGTCTGTTCTTCGAATAATAATCGCTAAAGGAAAATTAATTTGGATAGCACTTTGCCCACGCTTCAATAAACCAAGCTTGGTTGGATAGTATCTGGAGGGATGTCAAGTATGCTAAATCGCAAATCTGTCTTGGCTGCCATTGTCAAGGATCCTGCTGATCATTCAGATGATGACACACTTGCTGCCATAGTAAAGCGGTTTTGGGAGATTGAAGACATTAGTTCAGAAAAACCATCGATGCTGGCCGAGGACTTACGATACGGGCAGCATTTCAAAGAAAATTGCATTAGGCTGGAGAATGGTCAATATTCGGTTCGCCTTTTATCCACTTTAGGATTCGAATCTTCAGGTGACTCCTACTGTCTGGCCCGTCGTCGTTTTAAAAGTTTGGAATCAAAACTAAATAAAAACCCCAATCTGAAAGCGCAGTATTCGGCATTTTTACAGGAATACCTCAACTTAGGCCATATGTCTCTCGCATTAAGGGATCCAGCGGTGCCACAATTTTTCTTGCCTCACCATTCTGTTCAGAAACTTGCAAGCACACGTCTTTGATGGTTCTGCAAAAACTACATCTGGGATAGCTCTAAACGACTTGATTCTAGCAGGACCAACAATTCAGCCAAAAATCTTTAATTTTTTGCTTCGGTTTAGATTTTTTAAAGTAGCTCTTTGTGGAGACATCTGCAAGATGTACCGCTGCGTTCGTGTTTCGTACCCTGATGACTTTTTGCAATGTATCACTTGGCGAGAGAACTCCACAGATAAATTGAGTGTTTATAAACTAAACACAGTAACTTATGGAACCAAGTCGGCTGCCTTCTTGGCTATAAGAGCCATGCATCAGCTCTCTTATGATGAAGAGGAATCATTTCCAGTTGGAGCTAAAATCGTTCGTAGAGATTTTTATGTCGACGATCTAATATCTGGTGGCCATTAAGTTGAAGAGGTGAAAGAAATTCGTCATCAGGTAAAGGAGCTACTGGCGCGCGGCCACTTTCCGATCCGAAAATGGTGTTCGAATGAAGCAAGCGCTCTCGAAGGAGAGTCGGATCGCGATAAAGAGCAATTGATTAAATTCCACGACGGATCAGCTATCGCCAAAGCTTTGGGGTTGGTCTGGGATCCACCTTCGGATAATCTTCTCTTTAACTTTGCACAAATTGGTTTAATAGCACCCATTGTTACAAAATCCAAAATTTGTTTGCAAAAGCTATGGAGCACTAACATGGATTGGGACGACACACTGCCAGAGCCCCTTCTTTCGTCATGGGGGGAGTTGACCTCTCAGTTGTCGATCGTCCAGAACCTAAAATTTCCACGATTCGTAATGCAATCGCAGTCTTCCGTCGAGATGCACGGATTCTGTGATGCTAGCACAGGAGCTTACGGCGCGTGCTTATATTTGCGGTCGGAGGCCAATGGCAATGCTTTAGCACATCTACTCTGCGCCAAGTCTAGAGTAGCTCCCTTAAAAGCTTTAACAATACCAAGATTAGAACTTTCAGCAGCGTGTTTATTGGCTGAGCTTATCGTAAACGTTAAGGAAACCATAGGTTTTCATTGCAGCTTTCACTGCTGGTCGGACTCGTCTATTGTGTTGGCTTGGATTCGGCAGCCTCCGAAGGAGTTCAACGTATTTGTGTCTAATAGAATCGCGAAAATCCAGGAAATGACGAAAGGAATGGCTTGGCATCATGTTCCAACAGACTTGAATCCGGCAGATGTGGTATCGCGCGGATGTACCCCAAAGAATTGCTGAAGCACTCCCTTTGGGCAAATGGACCTCCATTTCTACTGAAAGGAGCGTCGAACTGGCCCTCCCTATTAGATGCAGTAAAGAACCTTCCGGAACGGCGTTCCACGGCGCTAATTGGAACCGTTGGCACTGACATATCTATCAACTGCAAGTTTCTCAACTCATTCGACAAGTTGCAGCGTGTTTTCGCGTACATTTATCGATTCATTTCAAATTGCAGAGCCAAATCATTACCTTCAACCATCTATCTTACCGTTGACGAGCTCAGCTTCGGAATCGTTCTGCTTCTAAGGAGCATTCAACAGGTTCACATAGCGGTGGAGTATGAGGTTCTTAGCCAAGGCAAGCCTTGTCCTCCGAAGAGCAAGTTGATTTCTCTTAGGCCAATACTTAGCTCTGAGGCTTTACTTCGTGTTGGTGGAAGGCTTCAAAATGCGAGCTTGGACTACGAGGCTAAGCATCCGATATTGTTACCCAAGGATCATCCGGTCACCAGAGCGATTATCGTCTATTATCATGAGAAATACTTCCACGCAGGGCCACAGGCGTTGCTCGCTGCTTTACGGCGAAGGTATTGGCCACTTGGAGGCCGAAAGTTCGTGGCTAGCGTCATCAACAAATGCGTCAGATGCTTTCGGATGAAGCCTGTGGCTTGGGTACACGTGATGGGTAGCCTGCCAGCAGATCGAGTTCAGCCTAACCCAGCATTTCACACCACAGGAGTGGACTATTGTGGACCGCTCTATCACAAGACAGAGGCCCGGAAAAAAGCACCCCAGAAGTGCAACATCGCCGTCTTTGTCTGCTTTTCGACGAAGGCTGCGCACTTGGAAGTCGTCCAGGATCTCACAACGGATTCCTTCATGGCAGCTTTGAGAAAATTCATTAGCCTCAGAGGCAGTCCACGTACTATTTGGAGTGATAATGCAACAAACTTTGTTGGCGCTAAACGAGAGCTAGCGGAACTGAAAGAGTTATTTTTGAGCGAACCGTCCACGGCTTCGATAACTTCTTCCTGCTTAGCGAATGGGATTGATTGGAAGTTAAGCAGTTGGCAAAGAATAACACAAATGCAGCAGCTTTTCTGGAAAAGATGGAGCAGAGAGTATTTGTCCCTGTTGCAAGAACGAAGCAAATGGCGGATCAAAACATCCAACATCCAAATCGGTCGTGTTGTATTGCTTCAGGAGGACAACCTTCCACCGATGAAATGGCAGCTTGGGTGCATCCATGAAGTCATACCCGGAAAGGACGGCGTCGTCAGAGTAGCTGTGGTCCGGACAGCTACAGGTCTTACCCAAAGGGCCGTTACCAACCTAGCCGCTCTGCCCATCGAATCCCATTTGGTTGGAAACGTGGCTCTTCCAACGGGGTGCAGACCGCCAGCACCTAGTCAAATGCTCATAGGTGTGCGCTGCAAACGCAGGGCTGTAATGCAGCTTTGTTCTTCGTTTTTCTTATCTCGCTACATTTCTCGCGTTATCTATTCAGCTGAGCTACAGCGAAAACATGTACACAAATTTGAAGTCAAGCTTTCGGCAAGTCAGTTATACAAAATCGCTGCAACTCCGAGCACAGCTAATAAAATCAAGAAATAATTTCAATTGAACCTATCGTGGGTTTAATTTATATTTCTAAACTAAAGGGTGGCATTTTGGTTGTTTTCCCCATAAACAACATTTTTATTTACTAGAATATATGTCCAAGACGTAGAAAACGCTGAAGACAGATCGCTTATAATAACAGAAACGCATTGTCGAGAGGGCTTGATGAAAATTATAAACAAATTAACCGGCTATATTATTGGCCTAACTTATATCTTAAACTAAAGGAGTTTGTTAAGAATTGCACAATATACAATCCGAACAAATATAACAGACATCCAGTGCAAATTCCTATCGGTCAAGCACCTATTCCGGATAGAGAAGGTGAAAGTTTGCATATTGACATTTATTACGCCCAAAATCTTATATTCATCACTTGTATAGATTCATATTCAAAATTTTTAGTCGTAAAAGAAATCCCAAATAGATTCTGCAACAATTCCCATTAGCCAAAACCTTGATGATAGATAACGAACCAAGTTTTTCTTTATCCCAATTTAAATCTTTTATTTATTTATTTATACATTTATTCGCCAATAGATATATCCTTATTTGGCTATCAGCTAACTTAACTTAAAACTAAGTATTAATTAAAAAATATTCCCTAAGTAATTGCCTAAGCACATCCTTCTTGGATCCCCAAACCAATCGAATACTTAGTGGCAAAGAGTTAAAAAGTCTTAAAGATCTTAAGATTGGCTCATTACGCGCATAGTTAGTCCTCGCAGCACTTTCAAAAAATGGGATGATGGTACGGAGACTCCTGGCAGGGATATTGAATTTAATTGGACTATCTATATTACAATTATAACATCATTAATAAAGAGCAAGCTCGCTATCGAACGGCGATCTTCTAGACTGCAGGTATGCAGAAGGCAACATTGGCTAAAGTAAGTTGGCAAAGATTCCGAAAAGTTTAACGGCTGAAGTGCTGATTAGGGTCAATATAAGTACGTATCAGGAAGGATAATTTTTTAACTACAATTCTCTCGAATAGCTTGGCAATATTGCTTATTTTAGCAATCGGCCTGTAATTAGAAACCTCAGGCTTGCTTCCGCCTTTATGAACCGGTAAAATTTTGGCAATTTTCCATCTAGAAATAAATTTACCCTGAAGTAGCGAAGACGAGAAGATCATCTTAAGGGGTTGAAGAAGACTGTGATAAAATTTGTTAAGAAAAAATGAAGAAACTCCATCAATGTCAGGCTTAATGGAGTCGTCAAATTGTGAAATAGCTTCAGAAATGTCATCATCATTAATTTCAAGGGAACCAATATTACACATTTCTGGAATGTTGTTTAGAATTTGCTGGTCATTCCAGTCACAAGCAGGCTCAAAATTGGCCGAAAAAAAGGAAGCAAATAAGTTTGCAATAGTTGTCCCAGAATTAGCTGTAGTATTGTACAGTTGACGGTATTGAAGAGTAAGATTTCTTTGAATTAATAAAACTCCAGAACACATTTGGATTTGACTTTAAGCTTTTTTCAATGTCGGAAATGTATTGATTATAAAGAAATTTATTAAGAAACTCAAATTCCCGCTTATGCTGTCTATATCTATCACGATCCAATGGATTACCCCATCTAATGAACCGTTTATAGAACTTATTTCTTAGATTTTTATATTTCTGGAGACCTTTTGTATACCAAGGAAGCCTATAGGAACCCCGTACCTTGATTGAACACGTGCTGTCAAGAATATTTTTTAAAGCGACAAGAAAGTTATTGTAATTGGTCTCAATGCAAGCATTTGATAGCAAGGAAACCCACTTACGGCAACCAAGCTGGCATGATCAAAATTATACATAGGAATAAAGTTAACAACTGGTAAGAAATTATAAAATTCAATATTAAAGCATAAGGGCTTATGATGAACATCACAACTAGAAATACTAAATTCAGCAAGGTTTACCGAGGAATGAACAATATAATTGATGAATATTAAATCTAGTAGCCTATGCAAATCATTAAAGATGTAAATTATCTGGGTGAGGCCCATACTATAACAATCATCGATAACAATAATTTCATGTGGCTGGTGTACATTGCCAGGCACCATAGCAAGGGATTGCGGATCGCATGACCATACAACTGATCCCAAATTAAAATCTCCTGTCACAACAAGACCAACAGAGTCATCTATGCTGGCATGTAGGCAGGCATGCGCCTGATAAAGCGTAAATCCAGGGGGTATATAAGAAGCAACTATTACAGTCTGCCCAGACAATCCAGATACCTCAACAGCCAACTGGTCCAGAAGAGAGTCTCGTTTGAAAGTACAGCTGCGCAGCAGGAGAAGGTACGATGGACAGCCACGATGACGCCTCCACCTCTCTCGCACTTCATTCTGCTGAAGTCTCTTTCCTTGCGATAGACATGGAATAAATTAGTATCAAAGAACTCATTGGAGTTAAAGTTGAGGTTGATCCAGGTTTCAACCAATATTATTATGTCGTAACCACTGTTGGAAGTGCTCATGAAGACAGACTGAGTTTTAGTTCTCATTCCAGATTTGTTTTGAAAATAAATTTTAAGGCAATTAGTTCCAATTCTTTTGACTGATGAATTCTCAGAAACTGTTGCCATAGTTTCATAACGGAAGTCATGAAATGGTATCGAATAATCCACATGCGGCCTTTTCCTCGCAAGTCCAAAAAAGCCATTCAGAGCCGTACGCAATATTCCAGTCCGGATACGTATTGGTAGTGGAAGATTATCATTACGAAGGTTATAGTTGCAATCCATTCGTCCAATCGTAGAAGACCAACTTGCAGATACTTCCAGAGTGCCGTTGGGAGCGCAATGCAGAAAGCGCCTCATCAAAGAGAGGCAACAGAAGAGAAACTTGTGGAGAGAGCAAGCGTCCGTAAAAATGTAAGATTTTAAAATCCCCCGTTGGCAACCATGAGGAAGTGAGCGGAACTCCAAAAACACCTGTAAACCATCCAAACGTCTGCCGAAGCGCCGATGCAGCGGGAGGTGAAGGGAGCGCAACGCGGAAGAGAGCGCTATATAGCAGCGGACTCTTTTCAAGTAAGGAGCTGCATAAGGAAAAGGGCAATGTCATCCGATTTTGTTGTTGTAGCAAATATGGGTGCGAAGAGAGTAATAATTCAACGCAATCGCTCAGCCATCCACGAGTAAAGCGAAGCAGCGAGACAGCAGGAAATGGATAGAGCGCCAATATGAGAAGCGCGCTACTATCATATGCATTAGGTACATCAGAAAAAACAGCCGTCAAGAGCGACTGAGCGTATGAAGCTGCATGATGATGAGAGAGCGAAACTCCGAAGAGAGCGCCGTATTGTTGTTGATGCGAAAACAGCTGCGGCTGCGCGCCTTGATTCGAAACGATGTAGAGGACGAGCGGCCTAAGCACCAGCTTAAGCATTTGTTGTTGGTGAAGAGGTTGAGAACTGCAGTTTTAAATGATGCACTAAAGTGAACCAATAATGACGTCAGAGCCAGTGACGTCGATTACTGGGGGTTTTTTGATTGAAGCTTGGCAGGGGTAGATGTACGCAATGATTCACCACCCAATGTGTCCACCACGGTCGACTCCAAGTGCTCTCTCTCCCTGTGGATGAATCGGCTCACCTTAACTGATTGTGGCCAGAAATCATCGCTGATGACAGTCTGATAATACTCCTCCGGGACTCCAAGCTTAAGATCTACATCTTTTTTGTTAGTGAATAGCATGAAACAACTTTTACTTTTAACTTGTCCGAAACAAACTTGCACAGCGCCTCTGGCTTTGTGTTTACAGCGAATTTGCCAATATGCAAAAATCTTTTGCTGGGCAATACTGCAAGTTGATCACAAGAGAGCGCCGAACCAATAATATGCTTCTTGTTGTTACGATTCTTTTTATTTTTCTTGGAGACAACCGTAAAGCACTCATTGGGAGGGTTATGGTCTGAAACAACGGGATTGGTATGATGGGAAGTAGATGAAGCCGGAGGTTTATTGGCAACTTTTTCCTTCTTCCGCTTGTTGGTGTTAACATTAGCCGGGGCATCCACAGATTCAGGAAAAGCGATTTGAAACTTTGTATTTAAGTGCAAGTATAGGCTTTTAAGTTCACGATGTTCTTCAATGATTTCGTCTGTTTTTGAGTGCGAATCATTGCTCACTACACAGCTATCACATTGCCATAACAGATTTGGCATAATAGTTAGCAATTTTATTGCCTCTTCAGGTAAATTAACACAAGAAGTGTGGAAAGTGCGATGACAAAGCGATGAACATCGAACCGCCTCAAAACCACGAAGTTGCGCATGCGTAACGGCAACATTGCACTCAGAGCACGTAAATGGGGTCATAACGAAATGAAAAACGCGTCTGCTCGCAACGAAAGCTGATCAGATACTGATCTTTTGCACAAAGAAACGGAATATATTTATTTTATGCAGATCCTCGACATAGTGCTTCCAACGGACAAATTGAAAGGGCACACTCTACTTTAACAGAAATTGCACGGTGCATTAAAGATGAACTTAACTTAGTTGATTATTCCGAAATAGTAATTAGAACAGCACTAAAATACAACTTATCAATTCACTCTATTACCAATAAACGACCGTATGATATATTATTTAATAAAATCAAACACGATAAAATTCCCCAATTTTTAAACCAAGCACAGAATAAAATGTTACATTTTCATAATAAAGACAGAAAAGAAAAGGACTATCACGTAGGACAAGTAATTTACAAAAAGATACACGGGGAAAGAAATAATCTTAATTCTAGATATAAAAAACAGGTAGTTAAGGAAAATCATCCTAATAAAGTTATTATTAATAACAGAAACCGTACGATTCATAGAGATAATATTAAATTTTAAAAAAATTAACCTATCTTAAATCCAGATAATGAATAATACAACCAAATCCGAAATTATGGATTACACAAACCATAATTTCTTTCTTTACAAGGATACCAAAGAAGTCCTCATTTATTTATTTATTTAATTTAAGTTATTATAAAGATATTATTACTCTTGAAACTGAATTTTTAAACAGTCATAACGTTCAGAATTCACAATGGGAAATACTTCACGATTTAAAAATTATTAAAATACTTATTTCTCAAATAATACCGACTATATCAAAAAGAGGCATTAATGAATTAGGCACAACTTGAAAATGGATAGCAGGAACACCAGATCATGATGATTAAATAACAGTTCAAAATAAATATCAATTCAGTATTAATCCCAAAATATTTAAAAAAATAAAAACTCTATCTGATAACTTTAAAACCGCCTTTATAGGTAAAGAAATTCCACTCAGAAAACACCGCCTCGTTTGCTGACTTACGATCTTATGAATTTAATGGACACAATTACATTATCAAAAATAGATGTTTCAACACAAAAATCGTCAACAATGATGACATACAAGAAATTTATAAACATGAACAAAAACCTGCTTTTATTTCTGATCTATTTATATATCTGAATTTAAAATCGTTTTGCACCAAGATCTTATTATTATATATATTAAATACCCTATAATAATCGACCGTTGTGAAGTTTACAGCTCAAGATCCATTTCTCACAGTGATGGAAAATTGTTAATCAACAATCATGTCGCAAAATGTAAAAATAAGTTTTATGTAATGTCTAATTTTAAGACGGAATTATTTAGCAACTATTGCACATTAAGCCCAGAAGATTCTTGTTTTACCAGATTACTAAATGGAGAAAAATCTTTATGTAATACAATAAGAGAAAAAAATAAAAATGTAGATGTAATCCAGGAAGGAGCCATTTTTATAAACGGAGAAAATACAGTTAATGACACTCATTTAGATGGGTCTTATTTAATAACCTTTAATGGCACCACTAAAATAATAATAAATACTACACTAATGACGACAATAAGATATTGGAATACATCACTGCACGAAAAAATACTGACTTTAAATCCTTTTATTCAAAATAAACAAACTCAAATACCAATTACATTAATATTGATCATAATCGCATTTTTATATTTAATTACCATGCTTCTATTTAAATACAGAAAATTCTTAATATTCGAACCACGGCAAATTCACGTTGAAACACAACCAGAAACTAATATCCCCGACAATGAAAATACGGTAGAGGAAAATAACATTGTCGAATTGGCTTATCAGCTACATTCATTATACCCATCAGTTCCAATGAATCGGGACGATCCAATTTAGAATGGGGGAGTTATATGACACATTATTTAGGTGCCCTTGCCCAATTTATAATCAACTTTGAGCCAAGAGCTTTTTCCATTCTTTAAACAAAGCCTCCAATCGATTGCCACCCAGATCAGTTTCACACTCTCCGCTTTAAACGGATTCTGTAAACATCCAAGCCGATATTGTAAACACAAGAGAATAAGAAATTAAAAATAAAAAAATAATTTTTTTTAAAAATTCACCCTTGCGGCTGACGTCATGCGGTGTTTAATGCGGCAATTATTTTTACGTTCACGATTTGTTGACTGGCGCCGGATGCTTTGAGGATCTGCTAGGCTTTTGAGACGAAGATTCTCAGGTTGTGCAAAAGGCAGGTTTCAAATTGGCAAAGTGGTTTTCAAACTGCCCTGAGTTATCAGCATCTTTTAGCGCTGTAATGCCACTTACGGCAGACTTAGGCGTAACTAAGACCCTTGGCGTGGATTGGTAACCGGATAAGGATTACTTTCGATTTCGGCTGGATAAGTCGGGGACTGTTCGACTTTTCGACCCACTTGGCGTCTTGTGTCCTTTGGTCAGTAACTGACTTTTGTTGCAGTAACTGTGGCTTCGATCAGGTCCGGACTCAAATTAGACCACTAAGAATTAGAGTCTGACATAACCACTGATGCGTTCTTGTTGGCCTTTCAAAGGTTCGTGGTATTCGCGTGGTAGTCGTCGCGGTATTCCGGAGAAGGTGTTGTGCGACATCGCTACCAACTTAGTCGCCGCAGATCGATACATGAGGTAGTTCCGAGCCCGTCTGGAGGAGCAGGGAGCGCTCGTCGTCGTCGCCGAAGACAACCTTTTGCCCCAGCAGTGGAGGATAGTTGTAGGGCGAGAGCGGGAGCCAATAAAGCTTTCGTTCCTTGGGAACTCGCCCCACCACTCGCCACCTTAACATAAAGTAGGTTTTAAGAGAAAATGTTAGAATAAAAAAGCAGTGATCTATTAAACTCCTTCGAGGCCACTGCTTATCGTTGTTGATCTTTCGCAATTTTCGCTGAATAAATTGAACTGAAGAATAATACCTTGAATTCCACCTAAAAAAACACCACTAAACTGGAGTACAAAGTACTTTTGTACAATTCAGTCCTTAAACAAATTTGGACATATAGCCTCAAACTAATAACTTAGAAATATTTCAAAAAGCTCCATCAAAGATATTGAGAACTATAAATGGGGACCCGGGGAACATGCGGAATGATAATACTCACAAAGATGAAAAATGATCCGTTAAAGACGAAATCGATAAGGTGAAAACTAAGAAAAATGTCAAGCATCAGGCCCATCCTAATAAGCTTGCGCGGTCCTCAAGAGACCTCCCCACCCACCAACAATAGCTGGCCGTATTTTAAAAAATGTAATTTTAAATAACAAAAAAATATTAGATTAAAATTTGCCAACTTGTCTTTAGTCTTTAAGAGAGAAAAGGCACATAATAAAAGAATTATTTTGAAAATTTCGATAGATATGACCGAAGCACCGACACAGAGTGCAAGGCCTAAGGTTGCGTAAGTATTGCCAGAATCTGCATTTTAAATCCCAAATTTCTAGCTTTTATAGTTCCGGACTTCCGATATTACAATGCGAGTAACGAGTAAACAAATGTCGTCAAACATTTTTCGTATTCTTAGCTATAACGCGGAACCCTTAGCAAATGGAACATAATTTTGTATAGGGCTTTTAATAAGAAAAACCCAAATATAATAGAACAATTGGTTCGTGGACATTTCAAAAAATTCGATTTTGTGTTTTAGTATATTCTTTATGAGGTAATAAATCGTACTTTTCCCTTAAAGTGTTCCCAAAAAGTGAAGGATGAATTGGGCAATGTGATTATGATGGATTTATTTTAATTTGTGTTTGTTCTTCAGAAAAACACAAATAAACATAAAGTGTAAGATTTTATGAGCTGTGTGAATGTCAGGTTAATTGGTCCAGAGCACTAATCTCTGATCTGCTACTCAAACCCGACAAGGGTGCAGTTCTTAGCAGTTTAAGTGGCTAATTGAGCTGCCAAATATTATCGCTTAAGATGTGTCTCGCACACTGCACCAAGTACTCTTGTGCTGGAGTCAAAAGATAACTATACTAAGATAAAACTAAAGGCAATATCCGATGAATAATTGTTGTTTATTTGATTTGATAAGACTTGTAGAGTAGTATCAGTATCTAGTGCACATTATTTAATGTTGTGGGCAATGAGCTAAGGGGACTTATAAGGAATGGGATGAACTCCGACCCCGTACGGCGAACTGAGCGCAGGGCGCAGCAAGGTGCACGAACCCCAATTTCCGAAAAGGGTTAAAATAAATAGAAGCCCAAATTGTGGTAATTACGTCTTGGTTTGGGTTGGGCACACCTCACGCATAACGCTCTATTTCTTTATCCTTACACAAAATTATTTTCCGAACGATTACACACTGTTTCTTATATGGAGTTAAGCGAATAATTCGATCCCTGGAATTTCAAAGCAAATCTACTTATTGGTCTAATCTACTAGGAGGAGATTATTCGTTTTCTTTTTCATTGTCACAGAAAGAGTGCAAGTTTTATTCATTAAACCTTAATTTTTGTTTAGGATTTTAGGTCAGGTTGGCACTTTTGTTGATAGCAGTGGATAGGTCAATCACAATAAAAGAACGTTTTATCATAGTACCATTTAATTAGTGACCTCGGAGCAGCCTTGATTATTTGGAATTTCATTGTCATAGAGATATTTTAAAACACTGACCAGTACTTATCATTGTTCACACAAACTGTACAATACCCAGAACACGTAGATGCCAGTGAAATCAAGAAATAGTTAACAATAACGTTGTAGCCAAAACTTTTTGTGATCATGAATATCATGAGAATTGCTTAAAAGAGAGTTTAAAGACCTCACCAAACTTTCACACATGTAAATTGGCGTGCACTTATCAAACAGTTACAAACTTAGCTGAAGAACTCTTAGCAGCTCATATACACCATCGATACCCTTTAGGAGTAGGGGATACCGAATCCTTTTAGGGGGCTATACCTCCAGAAACTCGCAAGCTCGAGGACAAGGAAGACCCAGGAGAGGATACGAACTAGATCCGTGTGGCGTAACCAAATAATTTATTATTGAATACAGCGCAAAATTTTAATTATGTCAGTCAACCATCCAAACTCAAAAAAAAGTTTTATTTGACCAATTTACTGCTTATATAGCAAAATCGCTGCCGACACAATTAGCTTCACTTCAAGTTAATGCAGGGTCATCTCAAAGTAATAAAGCGCTGGAATCAGTAATGGGGCAAACATTGCTCCAGAAAAAAGTGGGAAACATAATCTTAAACTGGCGTGTCAGATTTGATAGCACAAGAGATCATTTATCGGCTAGTGAATTTATATATCACGTTAAATCCTTAAAAGCTCAATCAGTTCTCCAATGAACTATCGACGAAATAAATGCGCGGTAATCCACGATGAAATTAAAGAAATGGAAGGCGCTAAGCCAACTTAGTTCGAAGCAAGATGGTTTGTTGGAATTGCGATAACTGCCTAGCACCACGTAGAATATATTGCTTTGGCTTAGGAGCTAAGAATATCCTTAAGCCGCACTGTAAGAAATGTAATCCTCAGGAAAACCGAAAGTGGAATGCGCAGGCTTCCACCGAGTAAGCGCGTTCAAAATTTTTTGAAGGTTAGAGATAGAATTTTTGGAAATATCCAAGCTTTAGAGTTAAAGAACAAGCCCAAACGATCCACATTTAGATTAAAAACTTCTGAAAACAAGAAAGAAAGCAATCTTCGGCAAGCCGAAGTTCATATACCCTTGCAGCTATTGCAAGAATTAAATACTTTTGAAAACATTAAAATTATGATTTTCTTGCGTATATGTTGAAAAACAATGAAGCTATGATAATTTGCAGCTCAATTATTAGATAGTTATTTTATATAATTTTATTATTTCTATGGGAGCTATGTGATATAGTCGTCCGATTTTGATGAAATTTAAAACGTAATGCTGAAATAATTACCCAATACTATATGTCGAAGAACTAAGAAAAAAATTAAAGAAACAGCTAAGTTATAATTTTTTTTCATTCTTTTTCCGATTGTTCCAATAGGAGCTATATGACATAGTCGTCCGATTTTGATGAAATTTAATTCTGAAATAATTAACCATTACTATATGTCGAAGAACTAAAAAAAAAAAAATAAAAACCAGCAAAGTTATAATTTTTTTAAATTTATTTTTCCGATTGTTCCTATGGGAGCTATATGCTATAGTCGTCCGATCCGGCTCGTTCCGACTTAAATACTACCTGCAATAGAAAGAAAGTTTCATGCAGATAGCTTTAAAACTGAGAGACTAGTTTGCGTTGAAACGGACGGACAGACGACGGACCATTGCATAACTTTGGGGGACTTAAGTTTCTTAGCAACATTATTGGTGTACCAATTTTAAGCGAAGAACGTGCAAAGTCAATCCTGTTGGATTCTGCATGTTAAGAAATTCAGTAGGATAATGCACAGTATCTTCTACCTCAGTTACAGTGTCAACTGATTTGTATGTAACTTCCTCACCATTAAATGATTTTGAAAGATGATTATTTATTGAAGCAGCTCTGTCATTCCTTGACGCTAATATTACTTCTTCTGAAAGCCAGTCCAATGAGTTGTGAACGATATTTGAAATATCTGGAAAAATGCTTGATGTAAGTTCTTCCAAAGTGTTAACAACTGTACCTAAGCTTGATGAAATTATTATTTTTCCATCAACATTTGAATAATCTCCATCTCCTATTTTAAGTAAAGTTTGGACAAAAACACCGGCCGTTCTATCACCTAGTAAGTGCACACGCATATTTTTCGAAAGAGCCAAATTTGAATTTTAGACCACAAAGTGGACGATTTTATGCAAGATTTTATTTCATCGGCCCTTGTACCACTGGGTACAACTGGGAGCATTTGTCGAAAATCTCCAGCCGTTAGAACAGTTATACCTCGTATTAATAAGTCACCTTGTCTAACTTTTGACATTAGCAAATTTAAAAGAAACGTTTTCCCTGTGCCAGCATCCAAGAAATACATTGGACCGTTTTCGGATCTAACGCTTTCGAAAATCGTTTTAAAACAGTCTTTTTGGTCTGGAGTAAGAGAATTTTCATCATGGCTTACTTGAACTTCATTAATTTCGTAATTCATTTCTCTTACGTAATCCCTGTTTTCCAAAACCTCTTGATCTCTGTTTAAATCGGGTAAACCATAACTTGATAAACAATTTCCACAATGTTAGATCTTCAAGGCAAATTAAACATTTATTGAAAACTTTCTATCAGCCCGGGATCTATATCGCCATCTATTCTCCTTTGTATTTTGTACAATATATCTTCTGAAAGTCTTTCCTTGTACTTATTCCAAAGACTTATGGCATCAGATAACTGGCAATGAGTGAACATTATTGCAAAAATTTCGCGCAATTTATTTGGAGGCTGGCATAATGATGCTTCTGCCAAAGTAAAATTCCAGTGCTTATCGTCTTCAAGTAAGCCTAAGCTTGCAAGCCAATTGGAATGTATCATACAAAAAACCATTACCAGTTTTTAAAAATGAGAATGACGTTGAACCCTCACCTTCATGAAGTAAAAGTCTTAAGTAAAAGCACTCACTGTTATTAGGACGTATTGTATACACACGACTCCAAAAATCCTTTTTAACACCAGAAAAATTTGGCACATCTGACCCCATTTTCCTTCTTTGGAACTTGTTCTTAGCCTATATGAAATAGGAAGGCACCCCAACATAAATAAGTGTTTTGGCAAAAGAGTCAGTTTTTCAGAGATCGAAAATCTCTGTTAGTGTTGTCTGGGCGGATTAGCTAACTGATTTGCTAAGTGATTTGGATTATTAAAGTCAAAATATATCCGTTGTTCCTTTTCCAAATGAACATTTAATAGGAAAAATAGGATAGATGCTAGAGTTCTCCATACCGCCTCAGAACTATTTATATACCGACCACTTTGATACATATGAATTTCATCTTTAGGACTCTCCACTGAAACTGTTACTTAGCCACTGCCCTTGATAACATATTTACATACACATTTTATGGAAATTACTGAGATGCAATGCTCTACATTTATATGAGCTCCAAAAGTCCTTAAAAGTACACAATTGTATGGCACAATCCAACGATTGTCAATATTTTTACCGTTGATTTCAACAGTAAGCCCTCCATCGCTTGGCGCTCTCCGCCGATATTAGGGATAACCATCTATTCCTATAATAGTTTCATTAAGATACTGTCTAGGGATTTTTTTTTACATTTTCCTTCATTCATACATGGCTAGTTAATAAACATTGTACCGCACGGTGCATGAATCATGTTAGCCTTAACGATCTCATATAGCAAGGGATCCTGTTGTAAATCAGGAATTTCAGCACTAATGTAAGACTCGATTTGATCGGCCATAATTTTAGCCTTCAACCCAATAAGTATGTGGACATGGGGCAGACCAAGTTTTTGCCATTCAATAGAATACATTAAACACTGTTCTTTACCAAACAATCGGCTTTTAACCAACAGCGCCATTAATGTTTTAACTTTTAAAACATCCTGAGGTTTTTAGCCTGAAAACAACTCATTCGTTATTTCTTCCCATTCAGGGTTAAAGGTAAATGTTTTAAAGTGGTCAGGTCGGCCATAATGTCGAACAAATGTCATAGAATCCTGGGTCTTTTCATGCATATATCGAGGAGAGGTAGAGAAGTAGAAGGTAAAATCACCATCTGACCAAGTTGAGTCACATCTGCATTTCCCTTACCTATATCGTCTTAAAGATGTATGTAACTTTCTGCTTTCAATTTTTTTGATTTACTCGAATATAATTAAGCCGTTCAGTTCCCATTTTTGCACTCATATCAACTAAAAATTGATTAATCAGAGCTCTAAAATAATGCAAGTGATTGACTTCAGTCTCCCTGAGCATTATTCGATAACTGTAAAATCTTAATGCAGGTAAAGTCTTCTTTAGATCATTTTTTGTTAATGAATCACGTTGGGGAACATTTATGGCATATCCATCATCTCCGAGGCAAAAAATTAATGGATATTGTAGACAGTCATAAGATCGGTGAAGTTCACTAATTCTCTTAAGTTTGCTAATATGACTCTCAATAACAATGTCCCGGCTTTGAAATTGTTGATCAACCAAAGCCACTTCATTTGTTTGAGGTGCATTATCTATGAGCATTTGCTGGCTTTTTATCAGCATTAACGACCATTTTGAATGCTTTGCAATTAAAATCTTTAATGTATGGATTGCATTTATGCAACACAGACTGTAGAGATTAAATGCTTAGAATAGATGCCAGCTGCAGAAGCGTCAATCTGTTTCACGATAAAGACAAGACAAAGCGAAGCAGAGCCTCGATAGCGGTCACTCAAATCCTTGCTAACATGGGCTTGGCTGAGGTCGTCCGTTTTTAAAAGGAAGGAGATTAGTTAACAATACAACGGTTAACTGCAAGAGAAGTTGGGCAGTGCACGAAGGTGAAGAGGACGAAAACTTACGACGGTCGTGATCTGTACGAGCTAGGGTAAGATTAAGTTTTCTCACTTTGTAAGCTGACCTCCAAACAATAAAAGCATTTCCTCTAAGTCGAGCGATATTTGTTCTTCATTCACTGCGAGTATCAGAGCCGAGGCTAGGACCCAGCAATCAGTTAGTTCGTCTTCTCGAAGGAGATCAGCCGCGCTATTGACACCGATCGTGGCCACCACCTGTTCTCGTTCCGCACTCTACAGCAACCGAGACGATCACAAGGTGTACTGGTCGTTGTGGGCACCAACTTGCCGCAACACCCATCTTATAACCAACTTCTCCGTGAGCAGCGACTAGCCACTGCCCCTGCAAGAGCTGTGCAGGCGATGACAGTGGACCGGTAAACGATTTGGGAGTTCTTCTTGACCCAAAATTGAAATGCGACTGTCCCACAAAGGCAGGGGTACGCCTGCTCTTCATTATATGTCAGTGGACCGGTAAACGATTTGGCCTAAAATTGAAATGCGACTGTCACAAAAAGTCTTAACACAATGTTGGGCACAAGGCAGCGATATGGACGACTATATTTATAAAAACATACAAATTAAGCTATACTTAATAAGGCTATGAGTGCTCTTGGTTTTATTAAGCGATTGTCCAATGAACTTGACGATCCCTATAAAATTAAATTATTTATATTGGGCTCCCGTTTGAAGTCCTCAATATTAAGTACACATTGATCGTTTTGAGTCAATACAAAAAAAATTCTTCTTTTGACCTTTGAGGTTTGAACTGGGAAACGTAAGATTGCCCTCTTACTATTACTATTGGTTAATTTACCTACTTTGCTGTCCAAGGTGATATTGACTCCATAAAATGTGCCTTTTAGACCCATCCGCAACTACCATCCTGCATGGCCTGCATGGACCCTTTTGTGTTCTCTGTAATAACTATAATATTCTATATAATCAAGTTTGCTTTTCAACCTCTATCCCTGTCTTAAAAACTACAGTTTTAACATATTTGCACCGTACTTAGTTTTATTTTTTTTATAAATGTCTCTGTATTATTTTATTTGTATTTTCCCCGCGAGCTCGATAACTGCCCACTATGCTAATAGGGGTCGTGCTTGGTTTCGTTGGGCCACTGTTTGTAATGTTTATAGTTCTTCAACGTTCAACAATATTTATACAAAAAGTTGATAAATCTCTAAGGCTGTGTACGTAAAAATTATGTTAGGGCTGCGTGATTAGCATTTGTCAGTACCTTTTTAATGACATATATTACTTGTCTGCAGCTTTACTAGCTTAGAATAGTTATAGCCGCGCAAAGCTTCCCTATTTAAATAACTCGAAATGACCTACCCAACAAAACTATTCCAGAATTCTAAAACAACACCTTACAATTTTTTTAAGCTGACAATCACCGAAAAATTTTAATTTTTAAATATACCAAAAAATAGTTTGAAAAAATTTTGGACGGAGCATCGGATCCAAGCAAATTGGGTGTCATTCGATGCGTGTTTTCAACAAAATTTTAACTGTTCTAAAAAAGAGTTGGTAATATGCCTCTTTCATCGCCCAGTTTATTCTCCTAAAATTTTGGTATGCAATCCTTATTTCTTAGCAATACCTTTCGATTGGTGTATTACTCGTTACAGCAGATTATCAATTCTGCGGCTATATATATATTTAATTTGACTGGAATTTGAATTCAACTTGCGCTGCATAAGAGCTAATAGAATCCGCATTTAAAATCCCTAAGCCCTAGCTTTTATAGTTTCCGAGATCTCGACGTCCATACAGACGGACAGTCGGGCAGACGGACAGACAGGCGGACATGGCTATATCCACTCGACTATTGATCCTGATCAAGAATATAGAAACTTTATATGGTCGGAAACGCTTCCATCTATCTGGTTTACACTTTAAAACTAATACTCTACTCTACGAATAACGGATACCAACATCATGTAGGGCACAAGGCAGCGATATAGACGACTATATTTATAAAAACAAACAAACTAAGCTAAAAATCATTTTTCCCGGTTGTTCTTATTGCAACTAGAAAATAGTCTTACAATCGAAACGATTTTTCAAATTAATAAGTGAACACTGCACTGCAGTATCTGTCGATTTTTATTAAGTCTGCTGCACTCAAGGAGTACGGTAAAAAAAACGACTTAATAAAAATTTTACATTTTCGTAAGATATTGTAAATCTAACAAGTACACAAAAATGACATTACGATTATTATAAAAATAACTATGTAATCTTCAGATTACCAATGTGACTGACGAAGACTAAGATGTACGAGCAAGGGCTCGAGCTCAAAAATAACATACAGCCGCGGTCAAACATCTACAACCGATATGTTTAACTTGCTAATTAACTATACCACCAGCTTTCATATTGTTGATATTTAAGCAGATGAAATCCCACAGAAGAACTCTGTACTTTGAACATTTGTTTTGTAAGGAAGTTATAAGGCTGGGGTCGACTCAGTCTAGAAGGGTAACTTTACAAAAAATTAAAAAAGTTGCTAGGACATGGCTTGGGTGAATAGCGAGTTGACGACAGGTGTAAGCTGACAGTCGCTCGGTTAAAATATTGGCTGTGAGCACCTGTGGGCGAGCCGTCAAAAATCGTTGGCGGGCGCTCGCATGCCCACTGGTGGGACTCTTGGTCTTGGGTTCGTCACAGTCTAGGCAGGGACACTTTACAGACGTCGTCGGTCGCTTCTGGCTGAGTTCTATCCAGGCTCGGTTAGCCTTTGCCAGGTGATCGCAACTGCCGTCGTCGGAAGGTGTATTGAAGGCCGTGTGCTCCTTGGCGCTATTTCCGCTGAGGGAGCAACTGTTGTCTGGCCCACCCGACAACGGGGCTGTTCAGGCCAGAGTCACCTGAAGATTCTGATCACCTTTACGGCCTTGTCCAGGTGAGGTGAAGGGCTCCGTGGTGAGACGAGACCTGGGGCAGTCGCTTCACGCAGTGGGATGTCTGGCTGGGACTAGGGGGTGAGAGCTTAAAGTCTCTCAGCTAAGATGGGGCTCTCAGATGGTCGCTAGAATTTTACGATCCGAAGCTACAGAGTGGTGAGCAGGATGAACAATCCATCACCAGCATGGACATTGGGGACGACCAAGGGGATGGGCACCCTATGTCATCCCAAGAGCTGGCCCAGGAGCTCCTCCTGGACGAATGCTGCGAAGAAGCCGAGGTTACCGTGATAGACGGTGGTGGAGAGACTTGCTCTCTCTCTTCACCAGACCTCACGGAGCATCAAACCTCGGAGTGATGGCTGCAACAAGCAGCACTCGGCTAGCCCAGGTAAACATCCATCGGGCCAAAGCAGCATCTGCTGTCTTGGCGAGGATGTTCACCTCCCAACACCTCGGGCTAGCCCTTGTACAGGAGCCATGGTGGCACCATGGCATAAAAGGCCTGTACACGAAGGACACTAAGGTAATATGCGATCCAGGAGGATCACCTCCCAGATCATGCATCGTTATAAGGAAAGATATCAAATATAGTATCTTTTCAGAGTTCATGAGCAGAGACTGCGTCGCCGTAACCATCAACGGCACAGAAGCTGCACCGAAGCTAGAAGTGGCCTCCGCCTACTTTGCCGGGGAGGAGGCCTGTCCACCGCCAGGAATACCCGGGCTAGTGGACCACTGCCGGACGAACAAGATCCCCCTCATCATAGGATGTGATGCCAACGCACATCACGTGATCTGGGGTAGCACGGATGTCAACAACAGAGGTGAGCAATTACTAGAATTTATTTTAAACAATAACCTAGAGATCTGTAATGTCGGCGCCAGGCCGACATTTGTTACTAGGGTACGAGAAGAGGTGCTAGACATAACTCTAGTAACCAATTCTTTTAAACCCCACATTAAGAACTGGCATGTGTCACCAGAAGAATCAATGTCCGACCACAGGACAATTTTGTTTGAATTAGCCTTCAAAACAAAAAAATGTAACCCTAAAAGAAACCCCAGAAAAACAAACTGGGACAAATTCAGGTCAACTCTAGAGCTCAATCTTTCCAACGAACCGTCAGGATACCCTAGACATCCCTTGGAATTAGACAGAGCGGTAGACAACCTGGGCCACAAGATAGTAAATGCCTTTGAAGACAGTTGTCCTCTAGGCAGACAGAGGCGGGAAACAGACGCACCATGGTGGAATGCTAGTCTTGAACGAAAGCAATGGCTAAAAGTGCAGCGGATAGTAATTTAGCCCTGAGGAAAGGGAATAACACCTTCACCTCCACGGATCGGGAGAAATTAGAATTGCTATTTGACACGCATTTCACGGGGAATACTCCCACTATGGGAAACGCAAGGCGTGATCAACATAGAACCCCTAGGACAGTAGCCAGTGACTGGGCAGCAGCCAAATCTATAGTTACGCCCGAGAAACTCAAATGGGCTATTGGAACCTTCCAACCATTTAAATCACCGGGATTAGACATGATCTCACCCGCTTTCTTACAGCAGGGGCAGGAACTACTCCTAACCCGCCTAAGAAGACTAATGGTGAGCAGCCTAGCCCTCGGGTATATCCCAAGTGCATGGTGCAGCGCTAGGGTGGTCTTCATCCCCAAGATCGGGAAGAAAGACATCACCAGCCCAAAGTCCTTCAGACCTATCAGCTTAACTTCGTTTTGTCTTAAAACGCTGGAAAAACTGGTAGACTACAACATCAGAAGAACAGCTCTCAGAGACTGTCCGCTGCAAAACACACAGCATGCATATAGAGCAGTCAACAGACACTGCACTTTATCAACTATGTCGCACCCTAGAAGGGGCAATGGACAGCAAAGAAATAGCTATCTGTGCCTTTCTAGACATAGAGGGAGCCTTCGACAACACATCACATGATGCAGTTCGAGCTGCCCTGTCCAGAAGGAACATAGACACTACTACGAGCAAATGGATTGGCAACCTACTTGAATCCAGGCAAGCAACATGTACACTGGGTTCGGAAAGAGTGACAATTGCTTCCAGCAAAGGCTGCCCGCAAGGAGGAGTACTGTCCCCTCTGCTATGGAGTCTGCTAGTAGATGACCTTCTCAGCAAACTTGCTGGAAAAGGAATCCAATATCAGGGATACGCCGATGACATCGTGATAATCGCCAGAGGCAAATTTGAAGCGACACTCTGCGACATCGTCCAACTAGGACTAAGGACAACGCTGGACTGGTGCAGGGAGGTTGGACTCAACTTAAATCCTGCTAAGACAGTCATCGTTCCTTTCACAAGGAAGTACAAACTACAGAGAATGAGACAAATCTCACTGCTAGGAACACTTATAGAAACTAGCCGAGAGGTTAAATATCTAGGAATCACTTAAGATAGTAAACTGACTTTCGCTTCCCATGTCCAAAAGACATTGGAAAAGTGTTACAGAGCACTCTATACCTGTCGGAAAATTGCTGGGAAATCCTGGGGAACCAGGCCTCAGATAATACGATGGCTATACTTAATGATCGTGAGACCAATCCTCACTTACGGAGCACTTGCATGGGGCAAACGAGCTAAGCTCATCAGCATGCAAAACCAGCTACAAAGACTTGCCTGCGTATGCATGACAGGGGCAATGCGGACCTGTCCTACAACTGCCTTAGAAGTTTTGATGGAGCTAACACCACTCCACTATGTGATTGATATCCAACGCAAAGCTACACTCCTGAGAATAAGCACTGAGGGCACAGGTAGTGGTTGCATTCTAAATAACAGGGATGCGACTAATCTGTTAGGTGAGGTGCCCCTAATACTCCACCCTAGGGATGAAATGACAGCCGAACTAGTATTTGAGCAGAAGTTCACAGCACACCTAGGCAATAAGAAAGATTGGACCACACTGTCTGAAGTGCACCCGATGGCTAAACACACCATTGCATGGTACACAGATGGATCCCTGACACAACAAGGCACGGGCCTTGGAGTGGTAGGGCCTCGCATAAAATACCACGAATCCCTTGGCCAATACACCAGCATATTCCAGGCTGAGGTATGTGCCATTGGACGTTGTGCGGAGCTCAACATACAGCGTGGATATAAGGAAAAGGACATATCGATCCTTTCGGACAGCCGAGCAGCAATTACTGCTTTACATAGCAACAAAATCACCTCGAAGCTAGTCCTAGAGGTGAAGAGTAAGCTAAATATACTGGGCAGCCGAAACAGGCTGGCCCTCAGATGGATTACGGGACATAAGGGTATATCCGGAAATGAACTTGCCGATAAAATGGCAAAACTAGGAGCCGAACAGCCCCTGGTAGGCCCAGAGCCCTACTGTGGCATAGGGAGGCACACTATAAAAGAATACCTTAGGAAAGTGGAAGGCGCCATGAGACAAGAACACTGGAGAAATACCCCAGGCCTAAGGCAAGCCAAAACACAAATAAATAACAACTGGGGAAAAATTCACTAAGGATCGTTACCGGGTTACTAACCGGGCACTGTAGACTGAAAAGTCACCTAGGTAAGATGGGAATAACCAGCAGTAGAACTTGCAGATTCTGCGACATAGAGGACGAAACCTCTAGACACATCATTGCAGACTGTCCGGCGTTAGCAAGTATAAGATGTAAAATCTTAGGAACCAGAACTCTTACACCTGAGCTCCTAGGAAGAATCAACCCACTAAAACTCCTCGACTTTATTCGAGGAAGCGGGTTGATATCTGAGCTGTAGGCTCTGAATGGGGGTACAATAGATCTTACAGGTCGCGGTACACTGGACACCCCGATATTAATAATATACAACTTCCCAAGTCCGCCCTTATTTGGAAATTTGCGCGCCCGTTTGGAGTCCCCAATATCAATATCACATCGATTGTGTTGAGTCGGTACAAAAAACTTGTGGTTCGAACTGGGATCAAATTGTAAGTTTGCCTTCTTTTTCTAGTATATTAATATTGCTTTATTTACTTACTCTTCGAACGTGGAATTCATTTTATGTACAATCTATTTTAATCTACTTTTAATGAGCCCTTTGGACCAAATCGTAAATAATATCATTTTAACTTGCCAAGATATACCTCAAATTTTGGACTGAATGAGTCCTTTCTTGTTGTTTGTAATAATTCTTATAATCTATATAATAAAATTTGTATTTCAACCTACGTATATCACTGTTTTAAGAACTCTAATTTTAACACCGTACTTAGTCTTATTTTGTTTTATAATTGTCTCTATATTATATTATTTGTGTTTTTCACGCGAACTCCATATTTGCCCACAACGCTCGACGGCTTAGGGATGCGTACCGTTCCCAGACTTGGGTGAATACTGCTTCCTTCCTGACGATTCGGGCGTTCACTAATAGGCGCCTGACTAGAGGAACGCTTCTACCCTAGCCTCTCCGTATCAGACTCGCTCTGCTCAGGGTACTTGCAGGACTTTCTCGGACTCTGGCAGTAAACTTCTGGGCTCTCAACACATACGCCTTTCACGACAACAGCCGATTGAACGCGATTTGTAGCAAGGCAGATAGTTCTTGACATTTTACCTTCCGAGCTCGCGGTTCCTTTGTCATAGGACTCTATATCCCTATATCCCGGGCTATATAGGGATATAGAGTAAAATCGAGGCAGGAACCGTGAAACCGCTTTCACATTTTCCCCCTACTTCTAAACCATATCGGCAACATCCTTCCCTCGACGTTCCCCCTTCTCGTGCTTATTCCCCCCAAAATGTTTCCCCCATAGACTTTTGAATTCTCGCCAGCTTGTTCCCATTTTAACTTGTAGTTTTTGAGTCCTCTGGATCCTACAGGTGGATTCTTCGACGCTTACAATGCCCCGTTGAATTTGCCGCCCGGGATGTTTCTCCATAGACTTTTTGAATTCCCGGGAAGAAAGACATCACCAGCCCAAAGTCCTTCAGACCTATCAGCTTAACTTCGTTTTGTCTTAAAACGCTGGAAAAACTGGTAGACTACAACATCAGAAGAACAGCTCTCAGAGACTGTCCGCTGCAAAACACACAGCATGCATATAGAGCAGTCAACAGACACTGCACTTTATCAACTATGTCGCACCCTAGAAGGGGCAATGGACAGCAAAGAAATAGCTATCTGTGCCTTTCTAGACATAGAGGGAGCCTTCGACAACACATCACATGATGCAGTTCGAGCTGCCCTGTCCAGAAGGAACATAGACACTACTACGAGCAAATGGATTGGCAACCTACTTGAATCCAGGCAAGCAACATGTACACTGGGTTCGGAAAGAGTGACAATTGCTTCCAGCAAAGGCTGCCCGCAAGGAGGAGTACTGTCCCCTCTGCTATGGAGTCTGCTAGTAGATGACCTTCTCAGCAAACTTGCTGGAAAAGGAATCCAATATCAGGGATACGCCGATGACATCGTGATAATCGCCAGAGGCAAATTTGAAGCGACACTCTGCGACATCGTCCAACTAGGACTAAGGACAACGCTGGACTGGTGCAGGGAGGTTGGACTCAACTTAAATCCTGCTAAGACAGTCATCGTTCCTTTCACAAGGAAGTACAAACTACAGAGAATGAGACAAATCTCACTGCTAGGAACTCCTATAGAAACTAGCCGAGAGGTTAAATATCTAGGAATCACTTAAGATAGTAATCTGACTTTCGCTTCCCATGTCCAAAAGACATTGGAAAAGTGTTACAGAGCACTCTATACCTGTCGGAAAATTGCTGGGAAATCCTGGGGAACCAGGCCTCAGATAATACGATGGCTATACTTAATGATCGTGAGACCAATCCTCACTTACGGAGCACTTGCATGGGGCAAACGAGCTAAGCTCATCAGCATGCAAAACCAGCTACAAAGACTTGCCTGCGTATGCATGACAGGGGCAATGAGGACCTGTCCTACAACTGGCTTAGAAGTTTTGATGGAGCTAACACCACTCCACTATGTGATTGATATCCAACGCAAAGCTACACTCCTGAGAATAAGCACTGAGGGCACAGGTAGTGGTTGCATTCTAAATAACAGGGATGCGACTAATCTGTTAGGTGAGGTGCCCCTAATACTCCACCCTAGGGATGAAATGACAGCCGAACTAGTCTTTGAGCAGAAGTTCACAGCACACCTAGGCAATAAGAAAGATTGGACCACACTGTCTGAAGTGCACCCGATGGCTAAACACACCATTGCATGGTACACAGATGGATCCCTGACACAACAAGGCACGGGCCTTGGAGTGGTAGGGCCTCGCATAAAATACCACGAATCCCTTGGCCAATACACCAGCATATTCCAGGCTGAGGTATGTGCCATTGGACGTTGTGCGGAGCTCAACATACAGCGTGGATATAAGGAAAAGGACATATCGATCCTTTCGGACAGCCGAGCAGCAATTACTGCTTTACATAGCAACAAAATCACCTCGAAGCTAGTCCTAGAGGTGAAGAGTAAGCTAAATATACTGGGCAGCCGAAACAGGCTGGCCCTCAGATGGATTCCGGGACATAAGGGTATATCCGGAAATGAACTTGCCGATAAAATGGCAAAACTAGGAGCCGAACAGCCCCTGGTAGGCCCAGAGCCCTACTGTGGCATAGGGAGGCACACTATAAAGAATACCTTAGGAAAGTGGAAGGCGCCATGAGACAAGAACACTGGAGAAATACCCCAGGCCTAAGGCAAGCCAAAACACAAATAAATAACTATAACAAGAAGAGGTTCAAGGAACTTATTCAACTGGGGAAAAATTCACTAAGGATCGTTACCGGGTTACTAACCGGGCACTGTAGACTGAAAAGTCACCTAGGTAAGATGGGAATAACCAGCAGTAGAACTTGCAGATTCTGCGACATTGAGGATGAAACCTCTAGACACATCATTGCAGACTGTCCGGCGTTAGCAAGTATAAGATGTAAAATCTTAGGAACCAGAACTCGTACACCTGAGCTCCTAGGAAGAATCAACCCACTAAAACTCCTCGACTTTATTCGAGGAAGCGGGTTGATATCTGAGCAGTAGGCTCTGAATGGGAGTACAATAGATCTTACAGGTCGCGGTACACTGGACACCCCGATATTAATAATATACAACTTCCCAAGTCCGCCCTTATTTGGAAATTTGCGCGCCCGTTTGGAGTCCCCAATATCAATATCACATCGATTGTGTTGAGTCGGTACAAAAAACTTGTGGTTCGAACTGGGATCAAATTGTAAGTTTGCCTTCTTTTTCTAGTATATTAATATTGCTTTATTTACTTACTCTTCGAACGTGGAATTCATTTTATGTACAATCTATTTTAATCTACTTTTAATGAGCCCTTTGGACCAAATCGTAAATAATATCATTTTAACTTGCCAAGATATACCTCAAATTTTGGACTGAATGAGTCCTTTCTTGTTGTTTGTAATAATTCTTATAATCTATATAATAAAATTTGTATTTCAACCTACGTATATCACTGTTTTAAGAACTCTAATTTTAACACCGTACTTAGTCTTATTTTGTTTTATAATTGGCTCTATATTATATTATTTGTGTTTTTCACGCGAACTCCATATTTGCCCACAACGCTCGACGGCTTAGGGATGCGTACCGTTCCCAGACTTGGGTGAATACACACTGTGGTCTCAAGGTATTCCTTTCGCAGCCGCAGCCTGCTAACCCTTTCTCTGTCCCGGCCGGGTGCGCCGAACGTCTGCTTCCTTCCTGACGATTCGGGCGTTCACTAATAGGCGCCTGACTAGAGGAACGCTTCTACCCTAGCCTCTCCGTATCAGACTCGCTCTGCTCAGGGTACTTGCAGGACTTTCTCGGACTCTGGCAGTAAACTTCTGGGCTCTCAACACATACGCCTTTCACGACAACAGCCGATTGAACGCGATTTGTAGCAAGGCAGATAGTTCTTGACATTTTACCTTCCGAGCTCGCGGTTCCTTTGTCATAGGACTCTATATCCCTATATCCCGGGCTATATAGGGATATAGAGTAAAATCGAGGCAGGAACCGTGAAACCGCTTTCACATTTTCCCCCTACTTCTAAACCATATCGGCGACATCCTTCCCTCGACGTTCCCCCTTCTCGTGCTTATTCCCCCCAAAATGTTTCCCCCATAGACTTTTGAATTCTCGCCAGCTTGTTCCCATTTTAACTTGTAGTTTTTGAGTCCTCTGGATCCTACAGGTGGATTCTTCGACGCTTACAATGCCCCGTTGAATTTGCCGCCCGGGATGTTTCTCCAAAGACTTTTTGAATTCCCGCGCAAGATGTATCCTCCAAGACTTCTCGCTTTCTCAAGCCTTTCTTCTTTCCAATGCCTGATCACACTATCTGTATCGATCGGTGTCCATCTTCGATACCGATTAGTTTAGCCTAGCGTGGCGTTGCGGCGTTTAAGCGGTAAGACTGTGGTCTGGGCCCGTCGCTGATACCGTTTGGCTCATTGCCTGAGTCTCCTTGCAACTTTCCTTTCTGTGCTCACCATATTCGTCGCGCGGAATCGATGGATGACTCTGGATTGCGCCAGACGCTATCATGGTACCTTGCTTCTTTGTTTTCTTTTGGCGGTCTTTACAAATAGAGGGTGACACAATGTCCATAACTATATAAGGGCCTTCGTTTCTGCACGCTAGCTTTGGCGCCCTCCACTACCTTCGAAAAATTGTGCTTCTTTGCCCCGACAATGTCACCTTCTGCTGGGTTCCATTGCATCCTTCGCAAGTTAAGTGCTTGGCTTGGTCCTGAACAGCTTTCTCTATGTTCCGGCGCACGATTTCTTGTTTGCCGTTTCATTAGGTGTTCCCGTATGCTTTCCAGTGCTGATGGTTTTCAATGGACAGACGAAGCTCTTGGCCTTGCGTGAGGAAGTTGTCTAGGATGTACTTAAGCATACTGCTAGGATGATTTTTGGTTACCTTTCGTCCCAATTCCTATGATCTTGCCCTGCAGACTGCGCTATAATCGGATTTTAGTCGGAATTTCCTGTTGTTATTTAGTTTCCATCTCGCTCAGGAATTTTTTGAATGCCCGGCTTGCAAACTGCACTCCGTTGTCCGTTATTACCACTTTTGGGGCTCCATACCTAGCAAAAATCCTTTCCCGGAATTCTTATGTTACCAGTTACCAGTTATGAGCTTTTGAAGGAAGATCACGCTGTAGCAAATCCGACGGTCCTTTAGGGTTAGCAGGTTACAAAAACTAATTTGGATTTGAAGCCATTGTATTGGACTTTTTGTGTTCGGCCTGTAAGGTAGAAACGAATCCACATCAGAAGAGCTGGAGAGTATCCAAGGAGGAAGTAGATCATGGTTCACTGAATCGAAGGCTTTGCTGTAGTCAGTAAAAATTACATCAGTTTGTTTCGAAGATAAAAACCCTTGACTAATGAAAATTGAGAATTCTAGGAGGTTTGTTGTATTAGACCGACATTTTGTGAAACCATGTTGATTCGGCGATGTTAGTGAGCGACACTGATGCTGAAGCTGACCGCATATGAATTTTTCAAACAGCTATTCTTAGCACTAAGTTTGGCTATGCCACGATTCTTACTAATATTGGACCTGCTGTCCATTTTGTAGAGTGGAATAATGAAGTATCCCTTCCAAAAGAAAAAGAAAGATTTATCATTGATAGGCTTCGCATCCATCTATCAAGGGAATGAAAATAGTGTCTGTGTGGAGTAGGGTATAAGAATAAGTGAAATCAGAATTGAGTTGAGTTGAATGGGGTGAACAGGTAAACTGGTAATAATCTCCGAAAAGGTTACTGATTTCCTGATCATTTGACGCAGTATATTTGTTTAAATGAAGGGAACATGTTCGATTTACGCTTTGAATTAACGAATGAGTAAAATAAATTTGGATTGCTGTGGAATTTAACTTTGCAGCATAAAAGATGGCGATTATCGGATTCACAATTATTAAGGATGTAATGGAACTTTGTGTTAGAGGTTTTATGAGTTATGAAAGGAACAAATTCATCTAATGACGAATACAGGAAATAGTCAAAAGTTAATACGGACTCCTTAAGTGGAAGATTGTGAAGACCGGACCAGTCAATTTAGGATGAGAAAGTCGACATTCAAGAGCATTACAAGGCGTTATTGCTAAGTCGATGTTTCCGGAATGTGTTGGGAACCTAAAAAATACAGTTAATAGAAATTTGCAGAGTTGTATGATGAGGGTCCTCTGAAACGGACAGCCGAGGGACGCGAATTGCAATGGCACTGCAAAAGTCTGACTCGGCAAAGGGATAAGTCCATACGATGAACTCATATTGATCACTAGAAACTAGTGCAGCGAAATCAGCATATGCCCAATATAATTAGGTGGTCAGAATCATCTGCGAGTAAGGATGTATTACTGATAGCGGCGAGGTGCTTAAAATAGATTAAAGCATCCGAACCTGGGGGAATATAAGAGCAGGCTGCTAAGAGATTGCAGTGGGAAAGACATATTAAAGCGGCAACGAATTTATTATCGTCGCCTTCCGAAGATAATCGTGATTTGACTGCAATGAGGACCTCGTGGTCATGTCTATACAGAAAGTAATTATTGGATAAGATATTCTCATTATCAGATACGGTAAGATTCAGCCAAGCCTCAGTAAAAGCTGTAATGCTGCAGTTAAACTACAAACAAAAAATAACGAAATAGTGGACAAACTATTAAAAATGGAACTCTCAAGGATCGAAAAAAATAAATTGACAACCACCACAGCATTACCACCACGAATATATGGACTACGCAAAATTCATAAAGAAAGAACCCCTCTACGACCAATCTGCTCCTCCATCGGATCACCATCCTATGCACTATGCAAATACATAATTGACATATTAAAAAACATAACAATAGACTCAAAATATAACTAAAAAAATTCAGTGGAAGATTGTGAAGACCGGACCAGTCAATTTAGGATGAGAAAGTCGACATTCAAGAGCATTACAAGGCGTTATTGCTAAGTCGATGTTTCCGGAATGTGTTGGGAACCTTAAAAATACAGTTAATAGAAATTTGCAGAGTTGTATGATGAGGGTCCTCTGAAACGGACAGCCGAGGGACGCGAATTGCAATGGCATTGCAAAAGTCTGACTCGGCAAAGGGATAAGTCCATACGATGAACTCATATTGATCACTAGGAACTAGTGCAGAGAAATCAGCACATGCCCAATATAATTAGGTGGTCAGAATCATCTGCGAGTAAGGATGTATTACTGATAGCGGCGAGGTGCTTAAAATAGATTAAAGCATCCGAATCTGGGGGAATATAAGAGCAGGCTGCTAAGAGATTGCAGTGGGAAAGACATATTAAAGCGGCAACGAATTTATTATCGTCGCCTTCCGAAGATAATCGTGATTTGACTGCAATGAGGACCTCGTGGTCATGTCTATACAGAAAGTAATTATTGGATAAGATATTCTCATTATCAGATACGGTAAGATTCAGCCAAGCCTCAGTAAAAGCTGTAATGCTGCAGTTAAACTACAAACAAAAAATAACGAAATAGTGGACAAACTATTAAAAATGGAACTCTCAAGGATCGAAAAAATAAATTGACAACCACCACAGCATTACCACCACGAATATAGGGACTACGCAAAATTCATAAAGAAAGAACCCCTCTACGACCAATCTGCTCCTCCATCGGATCACCATCCTATGCACTATGCAAATACACAATTGACATATTAAAAAACATAACAATAGACTCAAAATATAACTAAAAAAATTCAGTGGAAGATTGTGAAGACCGGACCAGTCAATTTAGGATGAGAAAGTCGACATTCAAGAGCATTACAAGGCGTTATTGCTAAGTCGATGTTTCCGGAATGTGTTGGGAACCTAAAAAATACTGTTAATAGAAATTTGCAGAGTTGTATGATGAGGGTCCTCTGAAACGGACAGCCGAGGGACGCGAATTGCAATGGCATTGCAAAAGTCTGACTCGGCAAAGGGATAAGTCCATACGATGAACTCATATTGATCACTAGGAACTAGTGCAGCGAAATCAGCACATGCCCAATATAATTAGGTGGTCAGAATCATCTGCGAGTAAGGATGTATTACTGATAACGGCGAGGTGCTTAAAATAGATTAAAGCATCCGAACCTGGGGGAATATAAGAGCAGGCTGCTAAGAGATTGCAGTGGGAAAGACATATTAAAGCGGCAACGAATTTATTATCGTCGCCTTCCGAAGATAATCGTGATTTGACTGCAATGAGGACCTCGTGGTCATGTCTATACAGAAAGTAATTATTGGATAAGATATTCTCATTATCAGATACGGTAAGATTCAGCCAAGCCTCAGTAAAAGCTGTAATGCTGCAGTTAAACTACAAACAAAAAATAACGAAATAGTGGACAAACTATTAAAAATGGAACTCTCAAGGATCGAAAAAAATAAATTGACAACCACCACAGCATTACCACCACGAATATAGGGACTACGCAAAATTCATAAAGAAAGAACCCCTCTACGACCAATCTGCTCCTCCATCGGATCACCATCCTATGCACTATGCAAATACACAATTGACATATTAAAAAACATAACAATAGACTCAAAATATAACTAAAAAAATTCAGTGGAAGATTGTGAAGACCGGACCAGTCAATTTAGGATGAGAAAGTCGACATTCAAGAGCATTACAAGGCGTTATTGCTAAGTCGATGTTTCCGGAATGTGTTGGGAACCTAAAAAATACAGTTAATAGAAATTTGCAGAGTTGTATGATGAGGGTCCTCTGAAACGGACAGCCGAGGGACGCGAATTGCAATGGCATTGCAAAAGTCTGACTCGGCAAAGGGATAAGTCCATACGATGAACTCATATTGATCACTAGGAACTAGTGCAGCGAAATCAGCACATGCCCAATATAATTAGGTGGTCAGAATCATCTGCGAGTAAGGATGTATTACTGATAACGGCGAGGTGCTTAAAATAGATTAAAGCATCCGAACCTGGGGGAATATAAGAGCAGGCTGCTAAGAGATTGCAGTGGGAAAGACATATTAAAGCGGCAACGAATTTATTATCGTCGCCTTCCGAAGATAATCGTGATTTGACTGCAATGAGGACCTCGTGGTCATGTCTATACAGAAAGTAATTATTGGATAAGATATTCTCATTATCAGATACGGTAAGATTCAGCCAATCCTCAGTAAAAGCTGTAATGCTGCAGTTAAACTACAAACAAAAAATAACGAAATAGTGGACAAACTATTAAAAATGGAACTCTCAAGGATCGAAAAAAATAAATTGACAACTACCACAGCATTACCACCACGAATATATGGACTACGCAAAATTCATAAAGAAAGAACCCCTCTACGACCAATCTGCTCCTCCATCGGATCACCATCCTATGCACTATGCAAATACATAATTGACATATTAAAAAACATAACAATAGACTCAATATATAACTAAAAAATTCAGAAGAATTCAAAGACAAAATCAGGAACACATATATTGGCGACGATGAAAGATGAATTTCATTTGACGTAATTTCATTATTTCCGAGTATACCGACAGATCCAGCCCTGGATATAATTAAAAAAAAAATAATACAAAAACAGACAAAGAAAACAGATATTTCAAATTTGAAAACAATTTTTACACACAATTAAAAGGAATGCCTATGGGATCGCCAGCCTCGCCGGTCATTGCAGATGACAACACGTTAGAAAAACTAAGACGACCTCCAAGATTACTGACAAAATATGTAGATGACCTGTTCGCAAATATTCAAGAGGATGACATTAAAACTACACTGACCATGCTCAACTCTTTCGCCAATAATATAAAATTTACAATGGAACTAGAAGAAAACGTTCATTTAGACGTGGAAACCGACTTAAATTAAAATGGTAAAATGAAGTTGACAAAAAAGACGTAATATATAAAATACCGTGCAACGGCAACAACAACGAAATAGGAACAACAAAATCGAAACTAAAAACTAGACTAGCACAGCATAAATCGGACTTCAAAGCTACGAACGCACATAAAACAGCACTCATGTCCCACTGTGCCAAGAATAATCACTCTCCGAACTTCGAAGAGGCGGGTATTATAATTTCAGTCAGAAGTTGGCAACGCAGTGAAGGAGACGTTTCCGGCCCTATAAAGTTTATATATTCTTGATCAGCATCACTAGGAGAGTCGATCTAGCCATGTCCGTCTGTCCGTCCGTCTGTCCGTCCGTCTGTCCGTCTGTCCGTCCGTTTCTACGCAAACTAGTCTCTCAGTTTTAAAGCTATCTGTATGAAACTTTTCCAAAAGTTGTCTTTCTATTGCAGGTAGTATATAACTAGTGATGCTGATCAAGAATATATATACGTTATAGGGTCGGAAATGTCTCCTTCACAGCGTTGCAAACTTCTGACTGAAATTATAATACCCTCTGCAAGGGTATAAAATATTATAACTTTGCTCTTTTTGAATTTTTTTATTTAATTCTTCAACATAATGTAATGGTTGAATATTTCAGAATTACGTTTTAAATTTTATCAAATTCGGACGACTATAGCACATAGCTCCCATAAGAACAATCGGAAAAATAAATCAAAAGAATTATAACTTTGATGTTTTTTTATTTTTTTTTTAGATCGGACGACTATAACATAAAGCTAACATGGAAACAATGAAAATATAAAAAAAAAATTAAAAAAACTTAACTTTTTTAATTTGTAATTTTTCTTAGAAATTCTTTTTGATTATTTAATTATTTGACAATTCAGAATTACGCTTTTAATTTTATTAAAATCGGAAAACAATATCACTCAAATAATTGAGCTGCAAATCATCATAGCTTCAATGCTTTTAAACATAACCCATAATTTTAATGACTTCAAGAATATTTAATAGCTGCAAGGGTATATGAATTTCGGCTTGCCGAAGTTTGCTTCCTTTCTTGTTTTTATATAAATTTATTTGAAGTATGTACAAGTATCTGAAAAGGACACTCTACTAGCACCCTTTATTTGATTTTACTTTTATCAATGCCGTGGCTAGAAATGCTTGTTCCTTAGTAACGCAAGTGTTTACCTTTTCCCTTTTTCAGTCGAAAAATGGAGTATGGTGTGATGTGGTTTCTTGCAAGTTGAGCATAAATATTCCGAGTTACAATTCTTGCAAAAAGAATGCTTAAAGCATCTATTGCATAAGCGCTCTTTTCGGTAAACTCCCCTGGTTCTTTCGGACTTATTCCTCTAAATTTATAACAATTTGTTACAAAGTGTGCAACACTTTTACAAAGCAAACAACTTTTCTTAACAGTGCTTTTTACCACTTTTTTAAAAGCTTTCTTTTCATCATTTAGTGTTGTGGTAGGCGTTTAACAATTCTTATTTTCTCACACGTCTCAATGCTACTACTCGCTCACACTCCAAGTTTTAGAATGACTTATCGGAGAGATCCTCTTACAGTTCATGTTACTTAAAATCGGTTTAACATAACTTTTAACATAAGTATCGTATATTGGTGTTTTATAATTATTTGTATTGTGTAAGTATCGGTATAATAATATATGTGTGTTAGTGTGTGTAGAGCCTACTACAGTGTTGAGCTAAGAGCGCTAACACGTTGCTCTAAAAATTCCATTACATCGCTTTGTAATTGATTTTGCATCTTTTTTTATATGCTTTTCAAATAAGTGCGGTTTTCAAATATTTTAATTTTAGAGATGTTCTCAGATAATCTCTATTATCAATTATTTCTTTAAATAATTCAGAAAATAAGTCCACCTCTTTTCCTTCTCCAGTAAAGGTGGGAACTTGTGTTTTCGGCAATATGGGAAGGTCATCAACTCTATCCCTTACCAATAACCCATTATTAATTCCTATGTTCACGTCTAAAGAATTCATCCTTTCGTCTAGGATTGTTAAAATGTTTTTGAAGTCAAATTCTACTTCTTCGACGGTTTCGTCGAAAAGATATGTTATTTTCATATTTTTTGTAGAACTCCTTTATTTTAGCGTTTGCTCTATTTCAAAATTTTTTTATTATTTTATTACCTCTAAGTGAGCAGTCTTCACAGCTAGCCTTATTGAGCTCGTGAATACATTCCTTTAAATATTTTTTTAAATTTATCCACGTTTTTGTCGAACACATCTGCCAATTTGTTTGGGTCACTTTCTGCTTCCTTTTCAATTTTGGTATCAGAACCAACTCTCAAACTTTCAAATTTACTTTTATGGGTTTCAATAAAGCTACAAATCTCTTCAAACAACTTTTTGTTAAAATAGTCATGATCGACTACTCCCCATTTTAGTAATGTTACATGCTTTTGTAATTGTTTCGTTTGTTAATTGACCTGCTTCAATTATTAAAAAGGTGGAACACAAAAAGAAAGTAGCAAGTAGGGCAAAAGAGTTGCCGAGGAAGGACCCCAGTGTAAGTTCTTCTCTGAGGGTCCCAATGTGGTCGAGATTACTCAGACTCAGCTCGTGAAGAAATAAGAGACTCAGCCGGTTCTAGTGGGCCGTGATGTTGACTATGGCCATGGCTGACACAGCAGGTTTTCATTGAACTTCCAAATTGATTTACGAACCAAGTTGCGTTGAGGGCTACCTTGTCACAATAGGTTACCAGGTAGGTTCCAGATATTTTTTGCTCTCGCCCTTGGTTTTCGGCTATGGTCACGTTGGCATCGTTCACGATGAGGGTGCCATGATCCACAATGGTAACTGGATCCAGGTGACCTGGGAGCGTGGAGCAGTGTGCAATAGCCCCAGAAACTATTTGCTGGGCGACGGTGCCATTTTGTAGCTCCCTGCAGAAGGTGGCGCCGACCTTCGTTTTGCAGAGACCGATGTTAAGGTTTCGCGCTGGGCATTTGGCGACAGGTTCCCATCTTCAAAGTCCGGATTTTTTTCTGGTGCTGAACTGGATAGACTGTTAACTTCTTACATATAAATTTAGGGCTAGGGAATTTAATGAGAAAATGTTGAATTTCAGAATCTTGAAAAACACTAATACTAGATACCTCTAATAATTCTATCAAACTAACGCCTTGAATTCCCCAAAATCGGAAATAGCCATAATTGCTGGACTTACGATGTTTAATTTTGCTAGGTTTAAGCCCATTAAAATGTTTTCTAGATCCGTGATTACAATTCTATATTTTGCTAGAGTAATTTCGAAAAGGTGGGTTTCTTTATCTGTTTCGAATTTATGGATTTGATTCATTGAATCTGTGAGTTCATTTAGACGTTTCTGAAATTTGATATCTAATTCTGTTTGTCCTTCATCTGTTCTCATTAATTGTTCTTGATTGAATTTTATTTGCTCCCAATCGTTAAAGTCGGGTGTGCCGGCAATAACTTTTAGTGCTGTCCCGATTAAGATAATACTCCTAGCGGCTCTTTGGTGGATTTTTAAGGTAATCACCAACTTGCGAATATTTAAAAGATCTGTCATTATGACTGGTGTCCTGTGATCGTCTGTAATTGTCTTCGTCATTGTTTCCGTCTGGCGTAGTCTTCATAAGTCGTCACGTTCGTTGAGTGCTGTAGGTATCCGTAGGACTCCCAGATGACAATTTCGTTGTCTTCTATCGGAATGTAGTCTGCGTTCGTGTAGTCATTAAGTTTTACTGTCGCGTCCGTCTTGATAGCCGAAAGTACAAAAACTAAGACGAATTTTCCTAACCTAGAAAAATATAAAAATAATAGAAAAAGGGGTTCAGTAATCTCGCGAAGATGGTTAGCGTAGATTGTCCTTGTGGACCACCCTCCCCTCAATTTGGACCGTTGTCCCCAGTTCTGCTTTAATGATTTTTTCCGAACATAAGAAAACTTTTTCACCAGCTTAATAGCCCTTTTGGGTCCTATCTTTGTTTACCTGGTCAAGGGATTTTTCTTGAGCCTGTTGGATTCTCTTACTAATTCTGCTTTCGAAATCCGCTGGTTTTGAGTAAACAATCTCTAAGGGTTTTTTGTTGGATATCGAGTGATTTAATTGTTTCGGAGTTGAACAATAAATTCGTTATCACAATAAATTGTTTAGATTTTTTGGAAGAAATTAATTATGTGTAGTAAAAGGGATTTTACGTCCACTATGGCCCTCAATGCGATAGTCTGCACCGGGTCGAATTTTGAAAATTTATCGATGCATGTTAGAAAGAGGATTCCATCTGTTAAAAAAATGTCGATGTGAAGAATTGCCCCCACATTGCGTTTGTATTTTGCCATTGAACAGGTCTTGCAATTCAAGGTTGTTTCTGTTGCTACCCGAAGCATTTTAGGGAAAAAATAGTCCCTCAAGATTAGCTTTACGTTTTCTTGTGCTGCTTGGTGAGCCCAGTTTTGTTCTGCTATGACAATTTCCTTTTGCTCGGTTTGAAAGACGTGCTGGGGAACAATTCAACTAGTCGGTGTTGAATAAATGCCAAGATCGGTAGGAAACAATATATTTCGTTTACCACCTCAGCATTGACTAAATCTTGTAAAGTGTTAAGCAGATTATTTCGGTTAGAAATTTTATTACATGTCGCACATTGCTTTTAAAAAAGATGAATGTGTCAACAGAGGAGCTGTTTCCTTCCTCAATTACTATTTGATTCCAGTAAAACAGTTTACTGGGTTGTCTGTCGTGTCTATGGTGTATGCCAGTGACTGTTCGCTGTGTATGGTTGCTACCTTCTGATTCTATTTCGTCTTCTAAGACGTTTATGTTCTGGCAAGACAGCGCGTCTGCCACAAGGTTTTCATTGCCAGGTTTATAAACTAATTTTTCGCCGTGATTGTCCAGCGTTTTAGTTTCACGTTAGGGTTTTTGTCCGAGGCGGCAAAGGTAAGTGGCTGATGGTCGGAAAAGATCTGCAAGCCTTTTACTTCGTACAAATAATTCCGGAGGTTTTTCAGTGCCCAAACTATAGGGAGGAGCTCTCGCTCGTTGGTTGCATAATTTTTTTCGTTGTCCCGCAGGGCACGTGATATCATAGTGATGGGGCCATCTTGCGATAGTACCGCTCCCAATCTAGAGCCTGATTGTCGGTCGTCAAATCAACTGGTTTTTTGAAGTCCGGGTAGGAAAGCAGAACGTCTTCTGATGCCAAGATCTCTCTCAGCCTGTCAAACGTTTCTCTCTGTTCCTTGGTCATATCTATGTCAACTTTTCTCGACTGATATTTGTGAAGGGATATTCGTTAAGGGTCTTGCGATAGCCGCGAAGCTTTTTATAATAGCTTGCTAGTCCCAGGAAAGATCTGAGTTCGTATAGCGTTCTAGGCGGGGGGGATTTTTTTTATTGCTTTGACCTTCTCAGGTGAAGTTCGTAGCCCTGTTTGAGACACTATGAATCCCAAGTATTCGACCCTTTTTTTTAGAACTTTGAACTTTTTGTTAAGGCCCAATCCACATCCCTAATATGGTCTCCTTTGTTTTGGAAAATATTATAACATCATCGACCCACACATAGCATATCTTCGAAATTCCTTCACGAAAGACATGATCGATGGCCCTCTGGAAAATGCTCAGGGCATTCTTAAGTCCAAATGGCAATCTACAGAATTCGTATTTGCCGTTGTTTATTGAAAAGGCTGTCTTTTCTCTGTCTTTTTCTGCCAGCTCTATCTGATGAAAGCCTGACTTGAAATCGAGTGTCGTAAAAAATTTTGAACTCGCCCATACTCGACAGTATTGTCGAGATGGTAGGGATAGGGTATCTATCGTCTACGGTTTTTTGGTTTAGTTTCCTAAAGTCGATAACCAATCGCTTCTTTTTAACCCAATTATGGTCAGTTCCTTTCTATCCACAACCCAGGTAGGGTTATTATTTGGAAACTTGGATGGCCTTATTACGCCGTCCGCAAGAAGTTGTTTAGCCTCTGCATTGACGAATTCGGTTACACCCATAAGTTGCGGGTATGACTTAGAGTATACTGGTTCCCCGTCCGTTTTAATCGTTGCCAATGTGTTTATGTTGAACGGTAACGCCTCGTTCGGATCGGCGAAGGCTTTATGATTTTTTACAGTCATTTTATCGAAGGTGGCTTTAATTGCCAGAGGAACGTCCTCGTCATCGATTTTTATGAAGTTAACGTTTTCCGCTTTAGCAAAATGGATCTTTTCAGTTCCTTTGCACAATTTAGCATAGGAAAATTTGAAATTTATTTGATTTTAAGTGTCGACGAAATTTATTTTTGAAATATTTGCATTAGCGAACACTTAGGACAAAAAGCCTACTCACACGTTCTTCTGTTTATTTCGTCTTCGCGTTCTATGTTTTGCCTACGGATTTTTCCGCCACTGGTACTGGCCGCTGCCGCTGTCGCTGCCGCTGCTGTTGTCTTCTTAGGGAGGAATTTTTTGCAATTCCCGTTGCAGATTTTGGGTTTCTTCCACTTGTTAAGAGGCATTTTTTCGATTTTGGGTTTCTACCACTTTGTTAAAAGAGTTTTCCTGCACTTTGTTAAAAGTTTTAGGAAAATGTATGGTTTGATTTTTGTATTTTTCTAGTGCCAGTTCTTGACCGCATTTTTAATTATTTTTTCACTTGCACATTATTGCTCTGAATCGCGTGAGTCGTTGATTTTAATTTTATTTCACTTGCACTTGGATCGCGTGAGTGTCGTTTAGTTGGGCGACAATTATAAAACTCGTATTTTATTTTTGTATTTATTTCCATACGCCCTTAAGGGCATAGGTATTTTATACAGAGTTAAAACTAAAGAACCTATCCAACTGCAGCTTGAGGCCTTTGCCTGGCTGCAGCGTTGTCGCCAAGGTGCCGGGTCAGCGTTTTGTCCCGGCCCGTGGCGATCACTCGCTCCGCGAGTGCTCTGGTCTGACTCCGGGCACTTTCACCCGGAACGCGCGGTCAGCGGTTTCCTCGTTGCGCGTGCAGGCCACCGGATATGGTCTACAACTCGGCAGTTTCTTCTCTTGGGAACTGCCTGTGTTAACTTATATGCTAAAACCCCTCACAGGAGGTCAAGTTCTTATCAGATTGGTATTTTTAGATTTAGGTAAACAATGTGATCTCAAATGTCATGTTCATATGTGAACACATACCCAATGCCGATGATCAATTATAACCTGGACCAACTGCGGGAAGCTAAATGCATTAGCAGCCTCGACTTAAATAACGGGTACTGGCAGATACCGTTGGAGGCAGCCAGGCAGTATGCCGCGTTTACAAGCATGGAAAGGCCTGTTCCAATGGAAAGTTATGCTTTTCGGCTTGCACTCGGCATCACCAACATTTCAGCGGGCGTTGGATCAGGACCCGAAATGATGGCGCACTCCTCTGCGTATCAGGATGATATCATCGTCGTCGAACGGACGCTAGAAGAGAACATGCGTAACCTAAAGGAAGCATTTAGAAGACTGAGAGCGGCGATCCTGAAAGTAAACGCTGATAAGTGTTTTGGAACAAGCCGAATGTAGCTGGATAAGGGACATGAGGAGCAAGATAGCCCAGAACGCTCAAAAATATCCTGGCTACTTTAAGTTTTTTTACTCCGCTATAACTTTGGTCTATTGATCTAAGAAATATGTGTTTTATAATATATTTTATTATGTTTCAATAGCATCTGAATGGTGTCTCTATCTTTAAAACTGAATAAATGTACGGGGGTATCAAGAAAATATCTAATCATACTCGTTCATTTCAAATTGTTTTAATATAGATGATAATATACATAAATAAATTATTATTATTACTATGAAATTATCATTAAGAAATAGGTTTTTTTTTTTAAATTATAATGCAATTCTTACCTTGTTTCAAAGTTGTACGTAGGTCTCTTAATGAATAAAAATGAAGGCAAAAAGTCTATAAATACGCGTTTAACCCAGGGTGCCATCCTATGAGTTTGAGGGGATCGGAAATGGACATTCAAAACAACAACCGTCACGCATATGCTTTAAAATAATGTAAAATGTCACATATGAACATAAAGGTAAATGATTCAAAATTACCTTATAGATACAAGTATCATAGCAAATATTAGATATTTCCCAAGTAAAGGTACAACTAATGACGTGGGAGGAATGATTTCAACCACCAAAAGAAAAAACACGTGTAAACTAATCAGGATGGAAATAGATAGTGTAACCTGAAATTGAAAAAATATGTTTAATATTATTCTAGTATCGATAAAATGTATAATATTTGGTATACCTTTTCTCCACTATCCGATGGTAGGTAAAAGGTCAATACAGTTAAAAATGAAATACCCATACATGGTATTATTATATTAACTGTATAAAACAGCGTTTTCCTCCTCATTGTAATGTTAAATGTTATGTCCAAATAAGGTTCATCGCAACATGTATAAAACTTTTCATTCCTGTAAAATATATCCAATGTAAAATTCAACCAGAAGTAAAGCTAAAGTCGAGTGCTCCGACTTCCAGAGGCAGATCTTTAAGTAGCTAATAGGCGCATCAGACAGGAATAACTATCATCATAAAAAAACAATAAAGGAAGGCAACTTCGGCTATTGCAAAAATTAAATATTTTATCTTTATTCTGTTTGACTTGTATATGTAAATGCTTAAAAGCTGTGAAGCTATGAATTTTTCGATCCTCTCCTTCAATGTATTACAATTTTTTGACTGAACAATTTCAAGCACACTCATAAAATTGTTGGCCCGAAATCGCCATAAAACTAAGAAAACCGTCCTAAAAGGGACCCAATGGCGATTGTATGGACCCTTATTTGTATGGCCCATTTTTCCTAAATCAATGGCGATGTTTTCTAAACGTTAGGGCGATTTTCTTAAATTTAAGGCGATATTTATAAAAATGTTCATAAATTTAGAGCAATTATCTTGAAAAAAAGTTTTTTCTTAAATTTAGGGACAATTTTTTTTTCAATAAAAAAATACATGCTTTGAGTGGGCAAAGGCGGTCTTACTTGACGACAACAACAATTGGGGTAGACCAATGGAGAAGGCATGACCAGTCAGCAAAAGAGCAAAAACATACCAGCCGTGGCACCTGGTTCCTTACACTGGATTCTCTTAATGTCCTAGGCAAAGACTCCGGCTCCCCACCAGACGCCTTGTATAAGGCTTCAATAGTTGTTGACGTCTATTGTGACGTTCAGACCAAGGGCCAGAACGTGGGTCTCATCAGAACCCTCCGACCCCGAGGAGAATCTGAAAATCCTAACGAGGTTCAAGCTGAAAGTAACTCAGACGGAAAAGAGCTAGAAGAATACGATGAACGCCGTCTATCTGCTTAATTCCAAATGCAGCAGAACTCAATTAATTATGAGTTCAATAAAAACCTACCTAGCACGCACAAGTTAGTGACCGACAATTTGGCGGCCTGAGTTTCGTATGACGACGACGAAATGAAACCAGAGGAGGAGGTAAGCGACGCAGGCAATGTGTCAACCTACAGACCCCTTGTGGAATCCTTTAAATACATATACACCCAAGCCGACAAGCTACTAGACTTTGACGAGGAGACGGAGGCCAACCAGGTGACCCTCTAGTGCGCCTTGAGACCAGCGTAATAGACGTAATCCTTACTCAAGAACAATGGACTGTTGGTAACAAAATCTGTGGAATAAAAACCCTCAAAGATAATACTTTTAAAAATAGTGGTAAGGCCAAACTCAGAACCTTTTTTTTTATTAATCTTCTTCAACAGATAAGAGACGGTGATCTTACTACGGTCAGAAGCATTTCATATTTCTACCCCAAAAGTCTGCCCCAAAAGAAAAGTAAAACCTTTAGCCCCCATGGCGGTGGAAGGATTTCAACAGGGATTTCAACAGGGCTAATCATAGCAACACTGTTAACAGCAGTAAAGAATACCAAACAAACGACGAGAGTGGGTCCGCTTCTGTAATAACACTAAATTTAAATCATTATCAACCACAATCATCACCACCATAGCACAGTGCGTTTGGCACTTCTTTTCTAACCCCAGGAGGCAGTCCCCTTTAACAGAAAAGACGACCAAACGAGCACTTAATTTCAGAGATATAAAATGCAGACCGTATTAAATGGGCCATATACTTTTGCAAACCCTTTAAATACCCATGAGCATAGTTAATTAGTTAATTGTTCTTAATTTTGGTAATATCTGAAGTTTAGCAAAAAGCTACTTTGAATATAATTAAAGTTCAGCAAAAAACAATTTTAAACCTCTAATAGTTTATAAATATTTTAATGTTTTTCAATCTTTTATATCATAACAATTAGGGTTTAATATTTTTATAAATGTATATTCATCTTAATCGTTGAAAAATTTTAGTTTTTTTTTTTGTATTGACGTTTTTGTTGTTTTAATTTTCATTATTTACAAAATAGTTTAAACCTATCCTAATGTACTAGGCGCGGTGAAAAGTAACCTCTTTAATATGAAAATATTTAAAAAAATGTTTTTTTTTCAATGATCTCCTCGTGCAATCTTAATTTTTTCTTCCATCTTTTCCACTTTGGGAATATATATTATTATTTTGATTGCTGTTGATGGTTTTTCATTTTCGAGGTAGCCCACGAAGGGTATTACATGACAGTCCCAGAAAACCAACGACATAACCTTTCAAACCCATTGAACCTCTTGTCGGCTTTCGTCCAAGATGCCATTTGTTGTAAATGAAGAATAATCAGTTAATTTTATAAAATTACCTTGCATTCCCTTGCAAAATTAAACGAGTTTAATTTTATAATGCCCAAATAATACAAATGAGCAAAAAACCCGAATGCACACGAAGTGCAGGGGCCTGCTGCTGTGAGCACGGGGGGCCTCCCGCTTTCCGTTTTTTTGTGTCAAAAATCGTTGTATGAAATGACCAGTCTATATGTTGTATGGTTAGTGCATCAACGAAATAAGCAAAAAGATATATATAGGAACAACAAAATCGAAATTAAAAACTAGACTAGCACAGAATAAATCGGGCTTCAAAGTTAGACACCATACGAACGCGCAAAAAACAGCACTCATGTCCCACTGTGCCAAGAATAATCACTCTCCAAACTTCGAAGAGGCGAGTATCTTAACACAAGAACAACACTATGCCAAACGATTCACCGTAGAAATACTATATATTAGAAAAACACCTACAGACATACGGATGAACTGCAAAACGGAAACTGACAATTGCGCTCATTTATATAGACATTTACTAGGGAAAGAAAAAAGAAAAAGAGTTAACAACTCCACGTCACAGGACGCAGACGTGTAAATTAAATGTATTTTAAATGTAAATTGTTTTTTTTTGTTAAGAATATTAAAATCGTTGTTATAATTTTTGAGTTGCCGACTAGAATCCGAAATATATCGACAAATAACCAAAATTAAAATTGTGTTATTTTTTCAACATCCTGACTTCGGGCCGGCTAAAAATTAATAAAAAATAAAAAAAAAAATTTAACTAATAAAGGAACTTTATATTCTTGATCATTCTTTATATTCTTGATCAGCATCAGTTGGAGAGTCGATCTAGCCATGTCCGCCTGTCGGTCTGTCAGTCCGTCTGTTTCTAAGGAAACTCTGTTTTAAATCTATCTGCATTTAACTTTCTCAAAAGTTGTCTTTATATTGCAGGTAGTACATAAGTCGGAAAAATCCGGATCGGACGGTCATAGCATTCAAAAAAAATGTTGTTTGTTTTTTAAACTTTGCTTCAAATCATCATAATTTCAATGTTAAATTATAATTTAATGTTTTCAAGAGTATTTAATTTTTGCAATAGCCGCAAGGGTATATGAACATCTGCTTGCCAAAGTAAGCTTCCTTTCTTGTTTTTTAAAAGTTCTTCGATTTTTTGTCGTGGTTTATTATTTTTGAATAACGGTTTAAATTTGATCAAAATCGGACAACTATACAAATAGCTCCCATGGAAACAAACGGAATATTACAAAAATATAATAAACAAAATTGTAACTTTTTTAATTTTCAATTTCTTTTTAGTGGGAATGGTTATATAATCCACAATTACGCTTTTGATTTTATTAAAATCGGAAAACGATCAAATATAGCTGCCACAGGAACGATCGAATAGTTAAAGTGAAAATTATCAAAGTCTCAATGGTTTTAAATGGGTACTCATTTAGAAGCTTAATTTTTTGAAATAGCTTTCTTGTTTATAGAAGAAGTTCATTTTTTGTGGTGAAAGTACGACTCTTTGGGATTACTACCCTTTAGTAAATAAAATAAAATTTGTTTGGAATATGGTACAAATTGTATGGTAATGCAAATTTTTGGCGGTCCTACTATTGAAAATTAGTGATGACACTATTTTTTTTTAGTGTAACTTACTATTTTAGAGAAATATTACCACTCCTGAGAAATAAACCATTTTTTCGATGTTTTTATTTGGCTTTTTTTTGTTTGTAGCACCTTATGATTCTTATTGGTGCTATTAAGAATTGATTTGTTGTCTTTTTCTTCTAACGACGCTATCGCTTCCGAAATGTTCACATGGATTCAAATTTCCCAGACCTGTTCCAGTTTTCACTTCCGAAAAATTCAGACTGAAGCTTTCCGACAGGCATTTGGCTGACGGATTCATTTCCGCAAGCACATAAATTAATTTTGTTAAAATACTTGGCGATAAGTTGAGAAGCAAATGCTATTTTTACCTTTTTATTTGATGATTATAAAACATAATTGCTAAATAAATTTGGCTAAAATAACATTTTTAACTTTTTCGGTTAGATTTTCAAATCCGCCGTCCTTGTCTAGTTTCGGTACGAATTTAAGAATACAACGGTACGAAAAATAATCAATTATTTTCTTGGGACTTACTTTTAGCAAGCCCTTTTGGGTTCTTTGTAATATGGTAATAAAGGTATTAAATCTAAGTAAAAAAAATTTAAAAGTGTTTTTGTTCTTATTAACGCTTAAGTAAATGTACTGTTTGTGCAAAACGTGTTTTGTTGGGACCTTTTTCATCGCATTCGGCAAAGCTGGTTCTCAACACTAATTCTAAAAAAATTTACAAAACTGTCACCAAATCACCTGATTACGTACAAAATTTAATATTTGCCTATTGAAAATTAGTTTTATCAGGAGGGAGTTTAAAAATATCAAACGAGACGTTATATTATGAAGTTTATTGGGGACAACGTGGACATTGCCCTTGGTTTTGTCAAAGGTGACAGAGTGGCTGCTGGGCCACCGGCAAAAGCTGTCTCCGAATGGAAAAATATACATAGCCTGCCGCCTTTTCATTTTAAGGGCTTGGGAGTTCGCAATTAAAAAACAAATTTCTTTAACCAGATGCCTCTTCTCGACAAAGAAGCACCCTTTTCCGGTTTTAAATACTGTTTAAGAAGAAAAAAATTGACAACACACAGAAAACTGTAGATTCCAAGATAAATTAAAATTGATTCCATTTAGACGTTTGGAGAAAAAATCAGAGACCTAAGCTTTGACTTTATATTCCAAAGACAGTGATAATGGTTCAAGACGGTGACTTTTTTTATAATATGGTGGTGTATTAAGAGTGTTTGTCAGCAAACAAAAATTAGGTAAGAGCTACGCCAAATATCGGATTTTCGAGTTCTCAGCTAAACCGCGGAACTTTTAGCTGATGCAATAGTAGTTTGTATGAGACGTTTACTCAGGAGCACCCAATTATTAAGGAAAAGTACTAAGGGTTCGTGGAATAATTTTTTTTTGCTGTGTACCTGTGTAGTTCTGTGTAGTCATCTTGAGGACTCGGTTCCTTCTCTGGTTGGTTTCAAAATTCCTCCTTATCAATTTCAGGCATTTTAAGTATCAGGCAACAAACATTGATAATACTTAAGACAAAAATCCACATTTTTTGCCCCTTTACAATGTTCCAAACTGCTGCTTTACACTTTCATTTTGTTTCTTTCATAGCCTGCGTCTGCTAGTACAATCGAATTAGTCGTTCTTGAGAAGCTGATCTCGTTCTGATGTTGTTCCAAATCAAAAAATTGTGTCAAGCTCCAGGTTGTGTGTTTCCAAATTTTAGTTGCATACCTAACGCATAGCTAGGTATCGTAATTGAATAATTAAAAAAAATACTTGTAAGTATGCTGAAATAGCCTTTTCGATTAAAGTATAACGAAGGGCCTGTTACTCGCGTTATTATTTTAGCATGCGTGCCAAGCAATGACATTTGGAAAAGTTTTCAGAAAGTATTCCCTAGATTGAGCTATCTGAACCGAAGTTTGTTTGCAGGAATTGTCCTCGAAGCATAGACTTTCCAAAGTGCAGTACTTTGGAAAGTTGGCTCTTTCCTCCAGTTGGTAGGACCTGCTTGCTAGGAATCGAAGAACTGCCGCAACCTGGGTGAAAAGCGGAATAAGAGAATGATCTAGACACGGTCCAATGTTTTTAATAATAAAAACGAACAGTTCAAGAAATACAAGCTTAAACATTTAATTCTCTAATATTTTGACGGACCTACTGGCGATTAGTGTAAAATATTGAAATTGCTCTTAACTGTCGGTTGTTTCGGTTAAGCTTAACAATTCATTGATAGCCAAAAGTTGCAAAAACATTTTTTTAAAAGCGAAACAAACAAATCCTAAAAAAGCATTGGGAAAAAAGCTGATTTGTGCAAGAGCTTTTACACACATTTTAAAATGCTTATTTGTGGCCACCAATACTAGGTTCTTCGTTATTATGCACTAAATTAGTGCACCATTATTGTAATTAGCTAAGGGACAACATCGGGCCAAAATTTAATCAGCCATAAGGCAGCAAAACTCAGACTAATCAAACGCCTTTGCCAGATGCAGAAGGGAACAAGGGAAAATTCAGTGGCAAGTATCCAATTGGAAAAAGGAAATTCGATTATTTAGAGGTGAGTGAAAACTGAAAAAAGTCTACATTTTTTACTGTTTATGGTCCTATTTTTGACCTGTTTCATATTCAAGTAAAATCTTAATCTTAACATGCTGCTGCAAACCTCATTACTATCATTTCATACAGGTTTGGATCCTGCTGGTCATGTCCGTTCCTCCACAGGCGCATCTGTCCTGGGCCTGTATCAAACATGATGAAACATCGCCTTAATATCTGCGCAGACCCCAACTTCTCCTGTGTCCTGTGGGACTTCCAAAAGCGAAAGGGTTATATTGCTGATCTTGGCTTCTTTCATAATACCTGTGTAGGTCCACGCGAATTCCAGGTCGCGCCTCATTTTCCTTTCAATGTTGACGACCCTTTGAAGTGCCATGTCATAGCTGTTTGGTCGTCTCATCTCGTTATCCTTCCATAGCAGTCCTGTTTGGTATTGCTTAGTCGTCTCGTTGAGGAGCCCGAGCATCGCCACTTGCTCCGAAGTTTTCTATTTCGTAATAGTCGCTGACTATCTTTCCCAAAGTACGATCCTATGGGACGGATGAGAGGTACGATTTCTGAGTTGGTTATCTTTTACCTGTCCAAACTCCACCCACCATTAGACGGTATACCACCAAACCATTGAATATTGAGCTGCCGATTCTCACCTTTCAGGTCTAGGCTTCGAATGAGCTCTTCATCTATCATGGTTACGGATGACCCCTCGTCGAACAGCGCGTTGGTGTCCACCTGCTTGCTTTCCCCGTACATAGTTAAGACCAAAAGGTTCCGTTGTGGTATTTCTCTTTCATCACTGCGCAACTGCCTCGCATCCTCCTCGTGCCAAGCATCTTGCCTCGCTAGTGGAGTGTGGCTGAGGTACTCGTTCATCGCCCATACGTCGACCACTGATTGTATGTATTGATCTCTTCGTGGCCCGCCGTATGCCGTGTGTGTTCATCGTCCTCTTGCATCCAAAGACGATATTGCATATGTTGTGCTTCTGGATCGACTGCACATCTCGCACGCTTTCCAACTGGCTACGTATCAGCTGCTCCGGACGTCCTTATCGGAAGCGAAGCTATTCCATTACAGCCTGAACATTGCTCTGGTGTATGAGCAGCGACTTAACGGAAGCTCGCGTTTCACCCTTTAAGGCCTTCACTAGGCTTTGGTTGTTCTTCAACTCTGTACAACGATACGCCACTGTAGACTCAGTGAATGCGCATTGAAATATTGGACATTCCTCAGGCTGACCTTCAAACTCAGGAAGGTCAGGAAGTCGCCACGTACATCCATTTGCTAAGCTCGGCGAAGCCATTCTATACGACCTAGCCGACTGAGTGGGCACCATGAAGTTGTGTTGAGGCTCCTGGAGTGATTGCAGGTAACTAAGTGCTGGCTGCACTATGTAATAAAAATAAAGTATTTTGTTGTTGTCTTTCAAGCGTATTTATTAGTAACGTACTTCTGAAAAGGCAAGAAAAATATTTTAATAATCCTTACGTATTTTGATATTGTTTCTCCAGGCCAAATTTATAGAAAAACTACTGTTAAAATTGTTAATAAATATTTTTTATTTTCCTCTTTAGTTTGTTGTTGCAATACCTTCTATTGTTATTTGTGTTTGTTTCCATGTTAATAGTAACATAAGAACAGAAATAGTAATAATTACATTTTAATTTTTCTCTTATATGCTGTTGCTCCAATAACTTTTAATTTTTTGGTCGACGTCACCGAGTGTGAGTGTAAGCTTCACAAAATGTAATCGCCCTAGCTTGTTAGCTCGTGGGTCAGAGGGACAAGCATCTTAGTCCAGAAATCTGTCGTTTTTTTGTATTAAATGTAACTGAATGAATAATTCTTAAAATAATTCTTAAAATTCTGATTTTCTGCGCTTTGCTCTAAGTGACTGGTCATGAAACAGTCTTTAATATAGACTGCTGGCCGCCTCACATAATTGATCTTTGGTTTGAATCTCGCCCACGAACACATTCAAAATGTAAGAAATTTTACAGATTTGAGTTTACAGAATTTACTCATTAATAGCTATTTACTAAATATGATTTAAAAAACAATCACTTATTATTTTTTTGTGTGCATCGCGAGAAAGAAGTGCGAATAAAAGAAATGACGCCGACCGTACAATGGTCAATCCAGGAGTTGCCTGAAACCCGCACCGAAACAAGAAATAACCAGTAAGCATGGTATTAACCAGACGGAGTTTTATTCATACGCATAAAGTTATAAGGTCAACTTTTAAAATCTTAACTTTCTATTAACCATATTTTGCCGTTGATAATTCGTAGATTATTCGATGTTCTGCTAACTTGATATCAAGTTGCACCAAAACTATGTACGCTAGGTTTTTTTTAACCGTTAGTTCTGCCCACTTCTTATCAATCTAGCAGTATACCCCACTAAACTTGATATTTTCGAAAATTTGCCGCTCGTATTTTAAGATTTATTTTTTTAAGACCCTGTGTTTTGCATACTTGATATTAAGTTAGCAGTACACAAGCACTTATCTTTAACTTTTTCAAAATTTTCTTTTGCAAGAATTTGCGGTTAATTATCCGTGAATTTCCGTTTTAAAATCCTGTTTTTAAAACAGACCATGTGTTCTGCCAACTTGATATCAAATAAACAGTACAAAATTACGTATCCCTAACTTTTGCAAAATTGTCACGTACATATGCACATATACATGGGCTCATTAAAGTCCTTCAACATCCCTGGAAACCTGTTGAACATAGTCTACACTGTGAACACTGTGTATGATGGTGTCCTGAAGCTTCCGCTGACGAACTACACCAGCATAGTCGGTTTCGCCGACGACGTGGCGTTGGTAGTGGCGTCCAAGAAGGTTCTTACAACAGAAGGGGGCGCAAACAGGTCGATCCAAACGGAGGAGGCGTGGCTCTCAAAGGCGGGTCTGGAACTGGAGACTCATAAAACAGAAGCGGTCCTAGTCTCGAGCAGGAAAGTGGTGGAGTCAGCGCAGATCCAATGTCGGAGTGATGCTGGACACACGTCTGTCGTATCGCGAGTATATAAACAAGAAGGCGAAGGAGACCACAGTATCGCTCTGGAGGATCCTGCTGAACACTAGAGGGCCGAGGCAGGATAGAAGGAGGCTCCTCGCAAGTGTGGTTAAATCACAATTTTTCTACGCTGTACCGGTGTGTGCAAAGGCTACATGCGAGGGGTCAACTCGAGTTATCGCCTGTTCGCTGTCAGGATAGCTCGTAAGAATTGTTAATAATAAAGATTTATAAAAAAAATTCTGCAGTTGTACACTGTACGTGTCAACCTCTGCCGCCGCTGCTTACCAACATAAAGATGTTCGAACAGGTCAATCAGTGTGTGTTGACGCCGACAGAGCTCTGCTCACGTCGGCGACCAATACGGACAATTCCCGCGAAATCTTCAGTTTAGAAAAACATTGTCTGCAGTGCCTGGGAGTATGTTTTAATATTGGGGGTTTTTTAGTTGATTAACTAAATAGCTAGTTTACTTATGTCCATATAAATAAAAACTGCGTTCTACCACTCTAGACAAGGTTTAGAATTCAGCGCCTTGGGCGTCGACGTTAGCTCAGCTCTATCGGCGACGACGTGTATTATGTACGTGTTTGCGTTTTAAAAAAACGAGTATATATATTTCAAAAATTTTTTTTATTGAAACACCACTTCGTTCGGCTGGCTTTTCAGGAGCCCATTCGGTCGACCCAATTTTCGATGGTATGGCCCTCAATGGCCCTGATGGCCTTCAATCCCGTCCTTTAGGTCGTCAATCGTCTCTGGGTGGTTGGCGTAACACTTATCCTTGACTGCACCCCACAAAAAGTAGTCCAACGGTGCTCGAACCATATGTCGTCTATGTCTTTCTCTTCCATTCGGGGAAAGAAAAAGTCTTCCAACATGTTGCGATAGCGGACACCATTAACGGTTACGGCGGCTCCTTCCTCGTTCTAAAAGAAAAACTGCCCAATGATGCCACCCGACCATATATTGCACCAAACAGTCAATCGTTGTGGATGCATTGGCTTCTCGAAGACGACGTGTGAATTTTTTGAACCCCAAATGCGACAGTTTTGCTTATAAACATAACCATAAATGGTCATTTTCGACCAAGCGCTCCTGAGCCCATTCCGCGACCCGAAAACGCATTGGATGGTCATGCGTCCTAAGCTCTGAACCAACTGAATCTTATTTGGCCTTAGACGTAGGTCTTTGGTTAAAGTCCGTTGCAGGAAAGTGCGCGAAATGTCCAACTCTTGAGCACGGTGCCGAGTTGACGTCGACGGATTGTCATTGACACTTTCGGTCACCGCTGAGATATTTTCGACCGACCGAACTGGACGAGCACGTAAACGTGTTGTTTTATCCATCAAAGATCCAGTCTCACGCTCACGCTTCACAAAACTATCCAAAAACTGCCTGGGAAGCCCTTTATTTTTTCCGTATTTTTACCGCAATTTTCTTGGAGTTTCGGTTGAAGACTTTCCACTTTGGAAGAAAGTTTTCAATTGTTCCCAAATTTCTTCGAGCGTAAACTTAACCATTTCATAAGCCGCAAACATTCTACTAAATATCTGACAAATTGACAATTACATTCATAATGTCAAAGTCAAAATTATCGATAGTTCAAAAAGCAAACGCAAGATAGGCTACCCAGTATGTATGTATGTGTTAAATTATATTAATACCCTTGCAGAGGGTATTATAATTTCAGTCAGAAGTTTGCAACGCAGTGAAGGAGACATCTCCGACCCTATAAAGTATATATATTCTGGATCAGCGCCACTAGGAGAGTCTAGTCGATCTAGCCATGTCCGTCTGTCCGTCCGTCTGTCTATCCGTTTTTACGCAAACTAGTCTCTCAGTTTTAAAGCTATCTGCATGAAACTTTCCCAAAAGTTGTCTTTCTATTGCAGGTAGTATAGTCGGATCGAGCCGGATCGGACGACTATAGCATATAGGTCCCATAGGAACAATCGGAAAAATAAATAAAAAAAAATTATAAGATTTTTAATTTTTTTTTTAGTTCTTCGAGATATAGTAATGGTTAACTATTTCAGAATTACGGTTTAATTTTATCAAAATCGGACGACTATTGCATATAGCTCCCATAAGAACAATCGGAAAAATATATAGAAAAAAATTATAACTTTACTGTTTTTAAATTTTTTTTTAGTTCTTGGAAATATAATAATAGTTACATATTTCAGAATTTAAATTTCATCAAAATCGGACGACTTATCATATAGCTCCCATAGAAAACAAAATATATAAAATAACTCTAATAATTGAGCTGCAAATCATCATAGCTTCAATGTTTTTAAACATATACGCAAGTAAATCATAATTTTAATGTTTTTAAAAATTGTTTAATTCTTGCAATAGCTGCAAGGGTATATGAACTTCTGCACTTTTGATGCCTATATGTTTCACTGCTCTTAAACATATAGGCATCAAAATCGGAATTTATTGTTTATAAAGAACATTTAATTTTTGCAATTCCTGCAAGCGTATACAAATTAACTTAAAAGTTGGAGTGCCAATAAAAGCAATAAACGAAAATAATTATACCTAATTAAGTCGCACGCAGAATCTCCAGAATAGCTGAAGAATATGCAAGGGCCCGACCAAATGCAACTTGACATTGCCTTCGAGATTAGTTCCTAATGTCAAATAAGGTTTTCAAATGCCAGTTAAAGCATCAAAATGGATAATAGCATAAAATATAAGCCCGAACCAATTTGGCAAAAGTTATGACGCAGAATTTCTAGTTTCTTCAATTACTTCAAGCAGCAACTTTCAAAAATTGGTTCATTGGTTGCACAGTGTAATTGTACAATTTATAATTTTCCCTGTAATTACATTTCCAATGTGTGTGGTTTTTGGTCTCTTCTAAGCCCTTGTTTACACTGGGGTTGAATTTCAACCAAAAGTTAAGGTTTTTAAAGTGGTTTGAAACGTTATAAATGTTACTATAACAACTAACAATAACAGCTGGCAATCGAAGGCGGGAGAGTAAGAGTTTTCATTTTCTTACCTACAACGAGCTTTTGTATTGATTTTAACGAAATAATATTATAAAGAGTATCATAACCATCTTTGTGTCAGGCCTTGCGAGCGCTCAAGCCTATTAAGAGGTCTGGTCTAAAAATTTAAATAAAATTGAATTTTTTTGCATGTTTTGAATGTTTTTAAACGCGTTTTTCTCGAAAATACGTTTTGAGGTGGTTGACAGGATATTTCAAGTTCTACTGAACCGATACCTTTGGATTTTGGTATATATCTTTTTTATACAACTCTCTATTGTGTCTGCCTCGGACTTGATTATAATTTTGACTACAAGTATGTAACGAATCACAAATAATTTAGATTTCAGGCGAGATGGTGATACATGGAACTGAGCGCACGCGAGCGTTGGTCCGGCTGGTGCTTGTCGGCAATTAGGGGGTGGTGGTCTTTCTGCAGATTCCATAGATGCCTTTAATGATCCTAATATTAATGTTCGCGTGAAAGACAAGCCTACTAAATCTGGAAGTAGAGAACTCATACTAAAATAGGGGAGAGGGACATCGGTTTCCTTAAGCCCAAATAAAGTCTCAGTTCACCTCCGATGACTGAGGATGTCTTCTGCCCGCCCTATGGCCATAATACCCTTTTATTTTCTTAATTGTTGATGACCCCTTTTTAGGCCTAGATACCCTACCCTACAGAGGCTTCATGCTAGTTGCGGCAAAGATATAGGTGCTTAAAACATTATAAAAATATTTATTAAAACTAAGACGAAATAATACTCTTAAAAATACACGTTAAAATCGGAGGTGAATAAATAAATAAATATTTGAAATATTTGACATGCAATGACATATATAACAGTAAATATAAATACAAATTAAAAATATATCAATATAACTAACAGCAAATCATGACACAATAAAATTCAACTTGGACAAATTAATTGCTTAAGGCAGAGTATTTGAAGGACGTAGTGCGTGAGGATAGGAAGACTTTAAAACGGCGATTGGGTTGCGTTCGCACAAACATAAAAATGCATTAGAATTCTTTTGGTTCTTCAGCTTTTGTTTACATTTTTCAAAGGTCCCTAGCAAACGGTAGCGTATGATTTATTTTTGTTCTTTTTTTTTGTAACAGAATTACTAAGAGATTTGCTTCAAAGGAATAAATATACGCAAAATTGGGATCTATATTGGGTTAATAATGCTCTCTTGAGCTCATCACTCACCAATTTCCTTTAAGCATCCATCGATGAAAGCGCTTTCGGCGACGGTAGTCTGATATTTGGGAGGAACTTATTTATTTAAACATTTTCCGATACCGCTAAAGGAACGCTCGTCCTTATTTTTTTCATTTTTTACATTTTTTTTTTGTTACTATAAGCCTAATTCATTATTAAAAGCTACCAATGAAAAAACTCCAAAATCGCCACACATTCCTTATCTTCACTCACTCACTAGATCACTCACTCCATTTGTACACCGAAGATTAATAGAATAAAAAAAACTTTGACTAATTTAATTTCACTGATTTTTCCACATGATGTAGCTTTTGCTGCTTAATTTCTAGTCGGAGCTGAGGATTAAACTATGGGCAGATATTATGCCCCTTCCCTTGGTACAACGAAACCTTCAACGCCACCGTCGACTTTGGCGAAACGCTTGATCTCACGCCGGACACTGCCTTGATCGCCGGTTGCTTTTACGCTTCTGCTGGCCGCCCGTCCGTGGTCTTCTCCTTCTCCTTTTGGAGCGGCGATTTTTGGTGGCTTTTGCGCTGTGGTGGCTTCACAGCACTGCGAAAAAATTTGGTGTCTGCCTTCGCCGATTTTACGGGTTGCGCTTGCATTCGCCGATTAATATTGTTGCTTCTTAGGACTTGGGGCGGCACCTTTTGGCCAACACCTATGCAATAAAATGAACCCTCTTAGAAAATCTAGCAGACCTCATTCGCTTCTCACTCACCCCTGGACCTGGCCGTAATCCCAATGGGATCTTCCTTTTGGGCTCCTTTTCCGTGATACCTGTTGCTGCTGTTAGGCAACCTATCTCTCCACTTAATTGGAGAAATTCTCTCACTCAGGGAAAGTCTGACAAAGATCTGTCTTGGGGGTCACACTTCCAAGACAGATAAACCAAAGCAGAGGGCCAACATACTTCCCTTGCAGGTACTCTAGATCGTAATGATTGGCCAACTCTCCTTTTAACTCTTATTACTTTGTTTAAAGTTACGACTAAACACTTCTTGCCCTTCCGCGTAAGACACATCCCTGGAACGCAGATTGTACTGGCGCGAGTTCTTTCCATTTAGCTTCCTCATTACATCGCAGGCCTTGCTTCGAATTATATCCAGCGAATATCGGGTAAACACCGCTGACCTATCTTCCAAAATTTGCAAATTCTTCATTAGTTTAAAAGTCGAGGCTGAAGATATATAATGCTGTCCGAAAACCATATAGTAAGGCGAAGTGCCAATTCTTGAATGGACAGCCGACCGCAATGAACAACAAATGCTGCTAAGCTGCTCATCCTAATCTTTATGATCAGGCGAACATAAGAACGGATTGCCGCTATTACGGACCGATTCACCCTTTCAGACACATTGGTCTGCGGCGAATGAACTGCGGTAAGAGTATGACCCACCTTATTTTCCCGCAGAAACTTTTGAAATGACTCAGACTTAAACTGGGAACCGTTGTCAGACACAATAGTTTCTGGCACCCCGAAAGTGTGAAAAAGACCCTTCTGCATATATTTGATCACCACATCCGCTTGAGTTTCTTCACTGCTTTCAAAAACACAAACTTCGTGAAATGATCCAGGACTATAAAAATCCTTATATGCCCACTCCTAAAACGGGGATATGGTCCGAGAAAGTCTACAAACAGCCTCTGAAAGAATCGCTGGGATTCCGGAGAAGTACCCATTAGCGGTCGCTGTATACAATTTGGCGCTTTTGCCATTTTGCAAGTATCGCAAGTCTGAATATATCTCTTTACATCGTTTACTAATCCTGGCCAGAAATAATACCGTCGCACTCATTCTAATGTTTTATGAATACCTACATGGGAAGCCAGTTTGGGCGGAATCCAAAGTTTCCAATTAAACACATTTTGATCAGTAAGAGCGGCTGTGACAGAGGAAAAATTTTTGATGAATTTTCTGTACCACCCAGCCATGCCAAGAAAACGTCGCAGAGCCTTGAGCGACTGCGGCAGAGGAAAAACTTTCATGGCCAATATTTTCTCTGGGTCTGCTTTTTTCGACATTTAGGGTCAAACCAGCTGTTTTGACAAAGCTTGCTACAAAACTCAGAACTCTCAGATACAATAAGCAGGTCGTCCAAGTACACGAAAACCTCATTCCTTAGACTGGCTGGAATAACCTTGTCCATTATTCTGGTCATTGTCTGAGAAGCGTTCGTGAGACCAAAAGGCATGACCTTATATTGATAAAGGGGCTTCCCCGGAATAGTGAAAGCAGTTTTATCTCGCGATGCCTTATCAAGGGGGATCTGCCAGTATGCATCTTTAAGGTCGAGACTGGATATAAACATCGCTTTGGGAAGCCGGCCCAAAATGCCATCTATTTGCGGTAGCGGATATGCATCCTTTTAGGTAAGTGCGTTGACTTTACGGCTGTCTAAGCAGAGACCAATTTTTCATGGCTTCTGTACCAAAGCCACCGGCGATGACCAGTCACTATCTGCCTCCTCTATCACCCCCAAACTCAGCATCCGATCCACCTCTTCGTATAGCAGTTTTTCAATCGCTGGGGAAACGGGAAAATGCCTTTGTTTCACCGGCTTCGCGTCTCCAATATCAATCGTGTGAGAAACAAGGCTGGTTTTGCCTAAACCAGAAATAGCGAATGATGAAAACAGCGCCACTACAGACTTGAGTAATTCCTATTGGCTAGTTGTAAGAGTATGCGACTCCGGAGCTTTTTCCGCTATATTCATACTGGCCGGCAAAAGATCGAAAGCCTTCCAAAAATATATTCCTAAGTAAAGATCCTGACTAAGGCTTGGAATTATATGCATTTCTAAATCCTTAGTGATTTTCTTATACTGCACCGGAAACGCCCTATTATTTCTTTTCTCTTTCCATCCGCTGTACTTGCCACCGTTGCCACTCTCTTAAAAGGAATTCGACTCAAGACCACTTGCTCAGCCAACTTTCCTCCTAAAGCACTCATGGCCGCTCCTGTATCAAGAAGCCCTAATACCACTCGATCTAGCACCCGTACCTCAGCATAAGGTCGTTTATCGCATTTCTTGTAACGAATATCATTAATGGATTTAGCCACACTCCAAAACGCTTTTATTCTGTTTGAATTTCTTGATCTATTTTTCGGACAGACAGGTTTCGGACTTGGCAAATGCTGATTTGATTTAAATAATTGGGGCCAAAATGTAAGCGGACTATAATTTTTTTCGGACAAATTTGGTAGGTTTGTTGAACATAGCTTTTCTACTGGTTCGTCTCTGGATTCGTCGGCTTCGACGTCTGAAAATTCGGTAGCATCATCCGATTGGGAACCGTCTTTTGGTAGGTATACTTTCGCTTTACGTCCCCTAAAAACCTTCTCTACGCCGACAAATTTTGCGCAAGCTTTCTACTGTGCTGACTCTGACATTTAAAGCTTATGACGAATTTCAAGGTATCTCAAGGTATCTACAATATCGCGTTCTGGCATTGGATACTCTAAATTGTCCACAAGCTGAACGACACCGTCGTTAAATGTATCGAAATCTTCTTTATCCTTTTGCTTCCTATCTCTGATCGCTTCTCTAATATCCACATCGCTGCGCGTGTCCCGGAATTGCTTCCGTAAAGCGCAGCAGAGTCCATCCCACTTGACCACTCTGACCGATTTATGAAACCTGCAATAGAAATCCCTGGCCATTCCCTCAAACAAGATACTTGCGTTGCCACACAAATAGTTCGAAACTAGTATCTGCTCTGTGAGTGTCAGTACTCTGTATATAAAATTGCCTATACTCTTTGTTGCCACTAAACCTTAGCTTCCAACTTCCAACAACTACAGCATACAGCGTACGGAACAGCGACATCCCACGGGCCATCGCTCGCTTGCTATCGGGCCGCGCCGAAGGCTGGTACCGAGCCAACCAGATGCACGCCGTGCCCTAGGAAATTTTCAAGCGAGAGTTCTTGGAGTTTTTCCTCCCTCTACGGTATTATCAGCGCCTGGAGGATGCGTTCAGGGCCCGCCACCAGCAAGGCGGCGAGCCTTTCAAGTTCTATTTGGTAGAACTACGCCTGATGATGCAACGGGCGAACTACTCGTTCGACCAGGAGTTTGAAAGTATCTACGAGAACCTGCTGCCGGAGTATCAACGCCATGAATTCTCCTCGCTGGAAGGGTGGACGCAACTAGCCACCGCTTTCGAAATTGCTCGAGACCGAGACCCAGTAAGACAAGCAGCACTAGTTCCACCCGCCAGTGGTAGATTTACTACGAGGAGCAGCCGTCCGCACGGCCCTCGCCGACGAGAGCCCATACGACCAGCGACGACGCCTTTCGGCACACCGAATCCAGCTATATCCAACCGGATGATCTCCCAGGAGGCGGAAACACCCGTCGACGTGGCCCGAGCCTGTAGTCGCTGCGGGGAGGATGGACACTTCGTCCGGGAATGCCAGAACCCACCAGTCCTATACTGCTGGGACTGCGGGCAACGTGGTGCCCCCACCATTGACTGCTGCCGCCAGTCGGGTATCAGCTGGGGTCCTCACACACACAGGGAGCAGGCGGCGACCCACCCAGCGCTTCCCCATAATTAGATCCACCGCACCGCTAACGGGAGGCCGGATCGTCGCCACGGTTTCCATCGAGGGGCAACTCTTCTCGGCACGGGGACCTCCAGAAGCGTTGTCAGCGAAGCGGTCGCCAACCGACTCGTTTCGGGTCGAAACATCAAAGAAGTTCGCACCCAAATATCCCTGTCGGACGGATCCCCGAAGGAAGTCAACAAGGCCGTGCACGCACAAGTGCGCCTAGACCAACAACATGTCCGCATGACCCTCCTGGTCCTGCCAACGATATTGGACGAGGTGATCCTCGGGATTGACTTCCTCTGCGGCATCCGGGCAACCCTTATCTGCGGTCAAGTATGCCTCCAGCTAGCCCCGCCTGCCACACGAAGAGCCGAACCAGGCCCAGCCACCCGAGCGGCGACCACAGCGGCGATCGCCCACCCTTCGGACCCACCGGCTCCTACCCAGCGGACAACAAGGACCAACGAGGGGGTCACAACGGGTTCCATATCCGTCCCTAGGCATCACATCACGTCGACCGCGGGGCAGAACCCAGCCCCAGTTCCATCGGAGCACGCGCCGATGTCACCATCTAGGAAGGCAAGTACAGCCTCCAGCCACTACCGGATGCCGCCGTGGCCAAGAAAAGGAACCCTTTTCGGAAGTATCTCGCGGGTCAGGAACGCCTAGCCAGCACAACGACAGGAACGTCCCCCGACCACCCGGATATGTCACAATCTTCCCCGGGAAGCCCGCAGTACCAGCTACCCGCCCAACCGATACAGAGGACGCTCAGAGGCGCAATCCGTTCCGGAAGCCTTGCCCTCACGGACACCTGGCCACAGTCGCGGAATCCCCGCCGGGATCGGGGAAGAACCTTTCGACGTAGTAACCCTCCGGTCCCTTCAAGAGGAGCTTAGGCACTTCGACCATCTGCAAGGAACAACGGATACAGCCGAGCACACCATCACCCTTCGGGAAGATAAACCGATGAATAAGCGGTATTATCCCAAGAACCCGGCCATGCAGCGTATCATCAACGAGCAGGTGGACGAACTGCTGCAGGACGGACGAATTGAACCCTCTCGAAGTCCGCACAGCGCACCGCTGGTGCTGGTCCGAAACAAGACAGGGGACATGCGGATGTGCGTTGACTATCGTCAACTCAACGCACACTCCATACCCGACGCGTACCCGAGTCCACGCATCAACCATATCCTGGAACGTCTACGGAACGCCCGGTTCATCTCCACGTTGGACCCCAAAAACGGATATTGGCAGATTCCCATGGCGGAAGCCAGTCGAGAATGCACCGCATTCACTGTCCCCGGACGTGGACTCTTCCACTGGAAAGCCATGCCGTTTGGACTTCACTCCACCCCAGCGACTTTCTAACGAGCCCTGGACCGCGTCATCCGCCCTGATATGGAGCCCCACGCCTTCGCTTATTTAGACGACATCGTCGTCATCGGGGAAACGTGGGAAGCCTCCGGCGCCTTCGAGAAGCGAATCTACGCTTAAATCGGGGTAAGTGCAAGTTCTGATCAGCGAGGAAGGCATCAGGACAGACCCCGACAAAATAGCGGCAATCCAGGGGCTACATTCCCCGACTAACTTCAAGGAACTTCGCCGCCATCTCGGAATCGCATCTTGGTACAGACGTTTTGTTAAGACTTTGCCTCCCTAGTACAACCAATGTCGGGTCTTCTAAGGAAGGGAGTAAAGTGGACCTGGGAAGAACCCCAACAGCAGGCATTCGGTTCACTTAAAGCGCGAATTTGGCCCAAATTTTGAGTAAAAGTTCCAACTTCAGACGGACTCGGCGCGGTTCTCACCCAGAACATTGAGGGCGACGAACGAGTAATCGCCTACGTGAGCCGTCGACTCGAGCGGGCGGAGGAGAACTACTCGGCCACTGAAAAGGAGTGCCTCGCCATTGTATGGGCCACCCGAAAGTTTCGTTGCTACCTGGTGGGTTATAAGTTCGACGTGATCACAGATCACCTGGCTCTCAAATGTTTGAATTCCATTAACAATCCCACGGCGTCAGGCGTCAGGGAATGCAAGCTGTGCGTACCTCGAGAACAGCGTCAACGCGTACTAGGAGAATGCCACGACCATCCCTCCGCCGGGCACCTGGGCATCCGGAAGATGCTCAGGAGGATCGCCCAGCGTTACTTGTGGCCTGGATTTCTTCGGGACGTGGTACGGTATGTCACTAAACGTCTGACATACCAACAGTACAAGGTTAGTCAGCGTAAACCAGCCGGCAAAATGCTCACTCGCCAACCTACGGAGCCGTTCGCGCTCGTCGGAGCCGACTTTGTTGGACCCCTTCCCCGGACCCGGCGGGGAAACACCATGCTCCTAGTTTTCATCGATATATTCTCCAAATGGGTAGAGCTCATCCCCTTGAAGAAGGCCACTACCACCCAACTGGAGTTCGGATTCCGAGAAAGGATCCTATCTCGCTTTGGAGCCCCCAGGAGGTTGATTTGCGACAATGGCACGCAATTAACCAGCCGAAGCTTCCGGGCGTTCTGCCGGAACAACGGTATTCAACTGGATTATACCGCTCCTTACTCCCCCCAGCAAAATCCGACGGAGCGCGTCAACCGTACTATTAAGACAATGATAGCACAATATGTGAATCAGGATCATCGGACATGGGACCAACTAATGCCCGAGATCTCCCTCGCCATAAACACCAGCACAGGGTTTAGTCCGGCTTACCTAGTACAAGGTCGGGAGCCTAGGTTGCCAGGTGCCCTCTTCGATGCGGTCGCATCCGACTTAAATGCCTCGCCATTGGACCCAACGGAACGAGCCAAAAGGCTTCAGGAAGCGTTCCGCACCGCCCTGGAAACCAACCAGATAACTTCTCAGGAATAAAGTCGATACTACAACCTGAGGCGACGCGGGTGGCGACCCCAAATAGGTTCACAGGTGCTAGTCCGTCTTCACCATCTGTCCAAGTCCAGCGAGGGCTTTAACGCAAAACTTGCACCGAAGTACGCGGGTCCGTTTAAGGTGGTGAAATTTCTATCATCGAATGTCGTGCGGCTACAGCAGGTAGACGGCCGGAAGAGGCGTACAGCTGACATAGGCGATCTGAAGGAATATCATCCGCGCGAAGAACAACACGACGACTCTTCAGAAGGCCCCAGAAGGAGTGATTCTCAACCCACACTTGATGACGTGCCCGATACAACCCTACCAGGGTAAACGTAAATGGCGAGCCCGGCAACAAGTTTCCTTTAAGCGGGAAAATTTGTATCGAATAGGATAGTTAAAGATAGTTTGATCTTCGCACTCAGGCTAGGCAAGCTAGGTAACATAGTACTAGGCTAACTATTTGGGCACCTTTCAGAGACAACCACATTCAACAGATGGACACCCCGGATCGCCGTCTACCCCCCGCTCTCGTCACATCCATCCAGGCTCCGGATCGCCGGCGCGTGCGATATCTTCGCCCCATAGACGGCGTTAAATTTCGCGTCAACGTGACCACTCGGGGAGAAGTCATCGTGGCCCTCCGCCCACTCCGCTTAAAACCTAAGTTATAGTTTCATTTATAAGCGCGCGAGGTTGCCAGTGTTGATCAGCAAGATCGGTCAGCTGGCCAGTCGGGTCGAATGCCGACAGTATCGATAAGTTATCGCAATCACCCGTGAACGAGCGAGCGTGCTGTTAAGCGCAAAGTGTGCTGTTAAGGGCAAGCTTAGTGCTGTTAATGGCGCGAGCGTGCTGCAAAGCGCAAATAGCTTGTCGATGTAGAACAGCGATCGGCTGAGATCGCTCTCTTTCTTTTGCGGCAGCCGAGCTGAACGGACCAACATCGAAAACAGCGGAAGGAACCAGCGGGCGGCGACATCAGACCAAGCTCCGAAGTAAGATAAGAAGCATAGATCAGAGACAGACAGTAATGAGTGCGAAGGATAGGGAGAATAAAAGAATGAATAAAAGGAAGATAAATTTGTGAAATTAAAACCCCAAGTGCTGGTAATAAAATTTAGTGAACTTCGCGTAGTGCTTTTTCGGGTTGGCCAGGTTGCCGTATTGCGTTTCCGAGGTTTGTTTTCTCTACGCAACGCGGACACCAAAGCTACCCACGTGCTACTCCAGGTTGGGCCAGTTCTCGTGTTGCGTTTCCGAGGTTTGTTTTTTCTACGCAATACGAACGCTTACCAGACCGGAGAAAAGTGCGGGGAACTACCGCCGGCCTTTTCTACTCACGTGCAGGTTAGGGACAGGCTAACAAAATTTAGTGAATTTCGCGGAGGGGCTTTTCGGGTCAGTGAGGCTTTGAGTTGCGTTTCCGAGGTTTGTTTACTCTACGCAACGCCAAAGCTGCCCGCGTGCCCATTCACGTCGGACAAGCTCCTGTATTTCACTTCCGAGGTTTACTCTCCGAACGCTTGCCGGACGGGAAAATTTCCGTCGATTTCCCCAACATTCATAAAGGGGAAATACTGTGATTTATATTGGGTTAATAATGCTCTCTTGAGCTCATCACTCACCAATTTCCTTTAAGCATCCATCGATGAAAGCGCTTTCGGCGACGGTAGTCTGCTATTTGGGAGGAACTTATTTATTTAAACATTTCCCGACACCGTTAAAGGAACGCTCGAACTTTTTTTTCTTCTTTGACATTTTTTTTGTTATTCTAAGCCTAATTCATTATTTAAAGCTACCAATAAAAAAACTGCAAAATCGCCACACATTCCTTATCTTCACTCACTCACTAGATCATTCACTTCATTTGTATACCGAAGATTAATAGAACAAAAAAAAACTTTTTAATTTCACTGATTTTTCCACATGCTGCAGCTTTTGCTGCTTAATTTCTAGTCGGAGCTGAAGATTAAATTATGGGCAGATATTATGCCCCGCAGATATTATGCCCCGTACAACGGAACCTTCAACGCCGTCGACTTTGGCGAAACGCTTGATCTCACGCTTTGATCGCCGGTTTCTTTTACGCTTCTACTGTCTGCCCGTCCGTGATCTTCTCCTTTTGGAGCGGCGATTTTTGGTAGCTTTTGCGCTGTGGTGGCTTCACAGCAATGCAAAAAAAATCTGGTGCCTGCCTTCGCCGATTTTACGGGTTGCGCTTGCCTTCGCCGATTAATATTGTTGCTTCTTGGGACTTGGGGCGGCACCTTTTGGCCAACACCTATGCAATAAAATGAACTCTCTTAGAAAATCTAGCAGACCTCATTCGCTTCTCACTCACCCCTGGACCTGGCTGTAATCCCACTGGGATCTTCCTTTTGGGCTCCTTTTCCGTGATACCTGTTGCTGCTGTTAGTGGTTGCCTCGCCTGATTAAGAACTTTTACTTCTGACTTTATCTTAAACACCACTTCTTGACTCAAATAATCACTTTAGATGCCAAACTAGGAATGGCGGCTAATGACGCCGCAATAAAGCCGGCAACTTATCTTTCCACTTAATTGGAGAAATTCTTTCACTCTGGGAAAGTCTGACAATTCGCCCTGTTACCCCGATTCATCTAACCCTGCCAGGCCACCGATTCTCCTCAGCGAGATCTAGATGGCGCCACCGATTCTCACGTTGCATCTAAATGGCGTTGGACCATCTGCAGCTGCACCAAGCGCTACAAGTATTTTTAAAATATTCGAAGAGGTCAAAGAAATTGGTTAAAAAAAAATGTTTGTTTTCAAGTTGACGTAACACTCCACAGGCCTGAATCTCGCCGAATATTGGGTTTTTTAAATATTTTTTTGTATAATTTAAAAATGTTAATAAAAACATAAAAAAATTGTATATTAAAAATGTTTTTCATTTCTTTCTTATCTTACAAAAAAAAAATGCTCAAAATTAAGGCTTCTAGACTAGAAGGGGGTAGAAGCCTTTAAGGTTCTAAAACAATACAATTTATCATTTTCGCAGTTGTCTCTGATACTAAGATACGGACATTTTTGTTACTTTACTTGTTATTTTCTTAAGTTTTCTTTGTTTTATAAACAAATTAGGCCAAAGAACCGCATTTTTATAGACTTGGTAAAGGTTACCGCCACTTCAGAGCTATCAAGTAATTTATTTACCTTACTGCTGGCACTTCGAGAATATCCCATTCAACAGACATGTAAAATTCCGACAGGTCCACACCAACGTCGACCACGTTGCTGCCCTGCTGTTCATCCATGTGCCTCAAGTCAACCTTAGAGAAGAATAAAAATAGTATGCATCATTTTGAATCAGGTACGTAATGTTTAAAATTTGTATTCAAAATGCAAATGCGTGTTAAACAAGTTAAAACAAAATCTAAAAATTAGAAAATTATTTACTATATAACTGATTTCAGGCCTCGCATATACGAGAATTCAAATAACATACAATTACTACTTTACAGATTTAAGCCAAATTCCACTAATTTCTATTTAAAAATTAAAAATTATAAGTGTTTTAGTACAAAATGTGAAATAAAGATAAAATAATACGTAAACAAATTGTATAAGGGTCTCATCAATTTTTTACGGAATGAGAAAGTTACAAAAACATTTAACTGTACTTTCAAAAAACCAATATTAGTTATATTTTAAATGAAAAAACAATTTTTTTGCTCCACGCCGGTCAAAAATCTTAAATGCCTTTTTGTAAAGTCTATTTTAACAGGCACATCGAAACTATAAAAGTGATTTTCGAACTTGGCATAAACTTTCTTCATTGAAAAAACATCTAGCTCATTGTTCTTTAATTTAAAAAACTTTTTTAGCAAACAAAAGAAACAGCACTTCGGACTTTAAATGGTTAACAAATTTAAATCAAAAAATCCCCCCGAGATCAAACCTTGTTTTGCCATTCAAAAAAATTTTTTACGGTACCATTTTTTGTAAGTGTAAATAATGTTTACTCCTGTTTTCATGCAAATTTTATTTTTATCTCCAGTTCTGCTTAACCAATCATCGATAGCTAATGTAACCAGAAATAGTTCGTTCTTCAACTTTATCTACAAGGTATAGCTCGACAAAGTTTGAATAAATTGCAAAAACTGAAGTTCCAACAACATAAATTAATTCTTGAAAAATACGCCGACAAGGCCAGACTGTGTCACGAACAAGGACATACACTCCGCCCTGAACTATTCGCTAGGGTTTTGGTAGTTGTCCTGAGTAAAGGCACGTGCCCAGCGAGATGGAAAGTTCAACGGCTGGTCCTTCTACCGAAGCCTGGAAAGCCTCTAGATGACCGATCGTCATATGGGCCAATATGCCTTTTAGATGGCTCCGGCAAGGTCCTGGAGTACATCATCAGCTCAAGACAGTAGAAGGTCATAGCGGCGGCGGGCGGTATACCAGAGTCCCAGTTCGGCTTCAGATGCTTCAGGTGCAGGTAGCAGAATCGACTTGGCACGCACCGGATGGACGGACTGTGCCAAGACGTATTGCATGATAGCGACGCTGGACATGAGGAATGCCTTTAACTCAGCGAGATGGTGCTGCTACTCCAGTGACAGGCTCCTGCAATTTGAAATTTTTGGTGGGCTGGAATCGGCCAGAATCACCCGCAAAGGTCCGTTCTAGCACCCCATGTACGACGAAGTCTTTCGGATGGCGCTGCCAGGCAGGACCGAAGTAATTGGTTTCGCTTATGACATCGCAGTAGTCGTGGTGTAAATTAGCACCGCCTGGACGAGGAGGTTTGCAACTAAAGCATCGAGGTCATTCAGACATGGATGGACAGAAAAGGGCTTGAGTTAGCCCCACAGCTTGCAGGCAAACAACGCTGAACCTGAATCTTAAAACTATTAGTGCACTGATCGGTTGGAAATTAAGGCTCAATTATCTTAAATGGGTCCTTTCTACAATGACCTACGAATTTTTGGATTAAGTAAATATTGGACACAATATGCTGAATTTAAAAGGTTATTTTTGAACCTCAAAAAACAACTGTTTGGCTCGAGCCGACGTCCTATTGTTTATGTTTTCGATTTTAGACACTCTTTCGACCGGAATTATGTCAGCAGCAGGATTACATATTTTTGTGGACCCTCGGCGCACAGTCCCTAGTCCCGTTTTTTCCCAATATTTTGGCGAAACAAAATATTAAAATGAAGTTGGAAGCTTATCTTATCATGTGCAAAAAATTTTAAAACCTTCCAAAAAGTACTTTCTTTAAATAAAAATTAATTAATAAAAATTAGCTTTAATAATATGTATTTTAATCACTGTAGTTTTAAAATTTTATACAATACGTAAATGAAAATATTAATAATTCAAAAATAAAATAATTAATAAATCATTTTTTAAGTATGACATATAATTCAGTAATTAAATGTTTGTTTATTATTTAATTTTGTACCTCATTTATCAATTGGCAGAATATTTAAAACTGATTACGAATACAGGTATATTTAGGACTATGAGCTAACTAGAAAACTGTATTAGATAGCACCAGATGTGCACCGGCTATCACAAGTGCGCATATCTTTAAAAACACCAGCCACTTGGGCCTAACACATTTACATATATAAGATGACCTTCTGCGAGCGCTCACATATTGTCTTTGAAGATAAGTGCTAAGACTGATTTCCCACTTAAATGTTAAACAAATCACTCCGTTGGTCTAGCGATAATCGTTGGATAATGCAGACGTCTTTTTATTTGGAGGTCTTCGCTAATTTTTAGCTACACTGCCAGTAAAAGACTTTTTATGAAAAGCTTTTTAAGCTTTGGAAGTATTATAGTCAGAGAACCAAGATCGTAAACATATATATTTATATATATGTCAATAAAAGATTACTCCGACCACGATAGCTGCGACTCCACTGCCGGAAGCAGTTCCGTATATTTACGGTAGCTGCGAGTTTCCATAACACTAATTTTGTGTGTCGCCTAATAGAGATAGTCTGTTTTTCATACACAATGTGCTTATCGCAATTGTAGCGTGGGCCTTTTTCGGATGTATTAATATGAACACTATGCTTCCCAGTCGATAACACCACCAGCAGTTTTTTAATGAGCAGAAAGCCCTTTTCAGGCTTTATCGGACCAATGAGCAAGCATTGCAAACAAAGGTCATAAAGCTCATTGCAGAAAGAGCAAAGAAGAGCAACAACTCCGCTATTAGGCACTTCGAAAAGGAATAGATAGAGATAGTACTGGATTGGAATGGATGGAAAAGAAGTAACAACCAAATAATTAAATCAGGCACAATGGTAAAGTGCTCCTCGATTTTGAACACATAGTCATACAGCTTTAAGATTTTACAAACAACAAATGATTTACCTTTGTCGCGGGAGAACATGTTATCCATGTCGATATCTCGATCGTTCAGATCAACAGCTCACTGAACAACAGAAAACGAAAGCAACTCTGGATTATTACCTTTGGGTAAAATGCTTCTGATCGCCTAAAATTCTAACTGGCTGAGACATTGGGCGTGACATTTGGCGACCGTGACGGGACGGGAAACCTGCATAAATTCGCGTCCAAAGAAAAAAAGAGATAAGCTCCCATTCATCCAATTATTTGTTTCTCGCGTATTGCTGGAAACTGTGTGGCATCTTCTGAGATCGACGAATTTGGTAAAAGAACTTGAAATTTAACAAGCAAACATTAATGTGCCAGACGCATCCCAAGCTTCATCTCTAACCTAACTTAGACACGTGCAGGTGATCTACCCCTTACCTTCCTGTTATCAGCTTTTCACACACTTTGGCGAAACCACAAGTATAGATACACGTTTAAACGTTTGTTACCCTTGCTTCATATACACACATACACATATTTTATCATTTCTTTTGCTTGCGCGTGTTTGCACATTTCCAAGTACACCGGTGTACAGGTTGCTACGGATATTGACTAATATTAATTCATCGAATTTGGCATAAAACTACAATTAAAGGAAGGCTGTTATTCTTGTTTCTCAAAGGGGGGTCAGTTTATAAAGGTCGTGTCGAATAGGAAATTTTGAAAATACATGGTAACGCCATTATATTAAAAATTCACAATCAACAATGTATCCGCAATTCGAGGATAATTTCTTTACATTGGGAGTGCTAGGAAAATCATGAATCCTCTAATAATCCACATTCTTCTATCAAAGGTCTACTTCGAAGAAAATCAGGACTACGAGAAATAGGCAATGTGTGGTGATTTTTGCAATATTCTCAATCGCAGGCTTCGACTTTTGGGAAGCTAGCGAACTGGGGGTGCGAGTCCTCTAAGCGCGCAGAAGACCAAACAATCACTAGCTTCAAAAATTTTTTAAGCAGTGCAGACGCTTGAATACACTACCACTCATGCGGCCATTAAGAGGAAACTGCAAAGCGATTGCAGCTAAATATATAAATATAAATATAAAATATATAAATGCCTGGCATCGTAACGTTTCTGGGCAGCAGCTCGTTTATCGTTAGTTGTAGTGGCTGCATCTGCTTTGAGCTGTTTCAATTTTGCATCTTCTGATCCTGCGTTCGTGATGGTAGGGGAGCTTTTTGACATATAACTTTACATGGTATTGATGCTTCACTGCACACGGGGTTAGCAGGCCCGAGTTTTGGCCTGAAGTCTGTTTTTTTTTTGAGAAAATATTTAATAAAATATGGGGCCCTTATTAATATACTTTCAGCAAATTTATGGCAACATTTCACTGAATGGATTTTTTTTTGCATATTTTTAAAGATCAAATTTCACTCGAAATTGAGTAAAAAATAAAAAAATCTAGTGAAAAGAGATGAAGAATTAGCTGATCGAATTTCTTGGGAAGTCATCGCTGATTGCAACTGCATTTCTGATTTCTGATCTGAGCCTAGGAGAAGTTTTCGCTGTTCAGCCGCTGTACCCAGAGTTAGCTTATGAGACTGTAGTGACGTGCAGACGAAACTAGCGCTAGTCCTATCTGAGTCCGGGCATCACTCCCTAGGGAGTGTTCGTGTGATAATGTTATCAAAAAAGTTGTACTATAAAGATTTATAGTCAACTGTGTCCTCGAGTTTTCCACTTTGATTTAAGTATACAAAAATACAAGGTCGCTAGAACCAACAACAATTTAATTGAAATTGATTAAAATGTCAAGTAAAACATTTAATTTAGCTGGGATTCTTACTTATTTAAGAATTTAATTATGTTTTATGCAGTCTACTGAAGCCCAATAGTATGCTGCATCTTCACATACTCATAAAATACATACTCAAAACATATAATATTGCGTCATATAGCATTTTAAATATTTAAAAAATAAATAATTGTTTTTTAAAGTTTTGATGCTGCAGATGCAAAGAAGAAACAAAAAATAAATATACATTTTTGTTGGAACGATTATTTTAGTAATATCGGGCAGCTAGAGCGCCAAAAGATAGCATTTTTAAAAGCTGATGAGTCTTAAACCAGTTTATATTTTTTAATGGCTTGCATTTTTTTTTGATTTGTTGTATCTTATACCTAAATTATGTGTTAAAATGAATTGAATCCGTTTAGTATTTTTTTCTAGAAATAAGATATGCAAAAATTAGAAATATTTTCCGATTTTGGATTTGATTAACTATATCTATTAAGAATTCCTTAAAATTTTATTGTTAGTTGGTTGAAAAGATCAATCTTTTAAGAAGGTAATCTTCTTTATTTCAGCTTTCTAGCTGTAATTGGAGTCCCAATTCAAACAAATTTGGCGGTTCAAAGTCGGGGGTCACCAAATGTACAAATTCAAATAAATTCAGAATGCTGACATTTTTTTTTTTGTTGCGTGCCGCAACTACAAAACCAGTGGCAATAGTCACCGCAATAAGTAAAATTCCAATTGGGCTGCCGATAAGTGAAAATGTCAAGAGTTCTTTTCGTACTGATTTTATTGAGTACAACTTGGGGTTTAGAGACATGTTAATGGGTCAAAAGGGGTTTACTTTGGTCTAATCTTGACTACAATAAGTTACATGGCTTAGCCTATCAAAACAATATAAAATGGACACAGATGTCTTAGATACAGCCTTATCTATTTAACCTTTATCTATTTAACCCATAAATGGTGATACAGCTGCGCTATTGTCTTCTTGACGAAAATCGTACAGATGCCCATTAAAAATAACAAAACTGCGTAGACTTGAAAACAAAAAATGTTTTGAACTAACTTTGTCGACCTTTTCAAATATTTTAAAAATTCTTACAATCAAAATTTTCTAGGCAGACACGATAAAGAGTAGTAAATCGGTTCGGTAAAATATCATGAAACCCACCTCATAAAAAGTAGTTTATAATGACTCGGGCGCCACATCACAAAATCGGCTGTATCTCCAGAAATAATTCAAATTTTGAAAAATCTTTAAAGGATCATATTTTCAAAAATCTAAACATTCAAAATATGCAAAACAATTTTTTTTTTAATTTCTTAAGCAGAATACCAACCTATCTACTATAAATGTGATTTTAAATAGGTTTGTGGGGGCAATGCGCAGTGGTTCCGCCAATGGGCCATAAATCAATAAACACGATCATCAAATTAGTTAATTCCATGTACACAATTTGACTTTGCTGGAAATCTAACAGTGCTTTCCGACAATAGAATTAAAATCATGAAAACACATTAATTTCCGAATCACAGCTGTTCTTTGCTGAATTATTGCAAACCAAAAGCGCATTTCAAATTGGTTGGGCTATTGATCAAGTTCATAACTTACAGTTGTTTTAATGGATTTTGAAGCTACAGGTATTTACTTTATCTAGTGTAATAAATAAGATAAATGTGTTAAGTTTAGCTGCGGAAAGTTGCGGACTTATTTGCTATCGACAATATACTAACATGACTTCAAATTTTTTCAGGTTAAATTTGCCCAGGAAAGCCTCTGTGTCGTCTGTATGTTGTCTTCGTAATTATTTACAGTTTTCAGTTATCATATTTATTTTTATACCCTTGCAGAGGATATTATAATTTCAGTCAGAAGTTTGCAACGCAGTGAAGGAGACGTTTCCGACCCTATAAGTATATATATTCTCGATCAGTATCACTAGGAGAGTCGATCTAGCCATGTCCGTCTGTCCGTCCGTTTCTACGCAAACTAGTCTCTCAGTTCTAAAACTATATGCATGAAACTTTCCCAAAAGTTGTCTTTCTATTGCGGTAGTATATAAGTCGGAACGAGCCGGATCGGACAACTATAGCATATAGCTCCCATAGGAACAATCGGAAAAATGAAGGAAAAAAAATTATACCTTCGCTGTTTCTTAATTTTTTTTCAAATTCTTTGACATATAGTAATGGTTAAATAATTCAGAATTACGGTTTAAATTTCATTAAAATCGGAGGACTAATTCATATAGCTACAATAGGAACAATCGGAAAAATAAACACAAAAAAATTATAACTTTGATGTTTTAAAAATTTTTTTTTAGTTCTTCGACATATAGTAATGGTTAAATATTTCAGAATAACGGTTTAAATTTCGTAAAAATCGGACGACTATATCATATAGCTCCCATAGAAACAAATAATATATAAAAACATTTTTTTTTAAATAACACTTTTCTATTTTGAAATTTTTTTTAAATTCTTTTAGACTTTGTAATAATTTGATAGTTTAGAATAACGCTTTTAATTTTATTCAAATCGGAAAAGGATATTATGTAGGTGCCATAGAAATTATCGATTATTTAAGCTGCAAATTATCATAGCTTCAAAGTTTTTAATCATATACGCATGAAAATCATAATTTTAATGTTTTCAAGAATATTTAGTTTTTGAAATAGCTGAAAGGGTATATGAACTTCGGTTTGCCGAAGTTTGCTTCCTTTCTTGTTACTTTTTTGGTTTTATCAAAGGCATTTCAGAACACAAAAAAAAAATTTAATTTGAGAAATTAACATTTTTTTTTTTATATATATATTTTTTTTTTGTTTTGGTTGTTGTTATGAGCTATATAATATAGTCGTCCGATCCTTAGAAAGTCCCAACCATCTAACTTGAAAACACCAAAGCTATGGCAATTCCGAAAGTTCAGTTTCGTGGTAGCAATAGGTTATAATCGGCCGATCCTTATGCATTTTGTAGATCGGGTCAATTGACAAAAAATACAATCCATAAAACGACCCATTCCTCTTACTTAAAAACCACAAAATTTATGGCATTTTCGATCGTTCATTCATATGGAAGGTATAGGATATTGTCGTCCGATTTCTCCAATTTTTTTAGTGTATAGTTATACTATTTTTCTAGATGTTTGCGTTTCATAACGATATCACATCTATAAGTAGTAATGTCCGCGGCTCCATACAAGCGGATCCACTGTGCAATGGGTGCTCCGATTCTTTTAAGACCTGTAAATTTGTTAATTTGTTAACCTTTTTTAACCAAATTTGATTTAATTGTGTAAATTAATTGCCAAGACCTTTTATGTAAATAATTTGAAGATATGTTATTTTGTAGATTCACAAGAGAGATTCACAAGACACAAGATTACAGATTACAAGATAAGTAGTTGTAAGAATCTTATGTTAACGTATTTCATTTAGACAATTCTAACATTTTAGTTCTTCGAGAGAAGAGACTCAGAGTTTTTTAACCAGCACCTTAGAGTCTGATTTGTAACTAATAAAAGTAAAATAAAATAACAAAGAGACCGAGAACATTTTACAAGCTAAAATCTTGTCAACAAAAAATAAGTCAAACGGGCATGAATTCAGTATTGTTGTCGTTACGCGACGTTGGCGTTACTAAGGCCCGAAGCATTAATTGCAGCCGTGAACAACTCCAAGCAGCAGAAAAGTTAATATTTTTTTTTTATTACAAATACTTGTAAATATACCTTTTAAATACCATATATAAAATCATACAAAAAAAGTTTTCCGAATCTTGATAATTGATTCGGAAAACTCGTTGAAGCACAGGCAGATCTGACAAAAGAAATTAAGGCAGGTCGTACAAAAAAGCGGCCCTTCGAAAAAAGGTCTCTGCCGTTGACAGCAGAACTTTTTGCAGGATTATTAGAAGAAGAAATAAACAAGAAAGAAAGCAAACTTCGGCAAGCCGAAGTTCATATACCCTTGCAGCTATTTCAAAAACTAAATATTCTTGAAAACATTAAAATTATGATTTTCTTGCGTATATGTTTCAAAACTTTGAAGCTTTGATAATTTGCAGCTTATATAATCGATAATTTCTATGGCAGCTATTTAATATCGTGTTCCGATTTTAATAAAATTAAAAACGTTATTCTAAACTATCAAATTATTACAAAGTCTAAAAGAATTAAAAACAAAATTACAAAATAGAAAAGTTTCATTTAAAAAAAATGTTTTTATATATTATTGTTTCTATGGGAGCTTTATGATATAGTCGTCCGATTTTGATGAAACTTAAACCGTAATTCTGAAATATTTAACCATTACTATATGTCGAAGACCTAAAAAAAAAAATATAAAACAGCAAAGATTTAATTAAAAAAAAAATTAAGAAACAGCAAAGGTATAATTTTTTTTCCTTCATTTTTCCGATTTTTCCTATGGAAGCTATATGCTATAGTCGTCCGATCCGGCTCGTTCCGACTTATATACTACCTGCAATAGAAAGACAACTTTTGGGAAAGTTTCATGCAGATAGCTTTAAAACTGAGAGACTAGTTTGCGTAGAAACGGACGGACAGACGGACAGACAGACAGACGGACAGACGGACAGACGGACATGGCTAGATCGACTCTCCTAGTGATGCTGATCAAGAATATATATACTTTATAGGGTCGGAGATGTCTCCTTCACTGCGTTGCAAACTTCTGACTGAAATTATAATACCCTCTGCAAGGGTATAAAAATGCTTATATTGTTTAAAATTTGTAAAGGTTTTTTGTTTTAATTGCTGTAACTTATAAAAATTGTTTGTTCAAGACTTTGTAAATTATGTCTCGAAGACCTGAGCTAAATTTCATTAAGATTGGTAGAGTAGGTCGCGAGAAATCTTGACATCCGACACAGAAACAGCTTTTAAAGTTTTATGTGACAATAAAAGATATTTTAAAGCTGTATCTCCAAAACTATCACTCGGACCAACTTGAAAATTTAAAACAGTATTCTAGAGATATTATAGAATTTTATTAAACAATAAAAACCAAAATAAAATGATAAAAAAATGTTATTTCTAAGGCCAAGTATTAAAGAAAACAGAAGTTGACCCGAAAATGTTGGCAGAGGTGATTCACAAATATGTCACCCAATTCAAAGATTATTGAGAGGAAACCAATCAGGAGCTCAGTAAGGTTAGACATATATATATAATTAAATGTTTGTAACTCCGATTAAATAAAAAAATATAAATTTATTTTATTCAACTGATGGTTTACAGAGTTTAAACTTATTAGTAAAGAACACCGACCTATTACTTTGAGGTCTCAAACTGAACTTAACTTGCTGATCTGATTCTGTTGATGAGCAAGCCTCGGTCTCGAGCTTTTCGGGATTTGAGTGAGTTGTGAAATTATTCTGAGGAACTTTCAGTTTCTTTTGAGTGAAACTTTAATTACTCTTGGATTCAAGTGTCTTGACTCTTGGATACAAGTGCGCTCTTAGATTTTACGACTTTGAAATGTCTTTGGATTGAAATAGGAGTTTATGTGTCTGCGAGCCGAACTTTGATTATCTTTGAACGTGTGAACGTGACAATTGGGGTGAGTTGTTTAGTCTACAGTTTTGGGCCTTCGATTTTGGGATCTTGTTACAAGGGTGAATAATTCTAGGGTAGTATAGGGTATATCGTAGATACGTAAAGTAATGGGTATATTCAGGGTGTTATGGGACTGTGTATGTGTTGCTTAAATATGTGTAGAGTCTCATAGGAATATGGGCATGTCACTATATATATGTATATATAAATATAGTTTTTAGGGAGTAGAACAAACGCCAAAATAAAGGAGATATGAGAATAACATATCTTTTGACGAAACTGTCGAAGAATTAGAATTTAACGTTAAAAACATTTTAAACACATTAGACGAAAGGATGTAAGCACAGAAAATAATAATGGAGCATTGGTAAAGGAAGGTCATCTTCCTGTATTACCAAAAGTACATGTTCCCACCTTACTGGAGAAGAAAAAGCACAACTCTTAACTTTAATTATTTAAAAACCTTCGAGAGCCAAAGGCGAAGGAAAGAGTATGGTTGCTCACTGGCGAAATTATAATGCCGCTTGGAAACTATTATCCAAGCGGTATGACAACAAGTGAAAAATATTCTCTGCTCAGCTGAATCGTTTGATCGAACTACTTAAATTAAGCATTTAGTTTTATCAACACTTGCAAAAATGTTTGACTCATAGGCTGGTTGTCTTAAGTGTCAATAATAGGGAAATTATTTATGCAAAAGCTATGTTTGACAGAGCAAAATGGGATCAGAACTTGTCAGATTCAGACACCATTAAAAGGAAATGCTTTTTGTTAATCTGCCAAGTGGGCCACCTAAAAGGCCGAAGGTCCGATTTTTTGGGTTTGGGGTTCACATCAACAACAAAAAAATAAATAAATTATTTTTATTTATTATTTAAAATTTTAGCGCGGCAAGGCATAAAAAAAGCAGAACCTCTGATGTTTTTTAGTTTTGTTATCCAGATAACATTGTTGACAGTGTCAAATGCCTTTCTGTGGTCCAGCAAGGTCCAGTTGCTACCTAGTATTTGACGGATATCGTTGACAGTATCTGTTATCCCAATCATCTTTCTGAACCCTGATTGTTTATGACAAGGTGAGGTTAGGTTAGGTTAGGTTAGAGCAGCTGTCAAATTATTGACACACTTAGACCTAGAAGGTCAATTGTGACACCGCGTGGATCTGTGTCCCCTTTCCTAAATTATTGTGTACTGCCATTACTGCAGCTGACCTATGAATTATTATTTTATTTCTGACAAAGTAATGAAATAATTTCTAAACGGTTGAACGGTTCTTGACGGTTGAATTTGCATAGCTATGAGATTCTCGAAAATGTTAGCTAGGAAATGAAGGATGGATATACGTCTGTATTCGTTTTTGGATTGTGGGAGCGGAAGAATTTTAGCTTTTTTCCAAAATTTTGGGATTGAGGATGTCATAAAAATTGTATTGAATATGTATGTTATGTGTACAAGTAGGTTCGGTAAGAGAATTTTTATTGAGCTCGAGCTTAAGCCATCTATTCCTTCAGCATTAGATTTATCTCTTAAAATAAACTTCAATACATCACATTGGCTAACACACACAAAACTAAAACTGTTATCACTGTTATGTCCCGCAAACGAACTTTGTTCTTCATATCTTAACTGAACCAAGGATTTCGTCTATGTTTCGATATCCTTTTTTGACAGAAACACATTAACTGGTGTAGTGTGCATACATACAGAGTACACACTGTACCATCGGCAACAATGTCAGCCAAATCTGTAGGACTAGCACTTTTCAAATGCAAACGTAGTTTGACCACAAACGCCATCAGCGAGTGATAAGTTGCGCCAGCTTGTTTCCACAGTTTGGCAACAGTAACAATTTGATCCATATATGCACATAGCTTTCTTCTCTCTCTCTCTCTCTCTGAGCAACTAAACTAAATATTTTTGAAAACATTCAAATTATGATATATGTTTAAAAACATTGAATCTATGATGATTTGCAGCTTATTTGTTCGATAGTTCCTATGGCAGCTATATAATATCGTTTTCCGGTTTTAATAAAATTAAAAGCGTAATTCTGAACTGTCAAATTACTAATAATAAGTCAAAAAGAATTAAAAAAAAAATATATATAAAATTTACATTTAAAAAACATATATATATTTTTATTGTTCCCCTGGGAGCTATATGATATAGTCGTCCGATTTTAATGAAATTTAAGCCGTAATTCTGAAATATTTAACTATTACTATATGTCGAAGAAATAAAAAAATTTTAAAAACAGCAAAGTTATAATTTCTTTTTATTTTTTTTTTCCGATTGTTTCTATGGGAGGCTATATGCTATAGTCGTCCGATCCGGCTGGTTCCGACTTATGTACTACCTGCAATAGATAGCAGATAGCTTTAAAACTGAGAGACTAGTTTGTGTAGAAACAGACGGACAGACGGACGTGGCTAGATCGTCTCTCCTAGTGATGCTGATCAAGAAAATATATACTTTATAAGGTCGCAGATGTCTCCTTCACTGCGTTGCAAACTTCTGACTGAAATTATAATACCCTCTGCAAGGGTATAAAAAATTAGACAACATTTCTATTGGAAATTCCGGCCTGACCGACAGCGCCCACTGCGCAGCATAGGACTAAGCTAAAACTAAGAATATATAGGCATCTCACTCTAGAGAAGACCGCAACTTTATTAAGTTTAAAAATTAATGATTATTTGAAAAAACTCGAACAGTGCGTTGTGAACTATTAAAAATACACGGAACCTTTATTGCCATCTTATTTATTATATTCCTTAAATCATTATGGTTTGTTTTGGCTGGCTTAAGGTCTGGGTATTATATTGCCTATTTTAATTTGTTGAAAAAACACTTTCTTCTCATTTCTCCAATATATTTCATTCCCTTAATGGATACACAACCACCGTTTTTTCCACTGCGGAGTTATAAATTAATTTCTAAATTTATTTTGGTCAAGTAAATGTCTGTATGCATGCCACCTATTCTGTGTTTGTTTAGGGTTTTCGGGACTGAAAAGAACGCCCAAATAATGACACTTCTTCATTTGCTGAGTTAAAATTTAAAACTGTTTTTATTTCATAAAGTTTCTTTGCAAGTAACATTGGTGTGATTAGTACTCTATTCTTATCTATGGCCTACGCAGAGACCGCATCTGTTTACCCTGAGTGGGAGAACTATATTTTGACTCTCGCACAAGTCCTTTGTACAGTGTGGGAAACGTTTTAAGTGGTAATATTTGGAGGCTCAAGTGACCTGCACTTAAATATTACAAGTGCTAACAACACATCAGGTAAGGTTTAGGTAACAGATCGTAAGTTATGGCTCTGGAACGATTGACATGTACAGAGCTCAAATTATCTTTAAATCGGTATTATTATTTTTTTTTTTACCTATAATATCCCACGGATTGGCTTGCTTTTCCCTAATTTGGGAAAACATTCTTAAGTGCGATAAGAGAGATCATTACAACCCTGATATAACTTATAGTCAAAGACATTCTATGACCGCTCGCAGGAAGTCATTTAACATGTTATGTGTGAATAAATTTTCTTTGACTCAAGTGGCTGCTATGTTGAGCTCAAATATTTAAATTTATACGTGCGCATGTTTGAACAGGAACCAACTTTTTCCCTCTGGAATAAAATAAAATTTTTTTTAGTAAAAGATTTGAAGTCGCCACGTCGTGGTTTTTCTGATCTTCAAAAAAGTCTTCCATCTCATCATCACTCTCATCGTCAGTAGAGACATTCCAATCAAAACTAATGATCCTCTCAAGGTCTTCTTTTAGCAAGCCCTTTACTTTTGATTCCATATCTACATATGTACAAATTTCTTACAACTTTTATGTACTCAATTGCCTAATGTTGCATACAAGCAACATTTTATTTTTGCAAATTACTCTCCTGGTTATTATATAAAATTTATCAAATTAAACTTTTACACAATAAATATAAATCATTTATGTACACTTTTTGATTTGTACTTTTTTATTTTGTACAATTATTTTCAGTGTAAAATCCCAAATTGAATGCGTCCGCAAATTACACAACAATCTTCTTAATAAAGCACGTGTAAGCTATTCTATGCAACTTTGCTAAATGCTCTTCAAATGCACTTTTTTTTATATATTATAGCCTGATTCCATTGCCGCATTAGTGGACTTTTTAAATGTGCCTGATTCCATTGGCGCATTAGCATTTAGCTAATGCTACTCCGACATGTGAGTAGCACGAGCAGCTGATCTTGGTTTGTTTACTTTTGCATTATGGCAAATCCAAAAGAAATTAATTAAAATTGATGAAAATGAGTGAGTTTACTAAACTCTGTAATGCTCAGCAGGACATCCATAATGCGACCAAGGCATTTGCCAACTTGGACGACAAGGAATAGAAGCTGATTTTCGTTGTTATGTCGGGTTTGCAATGGAGACCACCACAGTTACTAAACAGGGCAAGGATCCCCGTATATGTTTCAGTTAATTTATGCCAAGGATCCAGCAATAATGCATTGTGGTATTGCGAGCCGAATTTGCAGCGTGCGCTCTAGGTTTCAGTCATTTCTATACAAAATAGATTTTATATTCAAAAGAAATCAAAAATTGCGCCAACTATGCATATAGAAAAAAGCTGTTGTAGTGGTGGCACGAACAAAATATCGTTAAACATCGGTATTTTACGGTATTTTTTCTAAAAACATTCGTGGCGAATGGTTTTTAATCGCATTTAATAATCGCATTTATTTTAAATGCGGCATTTAGCCTTATGGGATTCCCTGTGTAAATAAATGCGCATTAGGCTAAATGCGTTTTAATGCGCCAATGGAATCAGGCTATAACTTGTTAAACTTATATTAGTGCACCGTTATGACTAATAGCCTGATTCCATTGCCGCATTAGTGGACTTTTTAAATGTGCCTGATTCCATTGGCGCATTAGCATTTAGCTAATGCTACTCCGACATGTGATTGGCATGAACAGCTGATCTGGGTTTGTTTACTTTTGAATTTTGGCAAATCCAAAAGAAATTAATTAAAATTGATGAAAATGAGTGAGTTTACTAAACTCTGTAATGCTCAGCAGGACATCCATAATGCGACCAAGGCATTTGCCAGCTTGGACTACAAGGAATAGAAGCTGATTTCGTTGTTATGTCGGGTTTGCAATGGAGACCACCACAGTTACTAAACAGGGCAAGGATCCCCGTATATGTTTGAGTTAATTTATGCCAAGGATCCAGCAATAATGCATTGTGGTATTGCGAGCCGAATTTGCAACGTGCGCTCTAGGTTTCAGTCATTTCTATACAAAATAGATTTTATATTCAAAAGAAATCAAAAATTGCGCCAACTATGCATATAGAAAACAGCTGTTGTAGTGGTAGCACGAACAAAATATCGTCTGTTTTAAAATTTAGTCTAGTGTGCGTGGTAGTATTGTCTATGTGAAGCATTTCGAGAGTAAACCGCTTGTTGTAATTGTTTTCTTGTTGTAATATGCTTACCCACGCAAAGTCGGGCAGCAAGAGCCGTTTTTTGTATTGAACTATTCGTTTTATGTCTGATTTTTGTCCTGGTAGTCTCGTCTTTAGTTTTGACATGTGGTGCCAACATATACATACTTTGTTAAACTTTCCGTCACCATCCCCAGCACATGGGATCTCATAAATTACATTTTCTTTGTCAATATCGGTATTTTAGTTTAAGTGTTGCTGAAAAATTGTTAATTTTTCGATTTTGGTCTGTGGGCTATTGTAATTAAACAAAGCATTATGAGCCGAGTCTAAGCATGTTTAGGTACACGCTTTTAAATCGGGCTACGATTCACAGAAGTATTGGGCTTACGTTTCTTAATCGCCTCTTAATATCCTCCCTTTTACGCTTTATTATTCAAGTTAATATTGAATTTATAAATTTTTAACCAGCTCTTACTGTAGTTCCAATATATAAATGTAATCATGCCAGATTTGTTGCCGTAAATGATTGCCTCACATCTATGGATTGTTTCCTTATAATCGAATGCTTGCATTGAGACTAATTATAGTTATCATGACTTTCTTGTGGCGCTAAAGAATTCTCTTGACAGATTTGTTTTAACCAAGCTACGGGGTCCCTACAGGTTTCCATGGTACTAAGGATTTAAGGAATACGCTTAATTAAATGATTTATTTTAATTTCTCCTTGTCAAGAGTTGTTTTTGTTTAATATAATATAGTCATCCGATCCGGCTGTTTCGACTTATGTAGTAGAAAGAGACCTTGAGAAAGATTTATGCAGTGCTAAAACTTATTTATTTAAAAACTCAAATTACCGCTTGTGTTGCCAGTATTTATCTTTTTCTACTGGATTACCCCACCTAATATACCTTTTATAAAACTTATTCATTAATTTTTTATATTTTTTGAGGTTTTTAGTGTACCATGAAAGCCTAAAGGGACCCCGTACCCTAATTGATGAAGTGTCTTCACTTCTTTCATTAAAATTGCTATTCTACTCTTTTTCAACCTCTTAAATTTTTTTTTTCTTCATCACCATCTCCGGGTATGTTTATGTCTAGATGAATAAATTGCTGAAATTCTACCGGTACATAAAAGCGGAAGCAAATCCGAGGTTTCCAATAACAGGTCTATTGCTAAAAAATGCAATGCAAAGCTGTTCGAGAGAATTATAGTTAAAAAAATTATTCCTGCTTCCCTAATCACCATGGGTTTATGCTATTTTCTACAAACATTGCATACAAGCTTTTGAGTTCCACTCGCAGGTGGGCACAGGTAGATTTTGCTTAGGCCTTTGACAAGGTTTGTCTCTCTGCTTTACTTGCAAAATTTTCCAGGCCTAGTATGCACTATACATTTTTTAAGTGGATATCATACCTGGTAAATCGAACCAATCATGTGAAAGTCAGTGGGTTTGCTTCTAACTCCTTTAAAGCACCTTCCGGACTTCCCAAGGTAGTTCTCTTGTCCCATTTTTTTCTTATTTTCAATAATTGTTACTGCATTCAATCTACAAAATATCTTCTTTATGCGGATAACCTTAAAATATACATGTAGGTTAATTCTAAACGACAGTTAATTGCTACAGTCTGAGTTGAACAAAATCAGTTTATGGTGTAGTCAGAAAAATTGCTTCTTAATCTAAATAAATGTTATGTTGTTCGCTATAGCAAGCGCATCTTTACAATTCTTTCATACATTATTGACAATCATCTCTACGCTGAGTGAGACCATGGATCTGGTGGTCCTTTTTGGTAGTAAATTTCTGTTTATTAACCACTTAAATTGTATTCTTCCAAAGGCGTATGCAATGTTCGAAATTGGCAAGCGAAATACCGTGCTAATAACAGTCCATACTCGAGACTTTCTGTGTACTCAGCATTTGTGCGTTCCATCTTTTATTTGGAATCCTACAGGCACTATTAATATTAAATGATATTTTAAATGGTTGACATAACAGGCCATCCCTGTTAAATTCAATCAATTTTAATGTCGCAGCCAGAAGTCTCCGTGCAATGGTCTCGTTTAATGAGAGTGCTGTTAGGACCAATTATGCGCGGAATGAGCCACACTTAAGGGCTTTACGGTTGTTTAACTCAATGCCAGCGAGCATTCCCTTTTTTTTGGAATACGAGAAGGCAACCGCTTAGGGAGTATTTTATATTCAATTCTTAGTTTTAAATTATGTTTATAACTTGTAGCCAGATAAAGATTTAACCCATTGGTGGAATGAACAAACAAATAAATTGTACTTTTTAGATAAAATTTGCTCATTGATGTATCGACCCCGGTGGTATTTCATCGAATGGTATTTTTATACCCTTGCAGAGGGTATTATAATTTCAGTCAGAAGTTTGCAACGCAGTGAAGGAGACATTTCCGACCCTTTAAAGTATATATATTTTTGATCAGCATCACTAGGAGAGTCAATCTAGCCATGTCCTTCTGTCCGTCTGTCCGTCGGTCAGCCCGTCTGTCCGTCCGTTTCTACGCAAAAGAGTCTTTCAGTTTTAAATCTATCTGTATGAAACTTTCTAAAAAGTTGTCTTTCTGTTGCAGGTAGTATTTAAGCCGCATCGGACGACTATAGCATATAGCTCCCATAGGAACAACCGGAAAAAAAATATAACTTTCCTGTTTTTTAATTTTTTTTTAGTTCTTCCATATATTGTAATGGTTAAATATTTCTGGGTTACGGTTTAAATTTTATCACAATCGGACGACTATTACATAAAACTCCGATGGGAACACAAACAAAAAAAATAAAAAAATAAATGTACAAAAAATTTAACTTTTTATTTTGTAACTTTTTTTAGAATTTCTTTTTGACTAATAAATAATTTGACAGTTCAGAATTACGCTTTTGATTTAATTTAAATCGGAAAACGATATCATATATCTGCCATAGGAACTATCGAATAATTGAGCTGCAAATCATCATAGCTTCAATGTTTTTAAACGTATACGCAAGTAAATAATAATTTTTATGTTTTTAAGAATATTTAGTTTTTGCAATAGCGGCAAGCGGATATAAACTTCGACTTGCCGAAGTTTGCTTCCTTTCTTGTCATAACAAAACCCGGTTTAAATTTTTTACTATCGGGTATCGGTTCTTCATTCATCGCTCATAGGAATCGTAATAGGTTATCTTGCTCGCACTTACGTAAAATCGTATAGTTAAAACAAAAAATGAGCAATGAATTAGGCCAACAATGTAGTGTCCTAACCCCATAAGAAACAAGGCTGATTTCATTGTGCACATTTTTGCCGATTACTAAACTATTACAATAAAATGAAAGGAATTTCTCTTGGTAAAATATATAATAGTTGTCAAAAAATCTGATATCAGAAGTTTTTCGAGTTAAAGGTGCGAGATGCTTTTGTTTGATATCAAAAGTATTTGTTTTGAAACTACAGTCTTAATAATTCAATGCTTTAAAACCTATTTCAACACCACAAGGGAAAAAATTTCTAACCAACCATCTACAAATTGAACCGCTTGTACTGGAAAAAAAAGAGTCTGCGACGTGCTTGGCAAGCCAACAGATCACAATCCTCAAAACAACGTCTTGAGAAAGCCACTCGCACTCTAAACCGAGCCCTATAGAAGGACGCTGAAAATGCACAACTACGGTACATCGAAATACTTTTGCCAACCACTACGAAAAACAGTCACTCGGATACGAAATTCATCAGGTAGCTGAGCCTGCATTGGCGAAGCTAGAGCCGAAACTTTTGCTCCGAAGAGTTTTCCAGTTGAACCCTGCAACAGGTCTTTTTCGCCTACCACAAATCGAATCTGAAAATAATTCCTTACCATCTCAGTTTCAGCCAAATAAGATCGCGAAAATCATCGGGAAACTGAAACCGGAAAAGGCTCCGGGGTGTGACCTAATAATCCCAAAAATGATAATTGAACTTCCAAACTCTGGTTTTGATGTTATTTGTAAACTCTTAAAGGGATAATACGTCTCGGCTATTATCTTAGAAAATGGAAAAAAATCTACTATCATAATGATACCGAAAGCCGGAAAAGACCACAAAATTCCGTCGTCCTACAGACCAATTAGTTTATTATGGTGTCTGTTGTAAAACTGCCTTATAACACGCATAATTCCATATCTGGACGGAGTAAGGTGCAACACAACAACATCAACCAACCCTGCAATAATTTTAAGGGCCCCATCACTCGGTGTTATACGACTGTTAGTTTATTACCATTAGATTTGATACACTGATTAATAGTATTCGAAAGGAAATTTAATTAATAAATAGCAAAGCATAAAAGAAACTAAATTTTATGCCCTTGCAGAGGGTATTATAATTTCAGTCAGAAGTTTGCAACGCAGTGAAGGAGGCATCTCCGACCCTATAAAGTATATATATTCTTGATCAGCATTACTAGGCTAGTCGTTCTAGCCATGTCCGTCTGTCCGTCCGTTTCTACGCAAACTAGTCTCTCAGTTTTAAAGCTATCTGCATGACACTTTCCCAAAAGTTGTCTTTCTATTGCAGGAAGTATATAAGTCGGAACGAACCGGATCGGACAACTATAGCATATAGCTCCCATAGGAACAATCGAAAAAATAAATAAAAAAAAATTATAACTTTGCTGTTTTTTATTTTTTTTTAAGTTCTTCCTCATATAGAAATGGTTAAATACTTCAGAATTACAGTTTTAATTTCATTAAAATCGGACGACTATATCATATAGCTCCCATAGAAATAATAAAAATATATAAAATAACTATCTAATAATTGAGCTGCAAATCATCACTGCTTTAATGCTTTTAAACATATACGCAAGTAAATCATAATTTTTATGTTTTCAAAAATATTTAATTCTGGCAATAGCTGCAAGAGTATATAAACTTCGACTTGCCGAAGTTTTCTTCCTTTCTTGTTTATTATCAACTTGGCTTTGCATAGATTTCTGATCATTCAAGTAAGCATAAAACTCTAATTAAAAAGAGCTGAGCTACTCCCATTTTTAAGGATAAATGTCTTATACATCAAAAGTTTCGTAATCTCAAAAGCTCAAAAAGAAATCTATACATGCGTTTTCCAAAAAAAAACGCTAAAGTGTGAACACAAAAACATATTTTTGGCTATAGTTCCGTAATTATTTTGAAGAAAATATATTAATGTAACGTAAATAGCCCTTAAAAATACCTTTTTAACGATATATAGTTCATAACCGAATCTTTAGTCTAGCCTTTGATCAGTTTTCCCGCTAAGTTAGCGGGTTTTCCAAAAAGTAGTAGACCAAAAGCTTTTTAGCTTGAGCTGCTTAATATAGTAAAATTCAGGACATCGCTTTGTTGCGTAAATACAAACCAACAAAAGGACAAAAGTTTTCAATTCAAAATTGCCGTTTAATACTTGAATATCTTTTGAACGGATTTTTGGATTGAAATGATTGAGGTGTTGTTGGGCGCGTATTTAAGGTCAGAATACAACCATATTTCCATCGAAGTCTTTCCAATTACTTTTTAACGACCCGACTGACATGTGGTCGAAAGAACGGCGTTCGAGACGTCGCTTTAGTTTGTATGCCACCCAATTTATTAGCTTTACGGATCATTCCCAATGTTCTTAAACGTTAGGTAATGGTTGGTTGAGTGACTCCAAGTGATGAGTTGTGATTGAGCAATGTCTCCAATCCCTCGTCATCAAATTTTGGTGGCGCTCCGGGTCGTTTTTCATTGTATAATCAAAATATTTGAACCGTGCAAACCACTTCTGACACGATCGTTCAGCTAAAGCATGCTCACCATAAACTTCAGCTTACATACGCCTTTTGCTTCATATTATAGTAATGAAGTAAAACTTCCCTCAAAAAGACATTATTTGGAACAAAAGTTGACATTTTTGGAGAAACAATGTTGTTAAATTTTCAGGGAAATCGCAGATTCTGAAAATTAATGCCTAGTAATGACACTTCAAAAAGCCAGATCAAATACCGGCCCACTAAAAAAGTTGCGACGTCAGTTATCGAAACCGCAAGAACTTATTTTTACATTGTTTACATTTTATACCCTTGCAGAGGGTATTATAATTTCAGTCAGAAGTTTGCAACGCAGTGAAGGAGACGTTTCCGACCCTATAAAGTATATATATTCTTAATCAGCATCACTAGTAGAGTCGATCTAGCCATGTCCGTCTGTGCGTCCGTCTGTCCGTCCGTCTGTCCGTCCGTCTGTCCGTCCGTCTGTACGTCCGTCTGTCCGTCCGTTTATATGCAAACTAGTCTCTCAGTTTTTAAGCTATCTGCATGAAACTTTCCCAAAAGTTGTCTTTCTATTGCAGGTAGTAAGTCGGAACGAGCCGGATCGGACGACTATAGCATATAGCTCCCATAGGAACAATCGGAAAAATAAATAAAAAAAAAATTATAACTTTGCTGTTTTTTAATTTTTTTTTTAGTTCTTCGACATTTAGTAATGGTATAATATTTCAGAATTATGGTTTAAATTTTATCAAAACCGGACGACTATAGCATATAGCTCCCATAGGAACAATCGGAAAAATAAATGAAAAAAATTATAACTTTTCTGTTTTTTAATTTTTTTTTAGTTCTTCGACATATAGCAATGTTTAATTATTTCAGAATTATGGTATAAATTTTATCAAAATCGGACGTCTATAGCATATAGCTCCCATAGAAATAATAAAAATATATAAAATAACTATCTAATAATTGAGCTGCAAATCATCATAGTTTCAATGTTTTTTTTAGCACATACTCAAGTAAATCATAATTTAAATGTTTTCAAAAGTATTTAATTAATGCAATAGCTGCAAGGGTATATGAACTTCGGCTTGCCGAAGTTTGCTTTCCTTCTTGTTTTAATATAACTCAGCAGTTTTTCAATTGATTTGAATATATTTAGAAGTACACAGAGGAAATTAATGAAGTATATTGCACTCAATATGAGAATACTCGTACTCAAAAAAAATCCAAGAGAAAAAATTCTGACTTGAGTCCATTTTACTCAGTTAGAGTACAAATTTTCAAGAATGAAAAAACTCAAAATGAGAATCTACCAATATAAATCGGCCAAAAATGTAACTAAAATTATCTTTCAACTCTATTGTCTTTGTTGTCCACTTGTAGAATTAAATGTTATATTATTAATTTACGTGTTAAATTAATCTTTTTACTTACGAAATATTTTTATGAAAAGCACACATGCCTCGACTGAAAATTGAACACGGGACCTTTCGCGCTTTACATGTAAGCCTTAACCACTTGTCCATGCACGCTCTAACTTGTCACTAAGCAGAAGCCTCACAACTATTTCCTTTGAAAAGGCGAGTTCGTATTTTAAATAAATATTTGCGCTATTTTTTAGGAATGATAAGGAGTTACACATATAAGCATTAATAAAAAAAAATAAAAACAACAAAAAAAAAGGTTCACACAACTCGAAGTGAACTCGGGACCTCAAAACCTTGGGTGTTGGCCTCCTGGTATGGACATCTCAGACCGCTAGACCACGGATTTTAAGTACGTTTAGCCTCATTATTAGAACATTTTCAACATTCTCAAATTCAGAATATATCCTCAGTTAAAGTATTTTTCTTAAAATGAATACAAATATTCTTAATGTGAGTTCTTGGGCAAAATCTGTACTCAAAATGAGTATATCCTCAAGTTGAGAATTCAAATTCTCAATTTCTGAACGTCAGAATTTTCTCTGTGTATATATATTGTATATATATTGTATATTGTAATGATCTGTTGTTTAAAAATTACGGTTCCTATTTTATATGAAAATATAGCTGAAAATATATATTGTTGAAAATTGATGCGCTATAAACAGTACAAACAAGTGGGCTAACGGATTGTGGGCAATTATTGAGTTCGCGAGGAAATAAACATAATATAGAGACATTTATAACATTTATATATCTTAAAATTTTAGTTTTTAAGACAGGGATAGAGGTTGAAATACAAATTTGAATATATTATAATAATTGTTGTTTGTTTTAGCGACCTTGTATTTTTGTATACATAAATCAAAGTGAAAAACTCGAGGTCATAGTTGATTATAAATCTTTATAACACAACTTGTTTTGACAACTTTCATCACTCGAGCACTCGCTAGGGAGTGATCCCCGGACTCAGATAGGACTAGCGCCAGTTTCGTCTGCACGTCACCGCAGTCTCATCAGCTATTTCTGGGGACAGCGGCCGAACGTCGAATACCTCGCTTTGAACTTTTTGGCGTTGCCATACACAATTTGGACCTTGTGAAAGTCAAATGCATTGCCTATTTGAAAGCGATCTGCTTTCCTATATATAGGCTCGAATGTAAAATCGGAAAATGTACGCAATTTATATGCATTTGCAACATACGACAAGTGTTGGGCGTGTAATTCCCCTTTTTGATATTATTGTTGGTTTTTGCGACCTTGTATACAAATACAAATAGAAAACAAAAGCGATAAAAACCAAAGTTATCCAACAGTCGAACGCATTTACTTAACCGACTGCGACTTCCGACGACTTCTGAAAGTCAATGCCTGCCGCAGCAACCTTACGTTTTGATCCCAGTTTAAACCACGAAGGGCGAAAAGAATAAATTTTTGTAATGCGATCGATGTGTACTTGATAGTGGGGACTTTAAACGGGTGCGCAATATTCTAAATTAGGACACACCAGGGAAGTAAATAATTATTTAATCGCTTAAAAAACCCAAGAACACTTATAGCTTTGTAGGCAGTAGACTTTATGTGACGGTAGAATTTTACTTTTTTGTCAAGAAGAACTCCTAAATCGTTGACCGAATATATACGGTCCGGTGATTATGTCAATATTATGAGGAGAATAGCTTATAAATGAAGGTACCCCTATTAAAGTCATTGCGTTACATTTAAGGCAAATAGGTCAGATTGACACCATCTCTGAAAGCAATCAATATCAGACTGTAAACCAAAACCCGATTGCAAATTATTATAAGACAAACAAAATTTAACAACATTGGCATACATTAGTACTCGAGAATCTGTTATGACAGAAGGAAGATCATTGATGAATAAAGTAAATGGCAATAGGCCTGTTGTCGCCATAAATTAAGTTTAATTTCACCATGTAGTGTAAACAGAATATTTACTTGTAAAACTTCTTTAGTTTTAAGTTATATCGCATGAAGTATCGATATCATATCGATACAAATTTGTTAAATATTTGCGATATTACTATTGGAAAGAAAACTGAAGAAAAAAGACAATGTTTTTAAGCGTGCTCAGAAAGGCAATTGTTTGCGCACTCAGCGCTTGTATTTAAATCACTAGTTGTAGGGCGAGAGCGGGAGCCAATAAAGCTTTCGTCTGTTCGCTCTTGCGAATTCGCCCCGTCTCTCGCCACCGTAGCATAAGTTAGGTTCTAAGAGAAATTATTGAAATATAATTGTTAGTGATCCATCGAACATCATCGTAGCCACTCCTTTTCGTCGCGCTTTCGACATAGTTTCACAATTTTTCGCAAATTAAAATCGTCTCGAACTACTGCGTTCACAAAGTTTTCGCGTTGTTAATACAAAATAGTATTAAATTTTTCATGGTGACCCCGACGTGATCAGCAGTAGAGTTCGCGAGTTTTAATTTTTTTGTCGGTGAAAACTATAAACAATACCAACAACAACCAATTTATTCGTGTCGGTTCGGCCAACAAATTAAATTCAATAATTTCGTCGCTGGAAATTTTCTGCCGTTCTTGAAGTTGCGCCTGACGTTTCGGCAATTTTAATTGCTCAATTTGCTGCTGCCGCCAATGGAAGACAAAAAGGAAGTTGCAATTATCAAGTCGGCCATCCAGGTATAGAGTGCCAAAAGTTGAAAGTTAATCTGTGGCGTTTTGTCAATTGTGTTTTGGCCCATCTTTCAACTTTTTGCATTCGTGTAAAAATCGGTAGATAGTGAGCATTCTAACCAAGAAATAAAAATTTGCATGTACTAACAACCAAAATTCTACAATAAACATAATCTATTTCGAATTATACATATGTGAATCGCTTTGGCCAAAGAACAAGCAATAAAATACTCGTCGTCGACCCAATTAGTGCGAACTTAATTCCCCCAACTTTCGTCGTAGTGAGCACCAATTTAGGGTATAAATAAAAATAGCTGGAAAAAAAAAAAAGTGCAAATTGTAAAAATTGAAGCTCTCAGAAAATTAGCGGCAATAACTTTCGCTGCAGTTTGTACGAACATTTCCCGCGCTTTTCAGAATTTTCCCGCGCTTTTCCAATTTTCCGCGCTTTTCATAATTTTGCGCGCATTTTGGCATCAGGCTTATATATTCGTTGCCCTTAGTTATCGGTCAGTGTATCATTCTCCGTTAGCATCTGCATAGGAAGAACCGCTAGCCGCGTACACATACACACGCACACCGACACCGCTGCCGCTATTTCGAGTTATCTTTTGTCGTTTTCGTTCTCGATCGCTGCAGCAGTGCAATTTTCGGTCTGCCTAAACGTTTGTTCGCTTTGTCGGTACGCTTGAGCTTGAGCGGTAACTCCCCTACAGTGCGTGCGTGCGGCATATACTGTCGCAGGGTTTATATAAAAAAAAATATAAAAACCCTATTTAGATTTTTCGCTGTAATTCTCTCGGCACTTAGCTCCCTTACACCGTGTGCGATCGTTGATTTTATTTTATTATTTAACAAAAAAAAAAAAATAATTTAATAAAAATAAATATTTAAAACCTCTTCGATACCAACTAAATAAATACAAATAAACGCAATGGCAACTAAGGATATCGAAGAGCTTAAACATCAACGAGATGTTTGCATGAAAAGTATTAACCGAACTTATCGCCACTTAAAAGAAGCTAAATTATCTATAAATCCGGTCGAGCTTGAGTGTCGATTAGAGATTCTAAATACGCACATTGAAAACGCTTCACTTTTGCAAAACCAAATAGAAGTGAAAGATACAAAAGATGTATACCGCGAAGAGTTGGAAGAGAGGGCCGTAATGACAAAGTCATTGCTGATTTCAATTTTAAATAAGTCCAAACAAAATAATATCGAGAAATCCGCTCCGCCAGCAAATCGCCCGCCTCAATGCCGTCTGCCGAGCGTTGCACTCCCAACTTTTAGCGGAAAACACTCCGAATTTAAAAATTTTATAAGCCTTTTCGAAACTTTCGTTGACAAAGATGACACTTTACACGATATTGAAAAATTCAATCATTTAATTTCGTGTTTAGCTGGAGACGCTTTAGGAACAGTTAGGGCCTTCCAAGTCACTGCGGAAAATTATCCCAAAGCCCTTGCTAGCCTGAAGCGGGTGTACGATAATGATTGTCTTATTTTTTTTGACAACATATCGACACTTTTTAATCTGCAAAAAATTTCCCAGCCTTCAGCTACAGCCTTGAGAACCCTCATCGACACGGTCACAGCCTTGTATGACTCCTTGCTGTCTATTGGGGATGATAGACGCATTACTAATGCCATTTTAATACATCTGGTAATGAGCAAGGTCGATGCAGGAACTAAAAGAAAATGGGAAGAACAGTTAGATTATACTTCGCTTCCACTTTGGAGCGAATGTGAGGCGGCCCTCAACAGGCGATACCAACACATGGTAGCAGAAGAGGCTTCCAAGCCCAAAACTGTTCAGCAGGCCCAATCTAACCCTAAGAAGAATGGAAATAGGAGTTTTTCGTTTGTCGCTGCCAGGAACGACTCTGTTCAATGCATGTATTGCAACTCAGCTGAACATCAGATTGGAAACTGCGCTTCCTTCGCAGCCCTGACAGTTCAGCAAAGATTCGATTTCGCTAAAAGAGCACCCTTATGCATTAACTGTTTAAGAAAGGGTCACACGGTCAAAAAATGCAAATCGAACAGATGTAGAGTGTGCAATTCCTCACATCACACTTTGCTACATATATATGCCCCAAACACAAATCTCGCGTTGCCACCTCCTTCTCAGCCCACGCTCATGCAGGAGTCTCCATCCACTTCGCATGTTTTGCATGCGAATGCATCGGATCGAGTCATTCTTGCAACTGCTGTTGTGAGCGTCCAAACAAAAAGCGGCGAGTTTGTATTAGCTCGAGCGTTGCTCGACTCTGGTTCACAATTAAACTTTGTAACCGACGAGCTCGCTCAGAGGCTCAAAATTACAAGAGAGGACGTGTGCATGAGCTTGCGAGGCATTGGTGGAACTAATGCCCAAGCCACAAAAAAAATACACACGATTGTGAAGTCGCGAATAGGGAACAGCCAATTGTCGTCCGATTTTTGGATTATGAAAAATATTTCTGGTTATCATCCGGATCAAGCGGTGAACACCAGCGGGTGGAGGGTGCCTGAAAATATTCAGTTGGCAGATCCATTCTTCTTCAAGCCCCAAAAAATAGATATGCTTATCGGCGCTGAAACATTCTTTGAACTTTTATCTATTGGCCAGATAAAGCAGGGGCCTGAATTCCCCATCCTACAAAAGACAGTTCTCGGCTGGATAGTGTCAGGCAGATGTGCCTCTGAAAATAATAAAAACGCTGAAAAAATGGTACATCTCAGCTGCCAGGAGGAAGCGTTGGAGTCAATTGACACAACCCTGCAGAAATTTTGGTCTGTGGAGGACTTGCCGCCCAAGGCTAAAGTCCATACTCCTGAGCAACAACTCTGTCAACAACACTTTGAGAAAAATACTCAAAGATTGTCGTCCGGTAGATTTTCGGTTCGTTTGCCGTTTAAATCTGACCCAAATACTCTTGGTTCGTCATACGAAGTTGCGAAACGTAGATTTTTGTCGCTAGAAAGGAAATTGTCAAAGGACCCTTCGCTGAAGAAGATGTATATTGAATTCATGGAGGAATATGTTTCACTGGGCCACATGTCTTCCACCAATGACAAAATTCCGAATACTCCGCACTATTTCATTCCGCACCAATGCGTTTTACGGCCACAAAGTACTTCAACTAAGTTGAGAGTAGTTTTCGATGCATCGAGCCGTACTTCTACGCAGGTAGCGTTGAATGACATCTTGATGGTAGGCCCAACTATTCAAGAGGAGCTGTACTCGACTCTGCTTCGGTTTAGATTGCATAAGTTTGCCCTTGCGGCCGACGTCAAAAAGATGTATCGCCAAGTGATGGTGGACGAAGCTGATCGTAACTTCCAGCTCATAGTATGGAGACGAGATCCTTCTGAGTCCCTGAAAATCTTTAAGTTGAACACCGTTACATATGGAACTTCGCCAGCACCCTTTTTGGCGATTCGGTGTTTAATGCGGCTAGGAGAGATGGCGCAAGCAACTCATCCAAAAGCCGCAAAGGTTATTCAGAATGATTTTTATGTTGACGATTTGTTGACTGGCGCCGGATGCGTTGAGGACCTGCAAAGCCTTCGAGACGAAGTTTCTCAGGTCTTGCAAGAGGCAGGCTTTGAATTGGCAAAGTGGTTTTCAAACTGCCCAGAGTTATCCGCATCTGATAGCGCTGTAATGCCACTTATGGCAGACTCAGACGTAACCAAGACCCTTGGCGTGGTTTGGTTACCGGTTAAAGATTACTTTCAATTTCGGTTGGATGACTCTTTCCTGGATCTTCGCGCGACAAAACGAAATATTTTGTCGGTGACTGCTCGACTTTTCGACCCACTTGGCCTCTTGTGTCCTTTGGTCACAAAGGCAAAGATGTTGTTGCAGGAACTGTGGCTTCGAAAATTAGATTGGGACGAGTCGCTACCGATGCAGTTGCTCACGTCGTGGGAGACGTTTAAAGCGACGCTTCTGCAGCTGCCTAAAATTAAGGTATCGCGATTCGTCAACACAGATCCACAAGTCCCGATTCAAATACATGGTTTCGCTGACGCTTCCATGCGAGTGTATGGAGCGTGCATCTACATTCGGACTCAAACTGCTGAAGGTTTGAAAGTGTCTTTATTGACCGCCAAATCGAAAGTAGCTCCCCTCAAGACGAAAACTTTGCCTCGCCTTGAGCTGTGTGCAGCTCACCTTTTAGCAGATCTCTATAATCGTGTCAGGCCATTGCTAAATTCTCCCATTGAGAATGTTTTCCTGTGGACAGACTCCGAGATCACTTTACACTGGATTAAAACCCATCCCTCGTCGTTGTCAGTTTTTGTTTCGAACCGGGTTGCAGAAATTCAGGAGTGGTCGGAGAAAGCAATTTGGAGACACGTTCCCACGAAAGTCAACCCAGCAGATATAGTGTCCCGAGGATGTGACGTAGAGGAGCTTACAACGTCCATTTGGTTCGGTGGGCCTTCGTTCTTGCTAGACTCAGAAAATAATTGGCCTGTAAATAAACATTTCGAACTGCCGGCTGATGTAATGTCGATGGAGCTACGCAAATCGGCAATAGCTCTCGTAGTCAGCCCAGAGCCAAATTATGTGCTTCAGAAAATAGAGTCTTTTTCGTCGCACCTGAAGCTTCTGAGAGTTTTCGTGTGGGTTTTTCGTTTTATTCAAAGGTGCAGAAAGGTGTCGAAGCCCTTTGAAAAAAGTATTTCGCCAAGAGAACTGGATTTCGCTTTTGATAAAATTGTCGAAGTTGTCCAATTTCACGAGTTCAGGGACGACATAAGTAAAATTCGGAAGAATAAACCGGTAGCAACGAATATTCAAAAGTTAAACCCTTTTCTTCAGGAAAATAAATTGGATTGGTGCTCCTCGACATTGCTACGAGTTGGGGGTCGGTTATTGAATGCTCCTATCCCGTACGAAGCCAAATTCCCGTTGTTGCTGTCTAAAAGCTCACAGTTCGTCAGATCCTATGTGTCATACCTGCACGTTACGAACTGTCACGCTGGCCCACGAGCTCTCGTAAGTCGTCTGCGCGAGAAAATCTGGCTAGTTAATGCTCAAGAAGTCTGCCGACGAACAGTTCGGTCGTGCATGCGCTGCTTTCGCTGTAAGCCGCAACTTTTGACGCAAATTATGGGAAACTTGCCAGCAGATAGACTTCGAGCTCTCCGCCCGTTCAATATTTGTGGCGTTGATTTTGTGGTCCCTTCAGCACAACGTATCGTATCCGTGGTAAGCCACCGTACAAGTCGTACGTGGCCTTGTTCGTCTGTTTTGCGTCCAAAGCGGTCCACTTAGAATTAGTGTCTGACCTAACCACTGATGCGTTCTTGTTGGCATTTCAAAGGTTCGTGAGTCGTCGCGGGATTCCGGAGAAGGTGTGGTGCGACAACGCCACCAATTTCGTCGGCGCAGATCGCCACATGAGAGAGTTCCGAGCCCGTCTGGAGGAGCAGGGGGGCGGTATCGAAACATTCGCATCAAAAAAAGGATGCGAGTTTGTGTTCATACCGCCCAGAGCACCGCACTTCGGCGGACTATGGGAGGCAGGTGTGAAGTCTGCAAAGCACCTGTTCCTTCGGACGGTAGGCCAAGACCTCTTGACCGCGGAGGAGCTCGGAACTCTGCTCACCAGCGTGGAGGCCGTGCTCAACTCCAGGCCCCTCGGCGCTCTAAGCAGCGACCCGAACGACGGCGAGGCCCTGACCCCCGGGCATCTGCTCATCGGCGGCCCTCTTCTGGCCCCACCATCAGCGGCGCTCCCGGACCAGATCAGCCTGACCTGCTTGCGACGATGGCGAGGTGACTCGTCTCTCAGGCACAGGTTCTGGCAGCGATGGTCACGGGAGTACATCTCCAGCCTCCAGCAGCGGTCCAAGTGGCACCAGGGGGAGCCCAACCTCGTCGTGGGAGCGCTCGTCGTCGTCGCAGAAGACAATCTTCCGCCCCAGCAGTGGAGGATCGGACGAGTGGTAGCGGTGCACGCCGGCGCCGATAGCAAGGTTCGCGTGGCGGACGTCAGGACGCAGGACGGCGAATATCGGCGAGCTGTCCACCGACTGGCCCTGTTGCCCGTTCTGGGCTGAAGGACGTCGTCCCTTCAGAGGGGGCGGTGTTTGCGCACTCAGCGCTTGTATTTAAATCACTAGTTGTAGGGCGAGAGCGGGAGCCAATAAAGCTTTCGTCTGTTCGCTCTTGCGAATTCGCCCCGTCTCTCGCCACCGTAGCATAAGTTAGGTTCTAAGAGAAATTATTGAAATATAATTGTTAGTGATCCATCGAACATCATCGTAGCCACTCCTTTTCGTCGCGCTTTCGACATAGTTTCACAATTTTTCGCAAATTAAAATCGTCTCGAACTACTGCGTTCACAAAGTTTTCGCGTTGTTAATACAAAATAGTATTAAATTTTTCAGCAATTATAATTCAGAATGATTCGGAGTCAGTATTTAAGTTAAATAAACATAAATTTGATGAGTCTAGCTTCCAGCTATCTGGCTGTGGTTATATTTTGTGGTTGGGCTGCTCTAAAACCTCGATTAATATGAACTAAGAGCCCTGCAGAATTTGCAAGAAAAAAGCTGTTGAAAGTGAAGGCCAAGACTGGGTTCAGTGTGACAGATGTGACAGTTGGTACCATTTTCACTGCGCAGGTGTTGATTGCGTCATTGAAGACAAAGATTGGGAGTGTGATTTATGCCTTGCAGGTGGTAGTTCCGAGAAATTTCACGCAGGAATGCAGCGCTCACCGATAAAGCTTCCAAGCCAACAACTCGATGCCGATATGTCTTCCTGCAGCCAAAACAAGGTGATGCAGCATTCAGAAATATGGAAAACGACAACGAAGAACGGAATGACAGCGGTAATGACTCAAATATCAACCAAAACCATCTAATGCTCGACATGTTGGAGGAAAAGAGACCTTCCGAAAAGACATTCATTGAGGAGAAGTATAACACACAGTCCGTTGCAGGGCGCAGCAGAATAACCTTTAAGTTCTCAGATCGCTGCAAGACAAGCTATACCCAAGGATCTCCCAACACTCTGCGGTGAACCCGAGGGGTGGCCAATGTTTATCAGTACGTTTGAGCACAGCACCTCAGCGCCTCCTTATCCAATGCTGAAAATATGCTTGGCCTGCAAAAATGCCTGAAGGGAAGGTCACGTGAGATGGTATAGGATAAGTTACTGTTACCTGACCTAGTACCGGAAGTGATGAGCACTTTAAAAATGTTTTTCGGCAGACCTGAGCATATTCTGTAAAGGGTGATCTCAGGATCAAGGAAGTTACCACCACCTAAGGAAAAATTGGAAGCCGTTATAGAGTTCGCGCTGGCGGTACGCAACAACCCGATGTTGGTTAAAGAGTTGGTAGATAAAAAAAAAGAAAGAGAAACACAGAGAGAAATAGGCGCACTTTTGTGAAGCTCCGAACACCGAACACCAAACACCGAAACACCGAAAAACTGCTTACTGCAGCAGGATAAAGAAGAGTAAAACACATAAAACTTATTTTTGCCCGGAATAAATCGGTTTTAAGCTATAAAAATCGCTTCCTAAAAAAACCACAATTTTAAGTGCAACAACAAATCCTTAAAGAGCATAACACAAGAGCACAATGACAAAACAATGACTCAACATTTCAAATCACTCAACCGAAAAACTGTCGTCACCAACACAAATATGTTTTTAACAGCAAAGCGACTCAGGAAGGAAACTCACTCCAATCTGAAGGGAGCCCGTGACTCCGTTCAATAACCGGCAGTCTGGAGGAAAAATTTAAGTTAATAGCAGCTGACTGCAACAAACTTTTTCCTCGAGTCACTCAATTGGAGAGCGAGGTGAGAGAGATGGGGATGTTGAGGCAGCGGGTCCAGGAGCTGGAGGCGAAACTATCCAAAAACTGCATTGATCAGCGCGTTCAAGAGTTGGAGGCAAAGTGGGTAGCCTCCTGCAACGCACAGACGGAGTTTGAAGTCGCCTGTGACTTGCGTTGGCATGGGGTCCCACAAGTCCAGGGGGAAAAATTGAAAGCACTTTTTCACGCACTGTGCTTCTCTCTCAAACTGACCCCGCCGTCTAAAGTACGAATGCGACCGCGAAAATCGACCCTTACAGTAGTGGATCCACTATAATTATTAAAATGGAACACGTGCACGATAAAGCTACACTACTGCGTGCGTTCGGGACATACTGAAGAGAAAATAAACCTCAACAGAGCTCAAAGCTCATCGGCCTAGACTCACCCGCGTTTATATATATAAACGAACAGCTGACCAAACCAAAATACGAAATCTTTAAGCGGGCGATGCATCTATTCGTAAAGGAGAAAGAAAGAGGGGAACTGATTTGCGTGCAACGCTTGGGCGAACAAGCTCAAATGGAGATTTGCACCCCCGATGAAATAGCTGCTCTGGAAGCTGCTAGTTCTGGGACTTTAACTGATAACTCATTTTTGAGACATTATCAGTAATTTTATTATATTTATTTAGGCTTAGAATCAGTCGCTTTAATTTTAATTTGTTTCTTAGTATAAAGTGTCTTTGTTTCATAAATATTTGTAGACTGCGAGCGCAGCTAATATTTCAGTTAAATAATTTAAATTTGGTGACAGCAATAACATAAACTTAAATCCAAATCGATCAAATAGCCATGCGATGTTAAGGATTCTCGGAAAGAAGAGAGATGGTCTTAGTGTGTGTCATATAAATGCTCAAAGCCTCACACGAAAAATTGAAGAATTTAGATAGATTATCAATTCGAGGGTAGATGTTATATGTGTTTCTGAAACTTGGTTTGTTCCCAATTTATGTGATGTTTTAGTTGAATGTGATGGCTATAATTTGCATCGCTCTGATCGTGATAGTCATGGGAGGTGGGGTTGCAATATAAGTGAGTAAAAAGTTTAGTTCCACTTTTGTATGTAAACACTCAACCAGTAGTGCAATTGAATACTTATTTTTAAAAATTAGATGCCAAAGATATGCTGATAAGCTACTAATTGGGTGTATATACCGACCTAACTGCCGGATTGACCATGAAAAATTTTTAAATATCCTTCCTGACGTGTCATTAAATTACCAGGCGATTTTAATAGCGATATTTTAAGGGAATCCCACCTTGCAAAAGACATGAAATCGCTGGTGATGAAGTTGGTTAACCCGCAACTCGCTTTTAGATTTATTTTTTGAATCTGATACAGACAAAGTAGCTACATATGACCAACTTATTGTCCCAACGCTCTATGGGGCAAACGACTACTTTTTGTTACATTAATTAATAACTTAAAAACGAAGCAATTTTCTCGGGTTTTGTTTTTTAGATTAAGTTTATGATACGAAAAGCAAGGTTTTATAAAAAAATGGGCGGGGTTACGCCCTTTTTTTAAGTTTTTTTTTTTTTTTCTAAATACTAATCAAAAAAATTTTTTTTTCTATTCAGAAGATTATGTTGAAAAAATACTCGTTTGGAAAAAAATGGGCGTGGTCTTACCCTTTTATTTGGATATCACATTTTTTTTTCTTTTGAAGTTATTTTCAAAGTAATCGCATTAATTGTATTGAAACAAGTTTTAAAGACCCTGTAATAATGAGATCTATAATTTCGTTTTAATTAATATTTTTATGTTGCACACCTATTGTTCATTGTCCTCGTTTTCCAGCTGAACATCCCATGAACTTCCGAAAATATTGTCTTCCATCTCATCTTCCTCCAGATCGCCTATGTTATTAAGTTCGCGAGATAGTAACTTTACATAAAACCTCATTTGGAAGGCTCTGCTTCTTTTGAATACGTCTGTCTAGGTTTACACTGGATTTTATTGGATCAGATGTATCCATCGCTCTTTGGAATACGTCCGAAAAGTTTGCCACACGACTGCATTTCCTTGCATGGTGCAGGCGATCGGACTTATAGAATTTGTTTCTTGATTCGGCAACCTCTTCTCAAAAGTAACCCACCGGAAGTACCGTGTTCTCAATAATATCACCAGAATGCACAAGGATTTTATGGACTGTCGCAGTCATAGGCAGCCAAGGATACTCATCGATTATAAGTTCAGCAGTTTTAAAGCAGAATATTTAAAATTTGGTGACGTCTATTGGAAGCTGGCTTGAGAGACATATTAAAATAGTTCTCAGATTTGTGATAAGCCTAAGGTCTATTCCAGTAATTTCTGAAAATTTGATTGGTTCACCAAAAGCCCGACGAGCGGTATTGCCATCGTTTGTACTTTTGAACCCGCCAACTTTTGGTTGATCGCCTTTTAAAGACAACTGCGTCCAAAACAAATTTTGAACTAATGTCTTCCTGGTGCCGACTTCAATTTTATCTTCTGGCTTGTATCCTGCGTGCAAAACAAATTCGAATAATCGAATCCAACAGTGCAGTGGACTTAATCCGTAATTTAGGTTTTTTTGAACTGGAAGAAACTTTTCGCCTTTAAAGTTTTTATTGTTTAAGAAGTCTTTTGGAGTTGCTCCAAAAATCTGACAAGCCTGGGATGAGTTGGTTCCCGTCAATGCATTCAAAACTTTCCCATCAATTACAGTCAAATACAAGCGGAACTAAACGTAAATAACTTTTCCGTGACTCAAAATAACTTTACACATTTGGAGGTTGTTTATCTGGTTTTTCAAGTAAATATTTTCAGCTAGAATTGCGTCCTTAGTTTCCTTCATAAATGCTAATTTTAAAGGTCGGCAAAAACGTATAGACTGTGGTGTTCTATTATTCCACAAAATGTTGCTTGATGCATCAATTAGTCTCAGTGGAGTAACGGTTGTTGCGAAAATAGAGGAGTCACTATTATGGGGTTGCTCTGATGAGTATCCTTGAGAGAGTATGAGAGCTGCCATCAAACCCGTAACTTAAAATAAGATCAGCTGCCAAAAAATCCGTGCCTTGATCTTTCAAAACACTCAAAATTACCTCTTCTTGCAAGCAGGCAATTCTACCTGCTGTGTGGTCGAGAAGGTTTTGCAAAGATACCTCTGCCTTTGCCTCCGAAATTTGCAAATCAGTGGGTCGACAAATTTTTCGGGACATAAAGCTAACATTTTCAATTTATGCGCAAGGTCGGGCTGAGCGCGCTTTCGAGCAGCTGCACTTGCAGCTTGAATTAGTAACCTAACATTGCATGCCTGCATGGATGCTAGATCTGTCGCATCTTTTCTTTGCGTTTTATATTTTATTGATAGAAAGGACGTTTTAGGCCGTCCAACCACTCTTAATGTTTTATTAATTTTAACATTTGAATGTGAGCTTAACCAAGAAGAATACCTTTGGCTGAAAAGATTTTAGTTTCTTTAGCACTTTGCCCACTTCTGTGTTACATTGTAACAAAGGCTTTGACTTGTTTTAAACGAAATTGCCTTATCTTGCTTGGAACAAGGTCCACGTATTAACGTTTTCAAAAATTCGAAGATGGCAATCTCCTTTTCACTTTTTGTCGCCTCTGCTTTCCATGTGTTAAACAACCCCGAGTTTGCAAATTTGAGGTTAGAACCTAAAAAGTTTAATTTCAGAAAAAGTGCGCAAAAGTGCACTTTTATACTAACAGAATATAAAAGTAATTGAATAATCTACAACATGTAACAAGTTTTAGACTTTGAAAGTGCTTGAATCACTTTGTAGCTCTATTTAAAAATAACAAATCACTACAAGCTTTTATTTTTTTTTTGGGTTATAACTTACACAAGATTACAGGGACACCACAATCGATAAATACAATTCACGTTTACAAATACATATTACAAACCACTATTGTTGGACTGCATGCCAAAAAATTTCACTTTAATTGGTGTTTTTGCTTCTTTTTTAGTGATAAATTTTGAAGAAAAATTTACTACTTAACAGCGCTCGCTTCAAGTTGCACAAACAGCTGACTTTGACAGCTGATAGCTTAACAGAAATGCGCTCTGTTAAAATTTTGTGTTTGCAACATTTAAGATTAGGGTTATTCCTCTCCATCGCGATTAAAAAAAAATATATTTAACGACTTTTAAAAAATGGGTTTTGGGGAAAAAATTTGGTCGTTGGCCCCATAGTGCATCGTTTACAATACATGACCTCATATTCTTGACTTACGAACTTGACCCAGAATACCTTGATCATCCAATAGTTTTTAGGGACTTGAGAAATATCAACTATGACCTTTCGGACCCCACCTTTAATTTGTCCAATTGGAATAACATATATTCCCTTTTCGAAGTAGACGAACAAGTTAACAACATTTGTTATTTATATAACTGTCTCGTGCCTGTCCATAGCAAAGTTATTCGTTTTTCTGAAAAACCATGGTTTCAAAGAAACATCAAAGTCGCAATATTACAGCGTGACGGGGCGTACAATAAGTGGAGAAGGTACAGGACACCTCAAGCTTACGCAGTGTTCAAGTCATTGAGAAAAAAAGTGACCAAACTTACTGATACCGCCAAGACAAATTTCAATTCCCATAAATTCAACAACCCATCTTCCACTGCTCAGACATGGAAAATAATTAAAAACCTGGGAAAATGCACAGTTAAACCAAGACTTGAAGAAGCCATAAATGTAAATGAACTTAATAATAATTAATTCTTAAACTGCACAGTAGCTGAAGTCACTGAAAATAAATATCTGAACCCACGATTTGTACCTGAAACTGTCTGAAACCAGTGTGATGTCCTTCAAGGTAAACTAAGAATTAAGAGTGACGCCTCTGAGTCTGACAACATAAACCCTAAATTTATAAAAATTCTGCTTCCGAAAATCCTGTCATGCATAACCACACCTTTAATACTGTACTGACAAAAATAATTCCGATTCCTGAATCAAACAATGAGTACAGACCCATCTCCATTTTACCATACCTATCAAAGGTCTTTGAGAATCTCATGGCTGATCAAATTAATAAATTTATGACCGACAATGCAATGTTTACTAATAATCAGTCTGGTTTTAGGAAAAACATATGCTGTACCTCAGCTATTTTAAAAATAGGCAGGGAACAAAAGGACGAAAACAATGTTACGCTCTTAATTTAACTGGACTATAGTAAGGCCTTCAATACAGTAAACCATAATGTCGTTTGTGCAAAACTACGTAATATGTTTATGTTTTCTAAAACTTCTGTCAAACTTGTGTCTTCGTACCTACAAAATCGTCGTCAGTCTGTTGTACAGTCTAGCGTTTCGTCTTCATATAAAAATGTTAATCGTGGTGTACCCCAAGGGTCTGTGCTTGGTCCCTTATTGTTTACCTTATATGTAAATGACCTTCCTAATGCGTTATCTGAATGTAATGTACACTTGTATGCTGATGACGTCCTTTATACAGAATAAATGAATAAATAGATGTTTGTAACAGAGAACTTGAACGTGTAAATGAGTGGGCCGGCAACAATTGACTTGGGATCAACCCATCAAAATCAAAATGTCTTGTCATAAGTAAAAGAAAGATAATTTTTAACAATTTGCAGCCACTGAGTATGAATAACACGCCACTTGAGTACGTTGATGCAGCTGTAAACTTAGGTTTTACATTCAACAGAACACATACCTGGAATGATCATATTACAAAGTCTGTAGGGAAAACATATGGCATAATAAGAACATTATCCGTAACTAAAAATTGCGTTTACTAATAGCTAAAACCTGCATTGTTCCAGAGCTATTTTCTGGAGTAGAAGTTTTTTCAAAGAAGAACAAAATTAAAAATCTATTTAATTGCATAGCCAGGCATATATTTAACCTACCACATAGAAATCACGTATCCGAATTTTCAAAGAAAATTTTTTTTGTCTCCTTAAATGAATGGATAAAGATGCGAATCTTAATTTTTCAACAAACAATAATTTTCCAATTTTCTTTTCGAAAAACTGCAGTTACATCCTCTAGAAGAGCAAAACAATCTATTTTTCATTCAATTTTTAATTAATGCTTTTCGATCATGGAATTTCAGTCAGAAGTTTGCAACGCAGTGAAGGAAACATTTCCGGCCATATAAAGTAATATATTCTTGATCAGCATCACTAGCAGAGTCGATCTATCCATGTCCGACTGTCCCGTCCGTTTCTACGCAAACTAGTCTCTCAGTTTTAAAGCTATCTGCATGAAACTTTGCCAAAAGTTGTCTTTCTATTGCAGGTAGTATATAAGTCCGAACGAGCCAGATCGGACGACTATTGCATATAGCTCCCATAAGAACAACCGGAAAAATAAATAAAAAAAATTATAACTTAACTGTTTTTTAATTTTTTTTTAGTTCTTGGAGATAATAGTAATAATATATTATATAGCTCCCATAGGAACAATAGGAACAAAAATACAACAAAATTATAACTTTTTTTTTAATTTTTTTTAAGTCTTCGACATATAGTATTGGTTTAATATTTTAGAATTACAGTTTAAATTTCATCAAAATCGGACGACTATATCATATAGCTCCCATTGAAATAACAAAAATATGTAAAATAACTCTAATAATTGAGCTGCAAATCATCATAGCTTCAATGTTTTTAAACATATTCGCAAGTAAATCATAATTTTAATGTTTTGAAAAATGTTTAATTCTTGCAATAGCTGCAAGGGTATATGAACTTCGGCTTGCCGAAGTCTTTTTTCTTTCTTGTTTTTTACTGATTCAGACTTGACCTTATTTTTAGGAACTCGACAACTTGCAGAGAAAATTAATTTCCGAAACAATTATTGGATAAGAAGCGAACTAAGGTCATTCTGTAAAATAAAATTTCTATTATTAAAATATTCATATTTTAGGTTTATAACAAAAGATTTAAAGAACTTTTAACGTGTCTGAAGACTCAGAAAGCCTATGTTGCTTGCAGGCAAACACTGTCTCAAAAGGCACCCAGAATTGGAAAAAAAAGTTCAGATAATATTGTAACTGTAAATACACAAATAGAAGTAAAAGGATTTAAAAACCTTGTTGTCAGACCAGACAATTCTTTGTAGCCAAATATTGAACGTCTCGCAAACGCACTCTCACTTTACTCTCTATTTCTGCCACACTCACACATTCCTGCAAAGAAACACACTCGTCGTATGCAGTCTTTATCTCGCTCTTTTTGATTCCAAATGTTGCCAGTCACAAAATACAACATTTCTTTTGCACTCGAAATATATTTATAGTTCAACATATATTTTGGAAGGATTTTGAAAAAATACTGGAAGAGAACACAAATGGTGTTTGGTGAACAAAGCATTTGAAGAAACCCACAAATTAAATGATATTGGTCGCAAAATTTTGTTAGTGGCTGTGGGGAAAGCTAACACGAAAGGATTGTCTTCGATTTTTGAACAAATTCAGTACAAATTTAATGACGTTGAAGTAAACTTTCAAATACACTAATTTAAATTGTTTTATGTTAACAACTTTTTTCATTGTAAATATTTAGAAAATATGTTTTAAAACAAAGGGATCCAAAGCTGGTGGACGCTTGTATAACAAGCGCCTTAAAAAATCAGTTCAGTCCGAAAACATCAAAACGCAGTTCAGAGTCTAGTGAGCTTCTCTTTGGCAAATAATGAATGTTCTATATTAGAATATAGACCATTTAAAACATAAAATATTATAAGTTTATATTCAACGCCCACGATTGGCTAAAAAAGTTCTTAGCGCCCTGGAACGAAGTTCAAGAAAAGGTAAAAATTTGATTCGGCTTCGCAGAGATGATTAATGCAAGCGAAAGTGAGAGCATTTTCCGTAATCAATCAGTTGCAGCTAATCAAAACAGCGCTGTTCAACAAAGGTGAGACTCTGCAACCCGATATTATTGCTGTTAGGTCTAGTTTGACGGGCTCAACTTTTTACGTGTACTTCGAAGACATTAAGTACAAGATGCCAACATTTCTATATGCTCACGTTTTAAACTTGAAATACCCAGTTGATAGTGTACAGTTCTGGATATCAAAAATATTTATATTTTATAGATTTAAAACAAAACCATTCTTATTCCAAAGTATTGAGTCTCATCTCAGATCTGCAGTAATTTAATTACCTTTTTAAAACGAAGTTATGGAATAGCTTAGGCAACTTTTAGTTTATTAAGGATTTTTTTTTAGTCCTTTTTTAAATAAACAGATACATGATGGCTTTGTGTACTAAATGCAACATATCATTCAACGAGCTAAACTTGTTTATAAATCATTTAAAAATTCATCATAGTTTTAGTATGTGCTTACTTTTGTCCCAATTTTTTTCAATATTATCAAGGCCTTAGGTATTTTAAAAAACATTTTTAAATACATTACCTTCAAATAAAGTCACTTCAACAAATCAAAAAGAAATTAGTAATATTTTCTCCACTGATGAAGATTTTGTTTCCAACCATTATGCAATCGAAAACAATCTGGATAGTTTTAAGGATATCGCCTTAAATTTTATATGCAAGTTGCACAGCAAGCCAAATTTTTCAAGAGCTGATGTAAAATTTATTGTAGAGCAACTAACGGAAACATTTTGTAACCCAATTGCTAACTGCATGCAGGCAATTATTTCTAAACAACCAAACAATGATATTAAACACGAGGTGGAAAACTAAAAACTAAAGAATATTATTTAGAAGCTATGAAAGACGAAGAAATATATAGAAGAAATTCAAATTGCTTTGCATTGCGGAAAAATCTATATTTAATGATATAAAATCTTTTTACGTTAAAAACAACTGTGTTTGAGATATGATGCACGATATTTTGAGGGGATTTGTGTGTATGATATTTGTCAGGTTTTGCCTTATTTTATAAAAGTTTAAAAGTTCTTAACGATTGAAATCTTTAATTACAGAAAAAAATTGTATGACTATAATGATACGGAATGAAGTCATATATTTCCATATTTATTAAAAAGTCATTTAAAAAAACAGGCTTAACATGTCAGCCCGTGAATATTGGACCATCTCCCATTTTTTACCTATTATAATTGGAGATCATATACCTGAAGGCAAAAGCACCTTCTGAGTTTTTTAATAGACATTAGGGATATAGTCCTAAGAACAGAATTTAATGAAACCCTTTTGTATGAACTAGAAAGTAAAATAGAGCAGCACCACAAACTTTATATAAGACCTTTTAGTAAAACACTAAGACCTAAATTTCAATTCTTAGTTCACTATCCAAGGTTTATCAAACAAGTAGGTCCTCTGAAGCATCTCTGGTGCTTTAAATTTGAGTCAAAGCACACGGAAAACTTGATACATAAATTCTATCAATTCTAGAAGAAATGTGCCTCTCTCTATGTCAACAAAATGTTTACTTAAATTTTCAACAAGATTGCTACATAAAAAACGGTTTAAGAAATTATATTGTTTTTGGAGACGTACAAAATTATGAAATATAAAAAAAGTGTTATAAAAATATATTATAACAAATTTAAATTAAAAAAAAAAACCATGGTAACCAATGGTTTAAGTTCATCTAACAAATAACTTATCTAGGAACAACATGTAAAGTAGGGTTTTTTACTTTTAAAAGCATATACTTTTTTATAATAGAAGATATAGTTATATTTTACGGTAACAAAATCATGTTTGCTGGCTTAAAATATGAAATTGATGCTTTCGAAAATCATTATAGATATTTATTGTGCCTTCTGAAGAAGACATATATTTATACCCTTGCAGAGGGTATTATAATTTCAGTCAGAAGTTTGCAACGCAGTGAAGGAGACGTTTCCGACCCTATAAAGTATATATATTCTTGATCAGCATCACTAGGAGAGTCGATCTAGCCATGTCCGTCTGTCCGTCTGTCCGTCTGTCCGTCCGTTTATATGCAAACTAGTCTCTCAGTTTTAAAGCTATCTGCATGAAACTTTCCCAAAAGTTGTCTTTCTATTGCAGGTAGTATATAAGTCGGAACGAGCCGGATCGGACGACTATAGCATATAGCTCCCATAGGAACAATCGGAAAAATAAATGAAAAAAAATTATAACTTTGCTGTTTTTTAATTTTTTGTTTAGTTCTTCGACATATAGTAATGGTAAAATAGTTCCGATTTACGGTTTAAATTTCATCAAAATCGGACGACTATAGCATATAGCTCCCATAGGAACAATCGGAAAAATAAATGAAAAAAATTATAACTTTGCTGTTTTTTAATTTTTGTTTAGTTCTTCGAGATATAGTAATGGTTTAATATTTCAGAATTACGGTTTCAATTTCATCAAAATCGGACGACTATAGCATATAGCTCCCATAGGAACAATCGGAAAAATAAATGAAAAAAATTATAACTTTTCTGTTTTTTAATTTTTTGTTTAGTTCTTCGACATATAGCAATGTTTAATTATTTCAGAATTATGGTATAAATTTTATCAAAATCGGACGTCTATAGCATATAGCTCCCATAGAAATAATAAAAATATATAAAATAACTATCTAATAATTGAGCTGCAAATAATCATAGTTTCAATGTTTTTTTTTAGCACATACTCAAGTAAATCATAATTTAAATGTTTTCAAAAGTATTTAATTAATGCAATAGCTGCAAGGGTATATGAACTTCGGCTTGCCGAAGTTTGCTTTCCTTCTTGTTTTTAACTATGTTTATACCCTTAACTATGTTTATACCCTTGCAGAGGGTATTATAATTTCAGTCAGAAGTTTGCAACGCAGTGAAGGAGACATCTCCGACCATATAAAGTTTATATATTCTAGATCAGCATCACTAGGAGAGTCGATCTAGCCATGACCGTCTGTCCGTCCGTTTCTACGCAAACTAGTCTCTCAGTTTTAAAGCTATCTGCATGACATTTTCCCAAAAGTTGTCTTTCTATTGCAGGAAGTATATAAGCCGGAACGAGCCGGATCGGACAATTATAGCATATAGCTCCCATAGGAACAATCGAAAGAATAAATAAAAAAAAATTATAACTTTGCTGTTTTTTATTTTTTTTTAAGTTCTTCCACATATAGTAATGGTTAAATATTTCAGAATTACAGTTTAAATTTCATTAAAATCGGACGACTATATCATATAGCTCCCATAGAAATAATAAAATATATAAAAAAAACTATCTAATAATTGAGCTGCAAATCATTACTGCTTCAATGCTTTTAAACATATACGCAAGTAAATCATAATTTTTATGTTTTCAAAAATATTTAATTCTGGCAATATCTGCAAGGGTATATGAACTTCGACTTGCCGAAGTTTTCTTCCTTTCTTGTATATATTATATTGGATAATTAATAAAAAAATGTTTTATAATCTCAAACAGTGTTATTATATTGGTCAAAGTACATATTATATATCAGATCAAAGCTACAGATCAGTAGATTAAAAGTGCGTTTTCCGTTTTTTATATTTTATGTGGTTAAAAAGTTATTTCATTTTGATTAATATTTCTGATTTTTATTATAATAATCATAAAGTATCTGTTATTTTAAAAAAAAAATTATGATTTAATTGCGTATATGTTGAAAAACATTGAAGCTATGATGATTTGCAGCTCAAATATTAGATAGTTATTTTATATATTTTCATTATTTCTATGGGAGCTATCTGATATAGTCGTCCGATTTTGATGAAATTAAACCGTAATTCTAAAATAATAACCCAATACTATATGTCGAAGAACTAAGAAAAAAATTTAAAAACAGCTTAGTTATAATTTTTGTTCATTTTTTTCCGATTGTTCCTATGGGAGCTACATGATATAGTCGTCCGATTTTGATGAAATTTAAACCGTAATTCTGAAATATTAACCAATACTATATGTGGAAGAACTAAAAAAAAAATTAAAAAAACAGAAAAGTTATAATTTTTTTGTATTTGTTTTGCGATTGTTCCCATGGGAGCTTTATGTTAAAGTCGTCCGATATTAAACCATTACTATATCTCGAAGAACTAAACAAAAAATTAAAAAACAGCAAAGCTATAATTTTTTTTTATTTTTTTTTCCGATTGTTCCTATGGGAGCTATATGCTATAGTCGTCCGATTTTGATGAAATTTAAACCGTAATTCTGAAATACTTTACCATTACTTTATGTTGAAGAACTAAAAAAAAATTGAAAAACAGAAAAATTATATTTTTTTTCATTTATTTTCCGATTGTTCCTATGCGAGCTATATGCTATAGTCGTCCAACCATGTTCGTTCCGACTTATGTACTACCTGCAATAGAAAGACAACTTTTGGGAAAGTTTCATGCAGAAAGCTTTAAAACTGAGAGACTAGTTTGCGTAGAAACGGGCGGACAGATGGACGGATACACGGATCGACTGTCCTAGTGATGCTGATCAAGAATGCATATACTTTATAGGGTCGGAAATTTCTCCTTCACTGCGTTGCAAACTCTGACTTATAATATCTTCTGCAAGGGTATAAAAATAATATTCTTTCTAAAATAAAAATCGAGAGATCGAGCTGTTATTCACTTAAATAAATCAAAATATAAGCTTTATTTAAAAATTTTTTTTTAAGCAATAATGAAAGCTTGTGCTGTTTTTGGGTAGCTTACGAAAAAATTTATGTATTTTCTCGTTTACCGGAAAAGATAATATTAGTAGTTCAACATGATTTGGCCTTGATTAAAAAAATTAAACTTTATTAACTCAAAGATGAATCAGAAACTATTTTCGTTCAACAAAGGACAATTTGTTTTGGCCCAACAAGCTACATAATTCCAACAACAAACTATAAACTTTGTAAACTAGATTATTATTTCATAGCCTTAATGACATCGCGTTCTTTTTGTATTGATAACGATTATTGTCGATATAATCGAACAAAGCAAGAAAATAAAAAACGCTCTTTTGGATTCTAAGCGTAACGACGACCAGAACTAATTTTTTAGCGCTCGTAAGAGTTATCTTTGGACCCAGGTTTTGCGATATGGGTACAAGAAAGGTTCCCAAGAATTTGAGCTTGAGAACACTCGGAGGAGCTTAGGAGCATCGCTTGAGAGAAATCGAAACTATGTAATAAAAACCGGTCTCTCTGTCTGCGGCTGAAAGCCCGACTAAGTTTAATTGATGCGAATACTTCTTAGATCTGCAATTAGAAAACCAAATTGAACACAAAACAACGATGCTTGCGAGTTCGGAGTTCGAGAACCGGTGGAAGATAACAAGGCAAAGTTAAGGCAAGAATATTAAGTTACCTTACGCCAGTTCGGTAATCGAGTATATTGTTACAAAATACCTAGTTATCCCTACTGAACTCACGCGGAGTGTCACCGCAAACAATGCTGCCCGAGGCACGATAGCCAGAATTTTCCGGGAACTTCATAGAAAGGACCTTTACATTGTTAATTGAATCAGACAGTTGATATGGATGACTTAACAAAATTCCTTCACCTATAATCTCGTCTAAACTCTATTGATTACTTAGAGCTTTCGTTCCTATGGCATCTTTAAGATAACCATTAAGCCATGTAGCGCTTGGTGCAGCTGCAGATGGTCCAACGCCATCTAGATACAAAGTAAAAAAATCGGTGGCGCCATCTAGATCTCGGTACGGGGAATTGGTGGCCTGGCAGGGTTGGATCAATCGGGGTAACAGGGCGAATTGTCAGACTTTCCCTGAGTGAGAGAATTTCTCCAATTAGGTGGAGAGATAGGTTGCCGCCTTTATTGCGGCGTCACTAGTCGCCATTCCTAATTGGGCATCCAAAGTGGTCAGTTGAGGCAGGCACCAGTTTTTTTTGCAGTGCTGTAAAGCCACCACAGCGCAAAAGCCACCAGAGATCGCCGCTCCAAAAAGGATAAGGAGGAGACCACGGCGGAAACATAAAAGAATTCAGCGGTCAAGTCAGTGTCCGGCGGGAGAGCAAGCGTTTCGCAGAAGTCGTCGGTGGCGTGGAAAGTTTCGTCATGCTAAGAAAAAGGCATATTAATTGCCCATAGTTTGTTCTTCAGCCCGACTAAAAAAAAAATTAAGTAGCGAAAAGCTGCAGCAATGTGCAGAAATTATTAAAATTAATTTAGTCTAAGTTTTTTTTATTCTAATAATTTTCGGTATACAAATGGAGTGAGTGATTAAGTGAGTGAGAAAAATGTGGAGGGTGTGGCTATCTTGGTGTTGTTTTTATTGGCAGCTTAAAAAAAAAAAAAAGAAGAAAAATGAATTAGGCTTGTGTTCGATGGATGTTTAAAGAAAATTGGTTAGTGATGAGCTCAAGAGAGCATTATTAATTCAATAAATCCCAATATTGCCCCTATATGAATGTTCCTACATTGCGTATAGCTATTCATTCGAAGCCAAACTCTTAGCAATTCGGTTACAAAAAGAAAAGAAAATAAATCATACGCTACCGTTCGCTAGGGCCTTTGGAAAAAATGTAAGCAAAAGAAAAATAACCAAAAGAATTTTAATGCATTTATATGTTTGCGCGAACGCAACCCAGTCGCCGTTTTAAAGTCTTCCTATCCTCACGCACTACGTCATTCGAATACTCTGCCTTAAGCAATTAATTTGCCCGAGATAAATTTCATTGTGTCATGATTTACCATCAATTTCATTAATCACATTTTGATAACATTAATATATTTTTAATTATTATTTATATTTACCGTTATATACATTCATGCATGTCGATTCCAATATTTATTTTTGTATTCACCCATAATTTTAATGTCTAATCTTAAGAGTATTATTTCGTCTTAGTTGTAATAAATATGTTATAAGGTTTTAAACACCAATATTTTTTGCCGCAGCTAGCATGAGGCCTCTGTAGAGTAGGGTATCTAGGCCTAATAAGGGGTCATCAATAATTAAGAAAATAAAAGGGTATGATGGCCATAGGTAGAGCGGGCAGAAAACCTCCTCAGTCATCGGAGGTGAACTGAGACTTTATTTAGGCTATAAGAAACTAATGTCCCTCTCCACTATTCTTGTATGAGTTCTCCGGTTTTAAAAAGCTTGTCTTTCACGCGAAAATAAGTATTAGGATCATAAAAGGCATCTATGGAATCTGAAGCAAGACCACCACCCCCTCATTGCCGACAAGCAGCAGCCGGACCAACGCTCGCGTGCGCTCAGTTCCATATATCACCATCTCGCCTGAACTCGAAATTATTCGTGATTCGTTACAATTGTAAATAATTCAGTTAATAATGATTACTAATTCTTTGGCGCCCATCGTTTCGGCCACATTTAAAATGTGCTCACAAACATCATTTCTCTTCTCTATCTAGGGTGTTAGCAGTTCGGCAGTGTGCTTGTTTGATAGTAACACAGCTGCTGGCGTTCACTTTCAAAACAAAAATTCTCTCAGTTTCGCTGCACTTCCGATCTGGCGATTTGGAAGAACGACTAACCGAATTATCAGTCGGCCACGTTAAACGGAAGCAGCAGAGGAGCAATAACTTTGCTATACACTATTTTCCAGGGAAGCCCCCAAAGTACGGCATATCAGTACGCTTAAAAGAAGCAGGCTAACAATCATTTTAGTAATGATTTGTCTGAACACGCATGATTTGCTGTAGTAAAGGGTTAAGTCTTTATGAGCTAAATCATAGTCTTTTATCAAGTATCTGCATAGGATTTGTTGTAACAACCTTTCACAAGGGAGTTGCAAGCCACAGATGACGGCAAAAGTGTAATACTTTATTCTTGGCAAAAAAAAAAAAGAGCGCGGTAGCAGCCGCTTGGACATCAGTAGTCGCTTATCTCTTAAGAGCGGTAACTAACCACGGCGGACCAACCGCGCAGCAGCGCTGTTTGTTGTTGTTTAGCGCGATTTTTTTTGCTGTCTATGTTTTCTTTGGTTTCTTTTACATTGTCAAATTTGGATCGTTTCAAGGCCAGTACTTATTCGCAGGGGAATAAGCTATGCTTGTTGGCAAAATATTTTATGATATATTTTTTGTTTGTTAATTCAAATTTTTTTGTTAATTAAGTTATTACGTTTTTAGGTTTTACAATTATTTCAGCTAAATAACTGGTGGGATTTCAGAACCAATTATTCTGGCAAAACATTTTGTTCTATTCATTGTTTTTTTTCGCCGTTCCCCTACTGTAGTCGGCTGCTGATAAAAGGGAAGCGGGACGAGCGAACATCTGATCGAGCTGAGGAGGTCATTGATCTCTAAGTTTGAAAGTGCGGAAAGCAGTAGAACAATAACAGTCACGGGTATCAACTAGGAGTAATTTAAAATTTTGGGTACTCAGTGTTTTAAATTTAGAAAGAATAATAATGTCGGACGATGAGAAAGCCGCTGGGTCTGCACCCAAATGCGATTTATGCGAAAAGACCTTGGCTTCGGCACCGACGCTGCAAATTAAATGTGGTCATAAATTCCACAAAGTCTGTTTCGAGTCGTATGCCAAGACCAGAAATGCTTGTCCAATCTGCAAAGAGACTCCTCATGATACCAGACAGCGTAAACGGCAAAACACGCCTGCAGGTGCAGGGTCATCAAGCTTAGAAGAAGCGGAAGCACTTAGCTATACCTCAGTAAGCTATAGGGAACATTGTGGCACAACAAGTAAAAGCCATGCAAAATGATCTGCTTTCACAGCTATCGGAAAAGATGGCCCAGCTGATTCAAACTAACTTAGAGGCTAATATGCCGCCACAATCTAACGTCCCTCCCGCAATAAATACAAGGCGGTTATCAGAGTCGGTAAACTTTCAGGTTGGAGGCCCAACAAGCATAGTACACGGTTCAGGCCTAGCAACACCGAGGACCGAAGTCAACGAGCTTGCCCACAGGCCAGATAAAGTTTGCCAAATTGTTAACAGTTAGAAGCTAAGGTTTAGTGGCAGCAAAGATGGCTTGAGTGTAGACAATTTAATATACAGAGTACAGGCACTCACAGAGCAGACACTAGATTCGAACTATGAGGCTTTGTGTGGCAATGCTAGTATCTTATTTGAGGGAAAGGCCAGAGATTTTTATTGGAGGTTTCATAAATCGGTCAGAGTGGTCAACTGGGAGAGTCAACAGAGTCCAGTTGCGCTTTACGGAAGCAATTGCGGGACACGCGCAGCGATGTGGATATTAGAGAAGCGATCCGAGATAGGAAGCAAAAAGATAAAGAAGATTTCGATACATTTCACGACGCTGTCGTTCAGCTTATGGACAATTTAGAGTTTCCAATGCCAGAACGCGATATTGTAGATACCTTGAGCAGGAATTTAAGACCAGAAATTCGTCATGAGCTGTTAAATGTCAGAGTCAGCTCAGTAGATAGCATGCGTGAAATTTGTCGGCGTAGAGAAAGGTTTTTAGAGGACGTAAAGCGAAATTAAAGCTACCAAAAGACGGTTTCGTTCCGCAAAAATGGTAGAGGAAGCCCAATCGGATGATGCGACCGAATTTTCAGACGTCGAAGTCGATGGTGAAATAGGTGCCATGGCTCTAATTTGCTGGAACTGCCGCCAAGAGGACCATAGGTATCACGACTGCGAGGGAAACGCAAAATACATATAAATCTTCCTGCGAAAAATGTCAAAAAAACGCCAAGATGAACACACAGCCTCGTCAGCCGTCGTGTGTTCAGCGCCAAAACCCGACGAATCCAGCGACGAACCAGTAGAAAAGCTAAGTTCAACAGACCTACCAAATTTGTCCGAAAAAAATCATAGTCCGCTTACATTAGTTAAATCAAATCCAAGTCAAGTCCGAATCCTGTCTGTCCGAAGAAAAGATCAAGAAATTCAAACAGAATAAGAGCTTTTTGGAGTGCGGCTAAAACTATTAATGCCATTCGTTACAATAAATGCGATAAACGACCTTATGCTGAGGTACGGGTGCTAGATCGAGTGGTATTAGGGCTTCTTGATACAGGAGCGGCCATGAGTGCTTTAGGAGGAAAGTTGGCTGAGCAAGTGGTCTTGAGTCGAATTCCTTTTAAAAGAGTGGCAAGTACTGCGGATGGAAAGAAACAAGAAATAAAAGGCCGTTTAAAAATTCCGGTCCAGTAAAAGAAAATCACTAAGGATTTAGAACTGCATATAATTCTCAGCCTCAGTCAGGATCTTTACTTAGGAATAGATTTTTGGCAGGCTTTCGATCTTTTGCCAGCCAGTTTGAATATAGCGGAAAAAACTCCGGAGTCGCATAATCTGACAACTAGCCAACAGGAGATACTCGAGTCCGTAGTAGCGCTGTTTCCATCATTCGCTATTTCTGGCTTAGGCAAAACCAGCCTTATTTCTCACACGATTGATATAGGAGACGCAAAGCCGGTGAAACAAAGGCATTTTCCCGTTTCCCCAGCAGTTGAAAAACTTCTATATGAAGAGGTAGATCGGATGTTGAGTTTGGGGGTGATAGAGGAGTCAGATAGTGCCTGGTCATCGCCGGTGGTTTTGGTACAGAAGCCAGGAAAAGTTTGTCTCTGCTTAGACAGCCGAAAAGTCAACGCAGTTACCAAGAAGGATGCATATCCGCTGCCGCAAATAGATGGCATTTTGGGAAGACTTCCCAAGGCGATGTTCATATCCAGTCTCGACCTTAAAGATGCATATTGGCAGATCCCCTTTGATAAGGCATCGCGAGATAAGACTGCTTTCACTATTCCGGGGAAGCCCCTTTATCAATATAAGGTTATGCCTTTTGGTCTCACGAACGCTTCTCAGACAATGACCAGATTAATGGACAAGGTAATTCCAGCCAGTCTAAGGAACAAGGTTTTCGTGTACTTGGACGATCTGCTTATCATATCTGAGAATTTTGAGGCCCATATGAGAGTGTTGAGTTTAGTAGCAGGCTTTGTCAAAACAGCTGGTTTGACACTGAAAAAAGCCAGTTCTGCATGCGAAGCGTAAAATACTTGGGCCATATTGTTGGTGAGGGCGTTATACGTACTGACCCAGAGAAAATATCGGCCATGAAAGATTTTCCTCTGCCGCAGTCGCTCAAGGCTCTGCGTCGTTTTCTTGGAATGGCTGGGTGGTACAGGAAATTCATTAAAAATTTTTCCTCCGTCACAGCCGCTCTCACTGATCTTTTAAAGGCGAGGAAAAAGTTTGTTATGTCAGACGAGGGGAAAGAGCTTTCAAGCAGCTGAAGGAAATGTTGTGTTCGGCCCCAGTTTTGCATAGCCCAGATTTTAGTAGACCATTTTTTATACACTGCGATGCGAGTAAGACAGGTGTGGGAGGAGTTTTGGTGCAAAAATCCGATGAAGGGGATGAATATCCGATAGCATTGGTTTCAAAAAAATTAAATTCCGCCCAGAAAAGCAGCACGGTAATGAACAAGAGTGTCTGGCTGCCATCATATGTATAAAACGATTCCGAGCTTACGTAGAAGGTCACGCATTTACGGTTATAACAGATCATGCCTCCTGAAAGTGGCTAATGTCACAGACGGACTTGCATTCCCGGCTAGCTCGATGGGCATTAAAGCTCCAGAAAATCGATTTTAAAATCGAGCATAGTAGTGGAAAATTGAATGTAGTTCCAGATGCGTTGTCTAGAGTAAATGAGTCGGAGTTAGCTAGTGGTTTACTAGTGGAATTAGATTCACCTAAATTTAAAAGTGTAGAATACTTGAAGTTATTGGAAAAGGTCAAAGCCAATGCTGAGAAACTTTCAGATCTTACAGTATCTGATAATTTGGTATATCGCAGAACAGAGCATGCCACAGGCGAACCCTTACACGATGTGTTTAATTGGAAACTTTGGATTCCGCCCAAATTAGTACCAGAGGTGCTGAAAAAGGCTCATGATGATCCACTGGCTTCCCATGGAGGTATTCATAAATCATTAGAAAGGGTGCGACGGTATTATTTCTGGCCAGGATTGGTGAACGATGTAAAGAGATATATTCAGGCTTGCGATACTTGCAAAATGACAAAAGCGCCAAATTGTATACAACGACCGCTAATGGGTACGTCTCCGGAATCCCAGAGATTCTTCCAGAGGTTGTTTGTAGATTTTCTCGGACCATACCCCCGTTCAAGGAGTGGGCATATAGGGATTTTTATAGTCCTGGATCACTACACGAAGTTTGTGTTTTTGAAAGCTGTGAAGAACTCACAGCGGATGTGGTGATCAAATATATGCAGCAGGATCTTTTCATACTTTCGGAGTGCCAGAAACTATTGTATCTGACAATGGTAGCCAGTTTAAATCCGAGGCTTTTCAAAAGTTTCTGCGGGAAAATAAGGTAGGCCATATTCTTACCGCTGTTTATTCGCCGCAAGCCAATGCGTCTGAAAGGGTGAATCGGTCTGTTATAGCGGCAATCCGTTCTTATGTTCGCCCGGATCAGAAAGATTGGGATGAGTAGCTTAGCAGCATTTGTTGTGCATTGCGGTCGGCTGTCCATTCAAGTATTGGCACTTCACCTTACTATATGGTTTTCGGACAGCATTATATATCTTCCGGTTCGACTTTTAAGCTATTGAGGAATTTGCAAATGTTGGAAGATAGGTCAGCGATGTTTACCCGAGAGGATTCGTTGGATATAATTCTTTGTAAGGCCTGCGACGTAATGAAGAGGCTAAATGAAAAGAACTCGCGCCAGTATAATCTGCGTTCCAGGGATATATCTTACGCGGAAGGGCAAGAGGTGTATAGCCGTAATTTTAAACAAAGTAATTTTGTGGCGGGATACAATGCCAAGTTAGCTCCAACGTACTTAAAGGCCAGAGTTAAAAAGAGAGTTGGCCAATCATATTACGATCTAGAGGACCTGCAAGGGAAGTATGTTGGCCGGTATCATGCAAAGGATATGAAGCAGTAGTAGAGCTGCCCTTTACTTTGTTTTATCTGTCTTGGATGTGTACCCCCAAGACAGATCTTTAGCGGGGGGTATTTGTAGCGCTTGGTGCAGCTGCAGATGGTCCAACGCCATCTATATACGAAGTAAAAAAATCGGTGTCGCCATCTAGATCTCGATAGGGAGAATTGGTGGCCTGGCAGGGTTAGATCATTAGGGGTAACAGGGCGAAATGTCAGACTTTCTCTGAGTGACAGAATATCTCCAATTAGGTGGAGAGATAGGTTGCCGCCTTTATTGCGGCGTCACTAGTCGCCATTCCTAATTGGGCATCCAAAGTGGTCAGTTGAGGCAGGCACCAGTTTTTTTTGCAGTGCTGTGAAGCCACCACAGCGCAAAAGCCACCAGAGATCGCCGCTCCAAAAAGGAGAAGGAGGAGACCACGGCGGAAACATAAAAGAAATCAGCGGTCAAGTCAGTGTCCGGCGGGAGAGCAAGCGTTTCGCAGAAGTCGTCAGTGGCGTGGAAAGTTTCGTCGTGCTAAGAAAAAGGCATATTAATTGCCCATAGTTTGTTCTTCAGCCCGACTAAAAATAAAATTAAGTAGCGAAAAGCTGCAGCAATGTGCAGAAATTATTAAAATTAATTTAGTCTAAGTTTTTTTTTATTCTTATAATTTTCGGTATACAAATGGAGTGAGTGATTTAGTGAGTGAGAAAAATATGGAGGGTGTGGCTATCTTGGTGTTGTTTTTATTGGCAGCTTAAAACAAAAAACAAAAAAAGAAGAAAAATGAATTAGGCTTGTGTTCGATGGATGTTTAAAGAAAATTGGTTAGTGATGAGCTCAAGAGAGCATTATTAATTCAATAAATCCCAATATTGCCCCTATATGAATGTTCCTACATTGCGTATAGCTATTCATTCGAAGCCAAACTCTTAGCAATTCGGTTACAAAAAGAAAGAAAATAAATCATACGCTACCGTTCGCTAGGGCCTTTGGAAAAAATGTAAGCAAAAGAAAAATAACCAAAAGAATTTTAATGCATTTATATTTTTGCGCGAACGCAACCCAGTCGCCGTTTTAAAGTCTTCCTATCCTCACGCACTACGTCATTCGAATACTCTGCCTTAAGCAATTAATTTGCCCGAGATAAATTTCATTGTGTCATGATTTACCATCAATTTCATTATCACATTTTGATAACATTAATATATTTTTAATTATTATTTATATTTACCGTTATATACATTCATGCATGTCGATTCCAATATTTATTTTTGTATTCACCCATAATTTTAATGTCTAATCTTAAGAGTATTATTTCGTCTTAGTTGTAATAAATATGTTATAAGGTTTTAAACACCAATATTTTTTGCCGCAGCTAGCATGAGACCTCTGTAGAGTAGGGTATCTAGGCCTAATAAGGGGTCATCAATAATTAAGAAAATAAAAGGGTATGATGGCCATAGGTAGAGCGGGCAGAAAACCTCCTCAGTCATCGGAGGTGAACTGAGACTTTATTTAGGCTATAAGAAACTAATGTCCCTCTCCACTATTCTTGTATGAGTTCTCCGGTTTTAAAAAGCTTGTCTTTCACGCGAAAATAAGTATTAGGATCATAAAAGGCATCTATGGAATCTGAAGCAAGACCACCACCCCCTCATTGCCGACAAGCAGCAGCCGGACCAACGCTCGCGTGCGCTCAGTTCCATATATCACCATCTCGCCTGAACTCGAAATTATTCGTGATTCGTTACAATTGTAAATAATTCAGTTAATAATGATTACTAATTCTTTGGCGCCCATCGTTTCGGCCACATTTAAAATGTGCTCACAAACATCATTTCTTTTCTCTATCTAGGGTGTTAGCAGTTCGGCAGTGTGCTTGTTTGATAGTAACACAGCTGCTGGCGTTCACTTTCAAAACAAAAATTCTCTCAGTTTCGCTGCACTTCCGATCTGGCGATTTGGAAGAACGACTAACCGAATTATCAGTCGGCCACGTTAAACGGAAGCAGCAGAGGAGCAATAACTTTGCTATACACTATTTTCCAGGGAAGCCCCCAAAGTACGGCATATCAGTACGCTTAAAAGAAGCAGGCTAACAATCATTTTAGTAATGATTTGTCTGAACACGCATGATTTGCTGTAGTAAAGGGTTAAGTCTTTATGAGCTAAATCATAGTCTTTTATCAAGTATCTGCATAGGATTTGTTGTAACAACCTTTCACAAGGGAGTTGCAAGCCACAGATGACGGCAAAAGTGTAATACTTTATTCTTGGCAAAAAAAAAAAGAGCGCGGTAGCAGCCGCTTGGACATCAGTAGTCGCTTATCTCTTAAGAGCGGTAATTGACCACGGCGGACCAACCGCGCAGCAGCGCTGTTTGTTGTTGTTTAGCGCGATTTTTTTTGCTGTCTATGTTTCTTTGGTTTCTTTTACATTGTCAAATTTGGATCGTTTCAAGGCCAGTACTTATTCGCAGGGGAATAAGCTATGCTTGTTGGCAAAATATTTTATGATATATTTTTTGTTTGTTAATTCAAATTTTTTTGTTAATTAAGTTATTACGTTTTTAGGTTTTACAATTATTTCAGCTAAATAACTGGTGGGATTTCAGAACCAATTATTCTGGCAAAACATTTTGTTCTATTCATTGTTTTTTTCGCCGTTCCCCTACTGTAGTCGGCTGCTGATAAAAGGGAAGCGGGACGAGCGAACATCTGATCGAGCTGAGGAGGTCATTGATCTCTAAGTTTGAAAGTGCGGAAAGCAGTAGAACAATAACAGTCACGGGTATCAACTAGGAGTAATTTAAAATTTTGGGTACTCAGTGTTTTTAAATTTAGAAAGAATAATAATGTCGGACGATGAGAAAGCCGCTGGGTCTGCACCCAAATGCGATTTATGCGAAAAGACCTTGGCTTCGGCACCGACGCTGCAAATTAAATGTGGTCATAAATTCCACAAAGTCTGTTTCGAGTCGTATGCCAAGACCAGAAATGCTTGTCCAATCTGCAAAGAGACTCCTCATGATACCAGACAGCGTAAACGGCAAAACACGCCTGCAGGTGCAGGGTCATCAAGCTTAGAAGAAGCGGAGCACTTACTATACCTCAGTAAGCTATAGGGAACATTGTGGCACAACAAGTAAAAGCCATGCAAAATGATCTGCTTTCACAGCTATCGGAAAAGATGGCCCAGCTGATTCAAACTAACTTAGAGGCTCATATGCCGCCACAATCTAACGTCCCTCCCGCAATAAATACAAGGCGGTTATCAGAGTCGGTAAACTTTCAGGTTGGAGGCCCAACAAGCATAGTACACGGTTCAGGCCTAGCAACACCGAGGACCGAAGTCAACGAGCTTGCCCACAGGCCAGATAAAGTTTGCCAAATTGTTAACAGTTAGAAGCTAAGGTTTAGTGGCAGCAAAGATGGCTTGAGTGTAGACAATTTAATATACAGAGTACAGGCACTCACAGAGCAGACACTAGATTCGAACTATGAGGCTTTGTGTGGCAATGCTAGTATCTTATTTGAGGGAAAGGCCAGAGATTTTTATTGGAGGTTTCATAAATCGGTCAGAGTGGTCAACTGGGAGAGTCAACAGAGTCCAGTTGCGCTTTACGGAAGCAATTGCGGGACACGCGCAGCGATGTGGATATTAGAGAAGCGATCCGAGATAGGAAGCAAAAAGATAAAGAAGATTTCGATACATTTCACGACGCTGTCGTTCAGCTTATGGACAATTTAGAGTTTCCAATGCCAGAACGCGATATTGTAGATACCTTGAGCAGGAATTTAAGACCAGAAATTCGTCATGAGCTGTTAAATGTCAGAGTCAGCTCAGTAGATAGCTTGCGTGAAATTTGTCGGCGTAGAGAAAGGTTTTTAGAGGACGTAAAGCGAAATTAAAGCTACCAAAAGACGGTTTCGTTCCGCAAAAATGGTAGAGGAAGCCCAATCGGATGATGCGACCGAATTTTCAGACGTCGAAGTCGATGGTGAAATAGGTGCCATGGCTCTAATTTGCTGGAACTGCCGCCAAGAGGACCATAGGTATCACGACTGCGAGGGAAACGCAAAATACATATAAATCTTCCTGCGAAAAATGTCAAAAAAACGCCAAGATGAACACACAGCCTCGTCAGCCGTCGTGTGTTCAGCGCCAAAACCCGACGAATCCAGCGACGAACCAGTAGAAAAGCTAAGTTCAACAGACCTACCAAATTTGTCCGAAAAAAATCATAGTCCGCTTACATTAGTTAAATCAAATCCAAGTCAAGTCCGAATCCTGTCTGTCCGAAGAAAAGATCAAGAAATTCAAACAGAATAAGAGCTTTTTGGAGTGCGGCTAAAACTATTAATGCCATTCGTTACAATAAATGCGATAAACGACCTTATGCTGAGGTACGGGTGCTAGATCGAGTGGTATTAGGGCTTCTTGATACAGGAGCGGCCATGAGTGCTTTAGGAGGAAAGTTGGCTAAGCAAGTGGTCTTGAGTCGAATTCTTTTTAAAAGAGTGGCAACGGTGGCAAGTACTGCGGATGGAAAGAAACAAGAAATAAAAGGCCGTTTAAAAATTCCGGTCCAGTAAAAGAAAATCACCAAGGATTTAGAAATGCATATAATTCCAACCTCAGTCAGGATCTTTACTTAGGAATAGATTTTTGGCAGGCTTTCGATCTTTTGCCAGCCAGTTTGAATATAGCGGAAAAAACTCCGGAGTCGCATAATCTGACAACTAGCCAACAGGAGATACTCGAGTCCGTAGTAGCGCTGTTTCCATCATTCGCTATTTCTGGCTTAGGCAAAACCAGCCTTATTTCTCACACGATTGATATAGGAGACGCAAAGCCGGTGAAACAAAGGCATTTTCCCGTTTCCCCAGCAGTTGAAAAACTTCTATATGAAGAGGTAGATCGGATGTTGAGTTTGGGGGTGATAGAGGAGTCAGATAGTGCCTGGTCATCGCCGGTGGTTTTGGTACAGAAGCCAGGAAAAGTTCGTCTCTGCTTAGACAGCCGAAAAGTCAACGCAGTTACCAAGAAGGATGCATATCCGCTGCCGCAAATAGATGGCATTTTGGGAAGACTTCCCAAGGCGATGTTCATATCCAGTCTCGACCTTAAAGATGCATATTGGCAGATCCCCTTGATAAGGCATCGCGAGATAAGACTGCTTTCACTATTCCGGGGAAGCCCCTTTATCAATATAAGGTTATGCCTTTTGGTCTCACGAACGCTTCTCAGACAATGACCAGATTAATGGACAAGGTAATTCCAGCCAGTCTAAGGAACAAGGTTTTCGTGTACTTGGACGATCTGCTTATCATATCTGAGAATTTTGAGGCCCATATGAGAGTGTTGAGTTTAGTAGCAGGCTTTGTCAAAACAGCTGGTTTGACACTGAAAAAAGCCAGTTCTGCATGCGAAGCGTAAAATACTTGGGCCATATTGTTGGTGAGGGCGTTATACGTACTGACCCAGAGAAAATATCGGCCATGAAAGATTTTCCTCTGCCGCAGTCGCTCAAGGCTCTGCGTCGTTTTCTTGGAATGGCTGGGTGGTACAGGAAATTCATTAAAAATTTTTCCTCCGTCACAGCCGCTCTCACTGATCTTTTAAAGGCGAGGAAAAAGTTTGTTATGTCAGACGAGGGGAAAGAGCTTTCAAGCAGCTGAAGGAAATGTTGTGTTCGGCCCCAGTTTTGCATAGCCCAGATTTTAGTAGACCATTTTTTATACACTGCGATGCGATTAAGACAGGTGTGGGAGGAGTTTTGGTGCAAAAATCCGATGAAGGGGATGAATATCCGATAGCATTTGTTTCAAAAAAATTAAATTCCGCCCAGAAAAGCAGCACGGTAATGAACAAGAGTGTCTGGCTGCCATCATATGTATAAAACGATTCCGAGCTTACGTAGAAGGTCACGCATTTACGGTTATAACAGATCATGCCTCCTGAAAGTGGCTAATGTCACAGACGGACTTGCATTCCCGGCTAGCTCGATGGGCATTAAAGCTCCAGAAATTCGATTTTAAAATCGAGCATAGTAGTGGAAAATTGAATGTAGTTCCAGATGCGTTGTCTAGAGTAAATGAGTCGGAGTTAGCTAGTGGTTTACTAGTGGAATTAGATTCACCTAAATTTAAAAGTGTAGAATACTTGAAGTTATTGGAAAAGGTCAAAGCCAATGCTGAGAAACTTTCAGATCTTACAGTATCTGATAATTTGGTATATCGCAGAACAGAGCATGCCACAGGCGAACCCTTACACGATGTGTTTAATTGGAAACTTTGGATTCCGCCCAAATTAGTACCAGAGGTGCTGAAAAAGGCTCATGATGATCCACTGGCTTCCCATGGAGGTATTCATAAATCATTAGAAAGGGTGCGACGGTATTATTTCTGGCCAGGATTGGTGAACGATGTAAAGAGATATATTCAGGCTAGCGATACTTGCAAAATGACAAAAGCGCCAAATTGTATACAACGACCGCTAATGGGTACGTCTCCGGAATCCCAGAGATTCTTCCAGAGGTTGTTTGTAGATTTTCTCGGACCATACCCCCGTTCAAGGAGTGGGCATATAGGGATTTTTATAGTCCTGGATCACTACACGAAGTTTGTGTTTTTGAAAGCTGTGAAGAAACTCACAGCGGATGTGGTGATCAAATATATGCAGCAGGATCTTTTTCATACTTTCGGAGTGCCAGAAACTATTGTATCTGACAATGGTAGCCAGTTTAAATCCGAGGCTTTTCAAAAGTTTCTGCGGGAAAATAAGGTAGGCCATATTCTTACCGCTGTTTATTCGCCGCAAGCCAATGCGTCTGAAAGGGTGAATCGGTCTGTTATAGCGGCAATCCGTTCTTATGTTCGCCCGGATCAGAAAGATTGGGATGAGCAGCTTAGCAGCATTTGTTGTGCATTGCGGTCGGCTGTCCATTCAAGTATTGGCACTTCACCTTACTATATGGTTTTCGGCACAGCATTATATATCTTCCGGTTCGACTTTTAAGCTATTGAGGAATTTGCAAATGTTGGAAGATAGGTCAGCGATGTTTACCCGAGAGGATTCGTTGGATATAATTCTTTGTAAGGCCTGCGACGTAATGAAGAGGCTAAATGAAAAGAACTCGCGCCAGTATAATCTGCGTTCCAGGGATATCTTACGCGGAAGGGCAAGAGGTGTATAGCCGTAATTTTAAACAAAGTAATTTTGTGGCGGGATACAATGCCAAGTTAGCTCCAACGTACTTAAAGGCCAGAGTTAAAAAGAGAGTTGGCCAATCATATTACGATCTAGAGGACCTGCAAGGGAAGTATGTTGGCCGGTATCATGCAAAGGATATGAAGCAGTAGTAGAGCTGCCCTTTACTTTGTTTTATCTGTCTTGGATGTGTACCCCCAAGACAGATCTTTAGCGGGGGGTATTTGTAGCGCTTGGTGCAGCTGCAGATGGTCCAACGCCATCTATATACGAAGTAAAAAAAATCGGTGTCGCCATCTAGATCTCGATAGGGAGAATTGGTGGCCTGGCAGGGTTAGATCATTCGGGGTAACAGGGCGAAATGTCAGACTTTCTCTGAGTGACAGAATTTCTCCAATTAGGTGGAGAGATAGGTTGCCGCCTTTATTGCGGCGTCACTAGCCGCCATTCCTAATTGGGCATCCAAAGTGATCGGTTGATTAAAAAGTGGTGTTTGAAATCAGTTAACAAGTGAAAGTGCTCGATAAGCAGAGGCGGCTACCAACAGCTGCACAGGTATCACGGCAAAGGAGCCCAGAAGGAAGATCCCAGCGAGATTCCGCCTAAGTTCAGGGGTGAGTGAGAAGCGAATAAGGTCTTTTAGATTTTCTAAGGGGGCTCATCTTGCTGCATAGGTGTTGGCCAAAATGTGCCGCCCCAAGTCCAAAGACGCAACCCGTGAAATCGAAAGCAGGCACCAGTTTTTTTTGCAGTGCTGTGAAGCCACCACAGCGCAAAAGCCACCAGAGATCGCCGCTCCAAAAAGGAGAAGGAGGAGACCACGGCGGACGGCTGGCAGAAACATAAAGTAAATCAGCTGTCAAGTCAGTGTCCGGCGGGAGAGCAAGCGTTTCGCAGAAGTCGTCAGTGGCGTGGAAAGTTTCGTCGTGCTAAGAAAAAGGCATATTAATTGCCCATTGTTTGTTCTTCAGCCCGACTAAAAAAAAATTAAATAGCGAAAAGCTGCAGCAATGTGCAGAAATTATTAAAATTAATTTAGTCTAAGTTTTTTTTTATTCTATAATTTTCGGTATACAAATGGAGTGAGTGATTTAGTGAGTGAGAAAAATATGGAGGGTGTGGCTATCTTGGTGTTGTTTTTATTGGCAGCTTAAAAAAAAAAAAAAGAAGAAAAACAATTAGGCTTGTGTTCGATGGATGTTTAAAGAAAATTGGTTAGTGATGAGCTCAAGAGAGCATTATTAATTACGGCTTATCACGGCCAGCTTCATAGGAAAATCGATAGACCAGCAATTCCTATATATTTTGTATGTTCTTAATTTGTTATTGTACAATGACTAAACATTTAAAATCGAGTGTATATCGATGCACCACACTAAGCTACAACAAATTAAAACACGAACGCAAACAACTTTCCGCTGATTTTTTTTGTATCGTTCCTATGGCATCTTTATGATAACCATTAAGCCATGTAGCGCTTGGTGCAGCTGCAGATGGTCCAACGCCATCTAGATACAAAGTAAAAAAAATCGGTGGCGCCATCTAGATCTCGGTACGGGGAATTGGTGGCCTGGCAGGGTTGGATCAATCGGGGTAACAGGGCGAATTGTCAGACTTTCCCTGAGTGAGAGAATTTCTCCAATTAGGTGGAGAGATAGGTTGCCGCCTTTATTGCGGCGTCACTAGTCGCCATTCCTAATTGGGCATCCAAAGTGGTCAGTTGAGGCAGGCACCAGTTTTTTTTGCAGTGCTGTGAAGCCACCACAGCGCAAAAGCCACCAGAGATCGCCGCTCCAAAAAGGAGAAGGAGGAGACCACGGCGGAAACATAAAAGAAATCAGCGGTCAAGTCAGTGTCCGGCGGGAGAGCAAGCGTTTCGCAAAAGTCGTCGGTGGCGTGGAAAGTTTCGTCGTGCTAAGAAAAAGGCATATTAATTGCCCATTGTTTGTTCTTCAGCCCGACTAAAAAAAAATTAAATAGCGAAAAGCTGCAGCAATGTGCAGAAATTTTTAAAATTAATTTAGCCTAAGTTTTTTTTTATTTTATTAATTTTCGGTATACAAATGGAGTGAGTGATTCAGTGAGTGAGAAAAATATGGAGGTTGTGGCTATCTTGGTGTTGTTTTTATTGGTAAATTAAAAAAAAACAAAAAAAAAAATAAATAAAATGAATTAGGCTTGTGTTAACAAAAAAAAAAAAAAAAAGAAAAAATAAGGTACGCGCGTTCGTTTAGCGGTATCGGGTAATGTTTGAATAAATAAAGTTTCTAGTTCCTACCAGACAGCAGACTACCGTCGCCGAAAGCGCTTTCATCGATGGATGTTTAAAGAAAATTGGTGAGTGATGAGCTCAAGAGAGCATTATTAATTCAATAAATCCCAATATTGCCCCTAAATGAATGTTCCTACATTGCGTATAGTTATTCATTCGAAGCAAAACTCTTAGCAATTCGGTTACAAAAAAAAAAGAAAATAAATCATACGCTACCGTTCGCTAGGGCCTTTGGAAAAAAATGTAAACAAAAGAAAAATAACCTCTGCCTTAAGCAATTAATTTGCCCGAGATAAATTTCATTGTGTCATGATTTACCATCAATTTCATTAATCACATATTGATAACATTAATATATTTTTAATTATTATTTATATTTACCGTTATATACATTCATGCATGTCGATTCCAATATTTATTTATTTATTCACCCATAATTTTTATGTCTAATCTTAAGAGTATTATTTCGTCTTAGTTGTAATAAATATGTTATAATGTTTTAAACACCAATATTTTTTGCCGCAGCTAGCATGAAGCCTCTGTAGAGAAGGGTATCAAGGCCTAATAAGGTAGGGCGGGCAGAAGACCTCCTCAGCCATCGGAGGTGAACTGAGACTTTATTTAGGCTATAAGAAACCAATGTGCCTCTCCACTATTCTTGTGTGAGTTCTCTACTTCCGGTTTTAGTAAGCTTGTCTTTCACGCGAAAATAAGTATAAGGATCATAAAAGGCATCTATGGAATCTGAAGCAAGACCCCCACCCCCTCACTCCATATATCACCATCTCGCCTGAACTCGGAATTATTCGCGATTCGTTACAGCCATGGCTGTCAGACGTCGGACACACAGAAGGACCAACAGGGGATTCGTCTCGTAACGGGCGGAAGGAAGCAGGTCCATAGTCGAGCTTCGACTGTGGATGCTGACGGATGGTAGTCAGGCGGACCTCGGTAGATCTTTTAAATGCCTCCCCTCAATTCAGGTGTGTTACGCAACCCGTGCCCACTGACTTCAAGGTTTGCAGCTGAGAGGTTAATCCAGCTGTGTAATATCTTTAATAACAGTTGTAACAACAAAACACAAAGCTTCGGACCTCGCGGGGAAGTGAAACCCTAAAAAATATATGAAATCGTTGAGGAAGAGCCGCGGACACCCAGCCAGGGCGCTAAGGCTCCGATGAGAGGGAATTGCTAAGACCAGCACCCCACAAAACAGCCATAACAATAGCGGAAGCCAGCCAAATATAGCCAAGGAGAAAGCGGTATCTCTTTAACAATGAAAGGCGAATGTTAAAAAAGCCAAGAATGAGGCGGAGGGCAAGACGGTCCAGAGAGACGCGAAAGACAAGACTCGGAGATTGCGTCGTTGAAGACGCGACCCCCAAAACAGAGCACAAGAAGAAAGACCGCTCAGGGTCTCAGTATTAGGCTTGTCCACGGAGATTACGAGGAGACCACGAGTCCGCATCTGGTTGTCTATGGAGGCATCTTACCAGGCATGATGACTGGGCGATTCTGGAGGTAGAGATGGAAATGAAGCCAGCCTTTCCATTTCCTGATTAACTAACGCTGCCTGCCGCACCTGGAAAAAGCGGATTGCACCATCCGGTACGGCTTAAGGAAGGCCAAGCTAAAGGTTTTTCCGGCTAAGCCGGACGAGGCTGCTGGACGACATAGTCATCGACGACAAAACCCGGACACGACACCCAACAATTTAGCAAGCCTGGCAGCTCTTCTCAGTGAGAGGGACAAAGACATTGGCATCATAAAAGAACCATGGTCTCGAGACGATCAAGTCTCTGGTCGAACATGGCAAGGATACGCACTCTTTTATATAAACTCGACAAATAGGACAATATCAAGTATAGTTATAAGGAATAACTATAACGCATTTCTATGTCCAAAACTCGCACTCCAGATCTAGCAGTCGCAAGACTCTTAGTGTCGGATGGGACAGCGATTGCTGTAGCATCAGTTTACATGGCCCATGATGATCAGGCTCCATCTGAGCCTGTTATCAGGCTGATGCAATGGGCTAAAGAAACCGACGCAAATGCGGGGCACACATTGTGGGGAAGCTCGGAAACCGACAAAAGGGGTGAGTAGCTTTTTGATAACATTATATGCCGTAACATCACCATTTGTAGCAAAGGTGACTCACCCACTTTTGTATTCCCAAGCACTACCCATTTTCAGGGATGGGAAGAGGTGTTAGTCCTAACACTACCGGCGGAATTTAGCAAATTTAAGGTCAATCGTAGGTGTATCTTCCTGTGAAAAAGGGATTCTTATTAGTCAATTAGTCAAGATTGTCCATTCGATAGTCAGAAACAAAAGGACAAAGGTACAGTCCTCTATGACAGGTAGAGGACCTCACCAACATTTTGAACAATGCATACAGGGAGACGTGCGACGTTTCATACTCTAGGAAAGAACTCACCATGGTGGGCTAAAGAATTATGTACTTTCAGGAAGAAAGCACGAAAAAGGTATAACAGCAACTATGCCACCAAGAAATGGCGGCCATATAAAGAAGGAATCGAACTGGAGCTATCTAAATATCTATGAGTGATAATATACCCGAAGCTCTCATGAATACAGAACACCACGAAACGGGCTAAAAAAGCAAGCATAGCATTCTACACGTGTAGCAAAATGTTTGGAAAAGACTGGGGTACACACCAAGAATAATACTATGGCCTTAGTATGGTGGCCAGCTCTGACGATTTATTGCTGGTAGGATAACCACACAGAACACCGCCGAATCCTAGTGGACTTAATCTCTCTGGATAATGGTAAAATGGACTACATGACAACAAAGTTAAGATTTGGAAAAGGGTTCACGAAGACATTGCCAACAGGAGAAAGAGGGACCAGACGAAATGACTCTAGACCGAGGGCTCAAAGATGGACAGTGAAGTAGGGGCTGTAATTTTCGCCGGAAGTTGGGGGATACAATCGAATTTCCACCTAACAGAATCAGCGACAGTTTTTCAGGCTGAGGTACTCACTTTATTGGAAGCAGCCAAGCTTGCGAAACAGCAGCGCTTTGGAATACCAAAGAAGGGATGCACTCGGACAACCAAGAGGCTATCAAATCTCTCGCAGCGGTAAGTACTAACTCGGCGATAAAAGCCGACTGCAAGTCGGTCCTTAAGACCGAAGTACATTTTAAAAACTGACCGCGAGGTTTTTTTATACCCGTAACTAGTAGAGTAAAAAGGTATATTGTATCCCTTAAAAAGTATGTAACAGGTAGAAGAAAGCGTTTCCGACCATATGAAGTATATAATTTAAAAGATTGATTACAATTACACATCGCTGCCGCCGTCTCTGCCGCTGTTGATGTTTCTGCTGACGTTCTTTGATATTATTGGTTGCTGCTCTTGGTCGCCGTTGGCCAAACTTAATTTTAATCGTCCGGTGCATTTTAACTGTTGTTTGTATTGTATGCACTTAGTTTAGTTCGATCAACTTTGAAAATTGGCTGTTCTGTATTCCCACGATCGCTGACCAAAAGCTGCAAGCTCAGCGCACGTGGCAAAGTTCGTGAGAACTTTATTGAGGGCATTGCATTGTTGTTTGTTGTATAATTAATTCCCACTTTTTTCTTCGGTCTGGGAATTTGTATTGTTTTGGGTGTTAACTCTTCCCTCCTTAAACGCGACTGTCCTCGGTCGCAACGTAGTAGAGTACAGGTCCGTAATGCGGGGGCTTTTCTTGCGTTTCTGGCCCGGAAGCTGATGCACTTTGCGTAGATCTACGTCTTCGTTGGAATTCTGTGGTCGATCCTATTATAAGTAGTAGTCGGATGATGGCGGATCCATACCTAACGGGAGATTATATGTTTGCATTACATCTTATTTTTTCCAGCTCTTTTTTGTTAATGTTGAGTTCTTTGACCATATGTGGTGAGAGAACTTCCTCTAACTTCGTCTTTTAATTGTCCTGCCTCAACCACGTTAATTTCCCTTGACTTGAAGGTAGCTTTGCCAATTGTTACTGTTGAATTACGGTATTGTTTTATGATAGAGCCTTGCAGTTGTAGAAGTTTTTTATCTAGCGAGACTGGTCCATTCAGTCGTTTAGCAGAATGGTGCCTGGCAGTATTTCTTCGAAATCAGGTATGTGTGTCATCTAACATTCTGGTTCTCGAAAGTTCAAAGTGCGTTTACGCAATTATTATTGCTTAAATCTGACAAATTTTCTGAATTACAAATTGTCCTAGCATTATAGAATTCACAAGGTTTAATTATGGACTTATAATTGTCTCCTACATTGTAAAAATGTTCATATTTTATATCATTGATTATTTGGTATTTTTTATTGCTTTAATTTTTAAAGTTTTGCAATTGTCTGTTTTAATGGTTGGGAGGCTAATAATGTAAATAAGGTTAAAAAATATGTTTTCTTTTTTAAAAATTTCTTAAACTATTTTGGTTTCTGTGTTCGTAAGTACAAATGAATTTATTGTGTTAGATTTGTCCCCTGTAATTGCGTATATTATGTTGGTTATTTCTTCTTTTATTAATTGAATTTTATATATTAAAATATTTGCTTTCGGACTTACGATTTTTTCTGAGCTCTGGGCAATTTTCAATAAAGCATAACTAGCATTAGTAAGTTAGTTAATTTTTTGATTTATTAATCTGTTAATTACTACATGTCTATTGTTGTTTTCTAGCTGCTCTTATCTTCTAAGATATGATAGTCGTGGTGATCTGGTAATCCCGCCACCCATTTCCATGCAGTACCTATTGCTTCTATTGCCCTTTTTATACCCTTGCAGAGTGAACGCAGTGAACGAGACATTTCCGACCCTAAAAAGTATATATTCTTGATCAGCATCACTAGGCGGTCCATCTAGCCATGTCCGTCCGTCTGTCCGTCCGTTTCTACGCAAACTAGTCTCTCAGTTTAAAAGCTATCTGCATGAAACTTTCCCAAAAGTTGTCTTTCTATTGCAGGTAGTATATAAGTCGGAACGAGCCGGATTGGACGACTAGAGCATATAGCTCCCATAGGAACAATCGGAAAAATAAATACAAAAAAATTATAACTTTGCTGTTTTATAATTTTTTTTTTTGTTTTTCGACATATAGTAATAGTTAAATATTTCAGAATTACGGTTTAAATTTCATCAAAATCAGAGGACTATATCATATAGCTCCCATAAGAAAAGTCGGAAAAAAAAAAACAAAATTATAACTTTTCTTAGTTTTTTGACATATAGTAATGGCTATATATTTAAGAATTACGGTTTAAATTTCATAAAAATCGGACGACTATATCATAAAGATCCAATAGAAACATTAGAAATATATAAATATTTTTTTTTTAAATGTAACTTTTCTATTTTGTAATTTTTTTTTGAAATTTTTTTAGACTTATAATTTGACAGTTTAGAATTACGCTTTTAATTTTATTAAAATCGGAAAACGATATCATATAGCTGCCATAGGAACTATCGAATAATTAAGCTGCAAATCATAGCTTCAATGTTTTTACACATATACGCAAGTAAATCATAATTTTAATGTTTTCAAGAATATTTAGTTTTTGGAATAGCTGCAAGAGTATATGAACATCAGCTTGCCGAAATTTGCTTCCTTTGTTGTTGATAGCAAATTCCTGTTTATTAACCACTTAAATCTTATTCTGCCAAAGGCATCGTTAAGGCACTGTTCTGATTTGCCAAGCGAAACATCAAATTGTTTTCAGACCCATACTCGAAGAGGAGATTCCCAGCATGGAAGAAGCAAATACAATGTCGCAGAGCAAGGAAGCAGCAAACAATCCTAGTGAGTCTGTTCCAATTAGACTCAAGAATCCTGGGATAGAGACAACTTGGATATATTCCCGTCGTAGGGAGGAATTATTAGCCTTTGCAGCCGACGACAAGGCCTCCGTGTCAAATGCAATTATTAATAGGAATATTCACTCTTTGCTCCTCCCCGGAAACCTACTTCCCGGTAATCTTCCCCCTGGTAGTCCCGGCATTACCATACACGCACCACAGACTCAAGGAATCCCGGAGACAGAAGTCCCTCGTAGTTTTACATGCACCCCGGAAAGAATTCGCAATCCGACCCTCTAACCTTTATCGAGCAGGTAGAGAGTCGCGCAATTTCCTACGGCATCGAATTGCAGACACTTGCTCGAGCAATGGCTGAGCTTTTGACCGTCCGGGCGGACAAATGGTTTCAGACCAGCTGACTTGAAGGGGCGGACAGGATGACCTACTGCAAGGAATTTTTAGAATTCTTTTTACCTCCACGGTACCTCCAACGGTTAGACGACAGGGTAAGGGGGCGATACCAGCAGGACGGAGAGACCTTTGAGGTCTTCGTGCTGGATCTTCGTGCACTCATGAGGCAAGTGGGTTACACCAAACAACGAGAGCTCAACCGACTCTACGAGAACGCTGCACCGGAGTACCAAATGTAGATACGTCGCCACGAACTCAAAACTATCGGAGAACTGACCCAGCTTGCCACAGAATTTGAAAACGTTAAACAACGTAGCCTAAGCCGGGAGAATCCCCGCAGAACTCCAATCGCAACCACTCGCGCCGCACCTTAAACATCCCGCGATCACTCTTGGAATACTCAGGCCCCTCCCAATTGGTCGGGAAACGCAAACGTAGAGCTAAGACCCCGACAATCGGCAGTGCCCATATCGAATCGGATTATCACACCATCAGAAAAAATTGACGTACGGAATGCCTGCAGCATCTGCGGGGAACAAGAACAATTTAGCCGCGAGTGTAGGAGAAAATACTTCTGCTGGGATTGTGATCGACAAGGAATTCGCCGGGAAACGGACCGAGTTCTCGCGTCGTGCGGAATACGACGGGGGCCAGCGAGGCAGGGAACACCCTGTAATCGCACCCATCAGAGTAGAAGACGGAAAGATAGTGGCTACGGTAAGAATTGGAGGGCAGATCAGCCTGGCCACGATTGACACCGGGGCGTCCCGCAGTTTCGTTAGTCAAGAGTATGAAGATGCAGTCGGCGACCACATAAATTTAAAGAAATTCGAATCCAGATAAGTCTTACCGATAATTCGATGATAGAAGTATCAAAGTTATTCATAGCCCGGATCATGCTAGTACAGGACCTCCTCGAGGTGCTGCTACTAGTCATGCCATCCATGCTGGAGCCTTTGATTTAAGAATTAGACATCCTTTTTAGGAGCGGCACGACACTGCGCTGCGGAGCGGCGATGCTGCGACTGTCTTCAAGATCAACCCGGTTGAGCTGCGAAGCAAGGGCTGCAATAAGGAAAGACCGGTAACAATACCCCTCGAGAGCAACTACACCGGACAGATCACAAACCAGAGACACGCTGGCCCTGATTCCACGCTATCACCAGAACCAGGACACGACGATGAACCAGGAATGCCTGTCACACACAAGGAACATGCAGAACAAGCACCCACGCGCGGATCAGACTTTCTTAACTTCCAGCCTAAGAAATTCGAGGGAATGACAGGCGTGGGGACCATAGCACAACATAGAATCACCATGCGAGATGACAGGCCGTGTAAACAAAGATACTTCCCAAGAACCCTGCCATGCAGGAGATCATTAATCAACAGGTAGACGCCCTACTTGAGCAAGGGTGCATAGAACCTTCTCGCAGCCCGCACAGCGCTCCTTTGGTGCTGGTGCATGTGCGTTGACTACCGGCAGCTTAATGCTCGATCGATGCCCGACGCATACCCCTTGCCTAGAATTAACCATATTCTAATGAGACTCAGAAGCGCGAAGTATATCTCAACGTTGGGACTTTATTAGTGGCGAGTCATGCCCTTCGGCTTGCACTCCAACCCCGCTACATTTCAGCGTGCCTTGGACAGCGTGATTGGCCCGGATTTGGAGCCGCATGCCTTCGCCTATTTACATATTTATTCCCAACTTTGCATCACCACTGACTAACCTTCTAAGAAAGATCCAGAAGTGGAAGTGGAGAAGAGCAGAACACCGCATTCGACCTCCTCAGAGTGAAGACGCCCAGACCCGAGTGAAGACGAGGCGGCTATTGACCTGACGACTCCACCGTGCGCCACTGTTAGCGCTACCCTACCCACTGGGCATTCACCCACCGGCCTGGCGAGTCAGTCAGAGCGCGTACTCTCCGCCCTGGACCTGAGACACTCACCGAAGGACCCCCAGCCAGCCTACAGCTCCACGTTCCACGATGAAGTACCGGCTATCCATGACACCCTTTCCTCAAAAGGCACCCACGCTGCTTTCAACCAGCTAACCGCTACCATCAGGATGCTGCGGCCGGAAAGCACCTATGCCGTCAGTCATCTGGATCACGCGGTATCGTCCGACACGGCTAGTGGGAAGTGCATGGTCTGGTCGTCCCAATCCAGCGACTCCGACGAAGACAACGTCGACGCAGCCGCAGGAGGAAACGCAGCCAGCAATCCGAAGAGCAGTAAACAGTGACCGTGACCGAACTTATTCGGACGCCTTGATGGCCGAACTCCCACCAGAGGTGGAGAGCATGTTGCTGGACTGCATGCCGGATGGAGATGGACCAACTGCACCGGCGTCGCAGAAATCGTTCAAGCCCGAGCGCTACAGGCCAGGTCCAGACAGCGGTACCGACTCCAACGCCTCGAGGGAAGCTACAGGGTCACCTCTCGCACAAACGGCACCTTTAGGATCCTTTTCGACCCCCCGAAGTAGGAAGGGCGTGTGAAGTACCGTTCCACGAAGCACACAAGTTTCATTTAGTTCTTTAGTTCCGTAACTACGTTATAAGATATTAAGATTATGTTATTAATATAAGAGAAACATCCATGGAGTATTTTTGTTATTATACAAGTTCTAAGGGCGCCTGTGAAACCAATATACTTAAATATGATTTAAATATAAGCTTAAGAGTTGCCATTTACTTCGCGCCATGACAAACGTCACCAGATCGCAAGACCTTGCCAGATTACGACGCTGTCAAGCCGCCACTTTGACAGACCACTTTCGATAGTCAAAGTGGGTACTCGATACTTGAAGGGGTGGCAACCTAGAAAGAATCGGTGACGGGGAACGATCGATATCGTTCGCTCTCTTGGTTCCCGGTCAGCGACAGGGAGCAGACGTGTGCTCCGGAATTAAAAAGTAAAAATCGCGTGGCTCGGACAGACGCGGGGTACAGCCTGCATGGTTAACCATTTATGATCTATGAGCAGGAAAACAAACCAGGTCAAGTGAGAATAAAGTGAATCCTTATGTTTTAACCTCCTAAATTACGTAGTTACCTAGAAAAAAACCTTAACCCTTCCTTGCCAGTATTTAGTATCCCTCAAGCGTGGCTACGACCATTCCTGGGTAACCATAGAACGTTGGCGTGCCCTTGTTGGACATATCCCCGATCATTACCCGTAGTAATTGATCCCCGATCTTTGCAAGTATTAAGTATCCCTCAGGCGTGGCTACGACCATTCCTGGGTAATCCAGAGAACGTTGGCGTGCACCTGTTGGCGTGGCTACGGCAATACCTGGTCCACCCAGAGAAGCTGGCGTGCCCCCGCGGGATCATATTCCTACTCTTCGCCCTCCCCCGCAAGCACAGTGTTCGAGTAGCCCTGTTTCGCACAGGCACGTGGGAGCACCCCCTCTCACTCCCTCTCCTCGCGGGCTTACGGCGCGGTGTGGCCAAAACCGGAATACAATTGATCCAAAACCCGCGCTCGCGTATTCCTTTCGCAAACAAGTCCCTCTGTAAATTACAAATTTCTTGTAAGGATCTCTAGCACGACTAAGGCTCATCCCGGCCAGAGAAACATCGTTACAACTTGAAGCATCAGTTCTTTTTCGAAATCTGGATAGGCAAGGGTTGCCTCCCTGAGGACGAAAGTATTTTTAAGTTTCTCGGTTGCTGTAATCGCGTATTTGCTCAAGTAATAAGCTGATCTACTTGACTTGGTCTTAGAGATACGGCCTTCTTCACCTTTTAGAAGAATGGTTAGGGGTTTTGCTATTTCCGCATAATCTTTTATAAACCGCCTATAATAACCACTTTTTTATTTTTTTTTTAATTTTTATTTGTTTATTGTATATTCTCTAGAAGAGACTTACAATAAATATTCAAATCTTAACATATACTGTATTATAATTGTTAATTGGTTAATGGCCCTAAGTTGGGCGGTCGTTGCGCTGTAACCGAGAGTGGTTACTAAGCTGCCTGGCTAGTTTGTTTGGATGTATTGATAGTCTAGCTTGCGTTTCCCCAGAGTTCAGACCCGTTCATCCAGGTTGGCTTTAAACAAGAGTTGTAAATAACTACTTTGAGTACCAGTGGCAGGGGTGAGCGGAAATTGATGAGCCAGAGGAAACTGTTGGCCTTGAGTTTTAGGGAAATCTTCGCTTCAATGTGCATTATCCAGGTAAGCCGCCTGTCTAAGAGGATGCCCAGGTATGTGACTTCGTCGACTTGGGGGATTTGTTTGTTGTTTAGGGCCAATGGTGGGCAGGTTGCCCGATTGAGTGTAAACGTAATATGTTTGCATTTTTGTTCGTTGACTTGTATGCGCCAATCTGCTAGCCATTTTTCTACGGCCCCCAGGTGGTTATTCAAATACGCTGTTGCTGTTTTGGGACATTTTGAACGACTGGTTATAGCTGTGTCATCAGCAAAGGTGGATAGAGTTGTCTGACTGCTTGTGGGAATGTCAGCCGTGTATAGGACATACAAGATCGGTCCGAGCACACTTCCTTGGGGTACTCCAGATTCGATTTTGTGGTTGGCGGAGAAGAAATGTTTGCATCTGACAGTAAATACTCTGTCTTTAAGGTAAGATTCAAGTAATTTGTTGGTGTTTTGTGGTAGGACAGTCTTGATTTTATGAACCAGACCGTCAAACCAAACGCGGTCGAAGGCTAGAGATACGTCTAGGAATAAGGCACTGCAGTATTTCCTGCATTCACTTGCTGTCCGTATTTCAGCCGTTATGCGATTTACCTGTTATGTAATTCCGTGTTTTTCCCTGAAGCCGAACTGATGTAGGGGGATCGCTCTGTCAATTTGGAGGTGTGTTCTGAGGTGGCACAAAGCAGTTTTTCAAATAACTTTGATAGGCACGGAAGGTTGGGATTTGTCTTTGCCTGGTTTTGGTATCATTGTAATAAAAGACTTTTTCCATTATGTGGGAAAATAGCCACATTTAAGAATTGAGTTGAATATGGTGGTTATGCTTTTGACTGCGCATAGAGGCAATTCAATTATTATTTTAGGTGAAATTAAATCAGCTTTTTTTGGATTCATCTGTTCTTCAATGACTTTTATAATTGTGCTTGATTTAAGAATTATTGTGGAGGAAGGCTCCGCTGGTGAGATGTTTGGTAAAGTGAATTGGTTTGTCGGCGGATGAGATTGGCAGACATTTTTTAAGTAAGAGGCGAATATGTTGGCCTTTTCCTCGCCACTAAGGGCCCACCCACCTGTTGGTGATCGAATTGGAAAAACGTGTTCTATTGGTGGTTGAATGTTTGGATGCGCTCTCTAGAATGGAAATTTGTTGCTGGTGGGCGAAAGTTGCGCTATATAGGCACGTTGAGTCTGATTCTTTTCAGTTAGTAAAGCTTTGAACAACTTCCGACCAGCTTCTTTAAACCTTTGTTTAGTGGCTGGGGAGCGGTGTGCCTGCCAGTCTCGACGAAGTCGCCGCTTTTCTTGAAGGAGCGACTGGATCTGTTTAGTTGTACGTGTAGCTTTTGGGGGGGGATGAGGCTGAAAGTTCGGGTGTAGAGTGTTTGGCAGCAGAGGACATTACATCCGTTATATGTTTAAGTGAGTCTATAATATCAGCTTCACAAGAGATTTTAGGTTCGATTTCAAAGTGTGAGCTTATATTATTATTTTTTGTACTTAAGCCAGTTTGTTGTATTGGATGTCAGAAATTGTGGTCGTTCTACAAACTGTGGATGTTCAGATAGACAGAGTATAACAGGCGAGTGGTCAGATGACAGTTCCGCCAGGATTTCAACATGTATCAGCCTGGACGGCACTCTCCTAGTTTCAGCAAAATCGAAATGCGCTGTTTGATAAGGATTCCGGTCCCTCCGTGAGCTTTGCCGTCTGGGTGGTTGCTCGCATAGAAGATGTAGCCATTGAGATAGAAATGTTTTTTATTGGTTGGGTGCGTTTCTGAGAGGAGCATGGTATCGATGACCTGGGTGTTTAAGAACTGTAGAAGATCAAGTCTGTGGTGCGAAGCACCGTCAGCGTTCCAAAAGCATATTTTTAAGGGATCCATTTAAGTTGACCTTTCTTTGATTAGAAGTTCCATAAGGTTGTTCTGGTTTCGCACTAGTTCCTGGAGGGTACCTTGTATTGAAAGCATGATGTTCGTGAGTGTAGCTAAAGTAGCTTCGATGCTGTTTTGTATTTGTGGAGTGTAAGTCTGGGTTTGATGGTTATAAGGTTGAGTTGGTCTTTGAGCGTTTTGCTCTGGAAGCGGAGTATATTTCGGTTTTGGTTTGTTCATATAATTAATATGACGCATCGAACTGACTGCTCAACGTCCATAGGTTTTGGTTGTGGTCGTGGCGAAGGTTTTGGTGTGCTATAGGGTGCTACTGCATCGGCTTGATTTGTAAAAGGTTGACAATAAGATTTGAAATGATAAGCTTGAGTAACTGGGACTTTTCCAGTCGCAGGTACTAAATGTATTTGGTTTGAATTATGGAAGAGATGCGGATGGAAGTTTTGTTTGACGGCTACCATCCGATATGGTTGTTGGGGTTTGGGTGGTAGCATGGGTGCCCTCCCTAAATACGGAGTTTTTGGTGACTGATAATTCCTAGTTTTTGCAGACTTCATAAATGTAGAGCGTGTTTTAAGTCATGTGAATCCTTGCTAAAAGGATTTCCTAATATTTTGGTGAACCAATTCTGTTTTCTTAGATTTTTAAGACCCTCTCGACACTTTTCTTCCATGACGAATATTCACTTTCGTTTCCTGAAAAGTCTCTAAGTGTCCGAAAAATGTCTGGTAATTTATAACTTCTGTTTATTGAGTTGGATTAAGAACTAATTTACTTAAGTTAAACAAATATTGTGCTCCATCGCTGCCACCGTCTCTGCCGCTGTTGCAGTTTCTGCTGACGTTCTTTGATATTATTGGTTGCTGCTTTTGGTCGCCGTCACCATTGGCTAAACATATGATAATTGTAATTGGCCGGTGCATATTAATTATTGTTTTTATTGTATGCACTATGTTGAGTTCGATCAACTTTGGATATTGGCTGTTCTGCATTCCCACGATCGCTGACCAAAAGGTGCAAGCTCAGCGCACGAGTTACCGTACCGGTACCATCGACTATGCCACCGCCTAAACCTCCCCGTGTTACCCTCTTCCAAGTGGACAGTGACCGACAGCTAGCCGTTCGTTGTCCCACATAAGATGCACATAAGAAATGCAACATCAGAACATTCAGCACCGTGAAAAAAAAAAAAAAAATAGTAAACAGACAAGGAAATCCCAAAGACCACTGCATCGCGCAAGGGTATTTGGTGAATCTCAAAGTTAAATATAATAAATTATAACACCTACAAGAAGAAATTTTGCCATATCAGAAACCACTGCATCGCGCAAGGGTGACGATTATGCAATAATAATAGAATATATATATATGTTACAAAAATACAAGGGAACCTGATACCACTGCATCGCGCAAGGGTATAGAAGGGTGAAAAGAAAATTAAAAAAAAAATAAAAGAAACACATACACAACACTTCCAACATAGTACAAAAAAATTTTAGTAATAAAACAATTGAACAAATGATAATAACAAAATTTTACAGATAAAAGACACCGACACACACCTCACTTCTAAGGAAAAGGAATTATTAAAGACATATCAGGAAAAAGCTAAGAAAATACATAATACAATATATACATATATGTCAAGATACACATATACTATATAATAAGCATAAGCAAAGAAAAAAAAAAAATAATAGTTGAAAGAGTAAACAAAAGAGAATTGTAAATGTCAAAAATTAGCAAAGTCAAGGAGTCACTTAGACCTCTGACTAGAAGTAAAGTTATAAAAAAGGCTACCAGTTTGCCAACGATAGTTGAACAGTTAAATTTTGAGCCCTCAACTTCTAGAGCAGTGCAGAACAGGGAAGCTAATACAATGACGCATCAGGACAATTTAGGAATGCAACAGGCAACATTTGAGATGTTAGGTACTGTGAAAATTTCCGACGTGATCCGGTCGATGCACTTTTTTATGGGGGAAAAAGAAAGGATAAACGAGTCTTCACGGATCTTTTAATGATTAGAGGGATGGATCAAACACCTATGGGACTAATGATCCTTAGGCAAATAAGGAATAAAATCCAAGGAAAGGCCGATGACATTTTGGTAAAATCAAATTGTGGATTAAATTGGGATGTAATTAAAAGAATTTTGATAGCCCATTTTGCAGACAAGAGGTCAGAACCTGATTTACTGAGGGAATTAAACCAGTTGGAAAATAAAAAACTAACAGTAGAATTAGAGGTATCTGATATACATAAGGCATTGTGTAATGTTATAGACAGGACAGATACGAACCCCATCGCAATTCAGGCGAAGAAAAAGTTATATGAGGAAACGTGTCTGGCGGCGTTCGTAACAGGTCTTAAAGGCAATTTAGGTAGTGCCGTGAGGGGAAGAGTTCCGAAGACGCTCTTGGAAGCATACGAGATAGCGGTTAAGGAAAGAGACATTTATTACCGGTCTAAAGAGGTACCCAGGAGCAATAATTTTAGTATGGCAGGGGGTTATAACAGGCAGAACTTTGGGTATAATAGAAACAGAGGATACAATAACAACTTTAACAGAGATAATGAAGGAATTAGGAATAGAGGATATGACAATCGGTCGACCTCTAACTCTTCAATAACATTGAGGACGAGGGAAATTTTTGCCAGAATGCCTCAAAAAACAGACAGGGTATATAAGGAAGAATACCCATCAGGCGACATTACCATACGTGGTAGTTAAAGAAAATAACGAAAAAGAACTAAAATAATTAATAGATTCGGGAGCTACAAATTCGTATTTAAATCCCGCAATGGTTAGTAAAGATCAACAGCAAAAATTGAAAGAAAACCTTGTAGTTAAAACTCCAATAGGGAGTCATAAAATAAACAGTTATATAAAAGATGTCGAGCTGCAGGAAATTGCAAAAGGGGAATCGTTTGATTTCTTTTCATTCCATTTTCATTCCTGGTTTGATGGATTATTGGGAATGGACATATTAATTAAGTTAGGTGCAAGTTTAGATTTAGAAAATCTCGTATTAAGAACCAAGACAGGGACAGTTAAAGTCCATTTGAAGCCCAATAGGACCACTGACATACATATCCTGGAGGAGGAGACTAAAACAATTGTCACCTTACCAGTTTCAGTAAACAATGGTTCATTTTTGATACAAACGACACTAGTGGAAGAAGGGTTAGAAATAACCGGTGGAATTTATTATGCAAAGAAGGGACAGGCCGACCTAGAAGTTGTCAATTTCACAGGAAAAGAAAAGAAATTATACCTAGAAAAGCCGTTGGCTGTCACTGCATATGATTCCAAAGATTATGTAGAAATCGAAATGCTAAGACCATTTAAACAGGAGTATGTATGCAGGGAAATGAACACAACGGAATTAGCTGGGGGTGATGCAAGCCATGCAAAATTGGATATGTCCCATCTAAATACAGAAGAGGCGGCAAGCCTTAAAAAACTGTGTTCGGAATTTCCAAGTATTTTTCACACAAAGGGAAATCAACTGACACTCACTCAATTCCAACAACGGACGATATTCCTATCTATAAAAAGCCATATAGATATGGATTTAAACAACGAGAAGAAATGAAGAATCAGATACAGGAATTGTTAGAACAGGAAGTTATTAGGCACAGTCACTCACCTTGGAGTGCACCAGTTTGGCTAGTACCAAAGAAGATGGACCTGTCAGGAAAACAAAAGTGGAGATTGGTGGTAGATTTTAGGAAGTTGAATGAGAAGACAGTGAAGGATAGGTATCCGATGCCAGTAATTGGCGAAGTACTCGATAAACTGGGAAAAGCCATGTATTTCTCGGTATTAGATTTGGCTAGCGGATACCATCAGATTGAGATGGAAAAACAGGACATTCCAAAAACAGCATTTACAACGGATAACGGGCATTTTGAATATGTAAGGATGCCATTTGGACTGACAAATGCTCCAGCGACGTTTCAAAGAGTGATGAATAACCTGATGGGAGAGTTGGTGGGCAAGATTTGTCTAGTCTACATGGATGACATAATTGTGTATTCCCCGTCCCTACAAAGTCACATGCAAGATTTGAGGACAGTTTTTAAAAGGATAAGTGGAGCAAATTTTAAACTTCAAACAGACAAATCAGAATTTTTAAAGAAGGAGATAGAGTATTTAGGGCATGTAGTGACACAAGAAGGAGTCAGACCAAACCCAAAGAAGATTGAAGCCATAAAGCTTTTTCCTTTGCCCAAAACACCAAAGGAAATAAAGTCATTTCTTGGACTTATTGGCTATTACAGGAAATTCATAAAAGATTTTGCAAAAATAACGAAACCATTAACTAAGAGACTAAAAGGAAAACAACAGATAATCATAGATGAGGAGTATACAAAAACTTTTGAACATTGCAAGACGTTGTTATGCAATGATCCATTGTTGAGATATCCAGATTTTACAAAACCTTTCATTTTGTCCACAGATGCTAGCAATTTTGCTGTTGGTGCAGTGTTATCACAAGGAGCAATGGGAGGTGATCGACCAATCGCATTTGCAAGCAGAACGTTAAATGAGGCTGAAGTAAATTATTCCACAGTAGAAAAGGAAATGCTTGCCATAGTTTGGGGCATAAAACACTTCAGACCGTACTTGTTTGGTCACAAATTCACAATAGTCACAGATCATCGCCCACTAACTTGGCTCATGGGATTTAAAGAACCAAATTCCAAGTTGGTGAGGTGGAAGCTGCAACTGTTGGAATATGACTACGAGGTGACCTACAAAAAGGGGTCACAAAACGTCGTGGCAGACGCCTTGAGCAGAATTGAACTACAAGTTCACAACAGTGAACTAGAGTCAACTCAGGCTACTTGTGCGGCCCATACAAGTGAACTGGAATTAAGTTGCATTCATGTGGCAGAAAAGCCACTGAATGACTTTAATATCCAGTTAATATTTGAGGTTGGGTCGACACCAAGCAGAACAGTGGTGACACCTTTTAAGAACAAGACAAGAAGGACGATAACAGAAAAGGAGTTCACAAAAGAGGAAATTGCAAAAATTCTTAGGGAGGTGCTTAAACCATACAGGTTGTGTGCGATATACACGTCAGATGAAGTTATTAAAAAGGTAGAAGAAGCGTTTCAGAGTTATTTTTGCAGGAGCACACTGTATAAAGCAGTAAGATGTCTTACCTTCATGCGGGAAATAACAGATATTAGTGAACAAAGAGAAGAAATAGAAAGGTATCACACCTCAGGTAATCATAGGGGAATAGATGAAACGTTTTGGAAGATGAGACGGGACATTTATTTTCCATTTATGAAAAACCGAGTAACACAGGTCATTAATGCGTGTGAAACTTGCCAGACATTGAAATATGATCGGCAACCGCAAAAGGTGGTATTTCAAAATACGGAAACCCCGTGCAAGCCACTTGATATCGTTCATACGGACTTATATACAATCAACAAAAACTATGTAATAACAATAATAGACAAGTTTTCAAGGTTTGCCGTGGGATACACTATACCGGCAAGGGACAGTTTAAATATTGTTAAATCAATAAAGAAGTTCATAGGTCAGTACGGCGTTCCTAAAAAGATCATATGTGACCAAGGCGCAGAGTATGCCTCGGCACTATTCAAGGATTTCTGTAGGCAGTACGGAATTGAATTGCATGTGACGTCATTTCTACAATCGTCCAGCAATTCACCGGTTGAAAGGCTTCATTCAACACTGACAGAAATTTATAGGATAATTATGAAAACAAGGAAGGACTTAAAACTAGAAAATGAGCATGAGGAAGTTTTAGATGAAGTTTTCCTAACTTATAATAACTCAATACACTCCAGTACGAAATTGAAGCCGTTCGAATTGTTCTCGGGGAGAACACACGTTTTTGAACGGGAAATTAATTTCGATACAGAGCACGAGTACTTAAGGAAGTTAAATGCATATCAGGAGGAAATTTATAAGGAAGTTAAGAACAGGTTGGAAAGACAAAAACAGGAAAGGACGCGAAAACTCAATGAAGGAAGAGAAGAACCCATGGAGTTAGAAAAAGAGGATGTAGTTTATAGGAAGGAGAATAGAAGAAATAAGTTAACACCTAGGTTTACGGAACACACAGTAGATGAGGATAATGGGGTTACATTCGTTACAAAAAAGAAACAGAAGATACATAAATCAAAATTAAAAAAAGAATTAAACAAAATAAAAACTAATCAATCACGGTTACAGGTGCATATTAGTCCATGGACAGACAATGGAGGTGCAAGCACTAAAACGAGAAGAGGCGATCGTAAAAATGGAACTGGGAAAGGCAAGAGTAATGGTCGGAGCGAAGATGTTTGACCATATAATAAACTTTAAGGACTATGAAGGTAATATTGCACAGATTGAGAACGCGTTGTTAGACATAGAGAAGGTTAGATTCTCAGGTGAGGCAGTCCAGGTGGTTAAGGAAAAATTGTATCAGGTGAAGGAGAAGCTAGAAGTACTTAAACCAAGAAATAGGGTCAAAAGAGGAATTTTTAATGGATTAGGGAGCATGATAAAAATAGTTTCGGGAAATATGGACGCATATGATGAGAAGAAAATAGGAAATAGAATAAAGAATTGAGAAATGAAACAAGGGTTCTTACAAAAGAAGCGGACGAGCAAAGAACCTTTTATCAGGAAACCTTGAGAACGCGTTGTTAGACATAGAAAAGGTTAGATTCTCAGGTGAGGCAGTCCAGGTGGTTAAGGAAAAATTGTATCAGGTGAAGGAGAAGCTAGAAGTACTTAAACCAAGAAATAGGGTCAAAAGAGGAATTTTTAATGGATTAGGGAGCATGATAAAAATAGTTTCGGGAAATATGGACGCATATGATGAGGAGAAAATAGGAAATAGAATAAAAGAATTGAGAAATGAAACAAGGGTTCTTACAAAAGAAGCGGACGAGCAAAGAACCTTTTATCAGGAAACCTTGAGTAGGTTTACGAAAATTACTAAGCATATAAATAAGGAGCAGGAAGATATAAATTTGTTTATAAAGAATTATAAGAATAACGTATTTAGGGAACTAACACAGCATTTGAATAGGATTAGTTACAGTATTGATTTGTTAGCAGTACACTTAAACAATATTGCGGAAAGCATATTGTTAGCGAAACTTCGCATTGTGCCTAAATTCATTTTAGCAGAGACAGAATTAGAGAGGATTATACAGTTTGTAGAGAGTCAAGGGCTCAAAATTGTTTCAAATGAACAAGTTTACGAACTAATAAATATACAGACACAAATAAATGAGACAGACATAATATTTAGGGTAAGAGCTCCAATTTTTGAGCCAAATGTTTATCAGCTATATCATGTTATACCAATTCCAATTAATGGAACTCATTTATTAATAATACCAAATTATGTAGCAATTAATAAGTATAAAATAAGTTTCTTTAACAACCAATGTTCAAAAGTTCATGAAACTTTTATTTGTGAGAGCGAAGAGTTGGGTGTTGAGACAAAAGGAAAGGAGTGCTTGAGGAAGATTTTAACGAACAAACCACCAATATGCGATTCAGTAAATCTAGAGGGAAGAGAAATGGTTTTGGCACCTGAGGATGGACACATATTCATTTTCAATGCTTGAACTTACCTGTAAACAACACGTGTGGAGAGGATATTACAATATCAGGGGCGTTAGCAATCAAATATGCAAGCTGTTCGATCGAAATAAATGGCATAAAGTATGATGGCCAAGTTATGGAACATAAAGAGGACCATATAGTACTTACCACTACAATAAGTAAGCAGATACTTATAAATAACACTAAACAGGAGTTAAACCTAGAAGTTTTACATCTTGAAGATATGAGAAACCTCAAAAAAGTAGTGTACATGGGAAAAGTACAGGAAACACATTTTTCCGTAATATATGGTATGCTGGTGCTTCTAGCGATAACGGTACTGGCAATATGGAGAATTAGAAAAACAAAAACGATCTTCACCCCCAATGCTTTTCTGCACAATGTCGCTCTGGATATACCACAGATGTGGCCATCGCTCCATTCTAGGGGGGGAGGAGTTACCGTACCGGTACCATCGACTATGCCACCGCCTAAACCTCCCCGTGTTACCCTCTTCCAAGTGGACAGTGACCGACAGCTAGCCGTTCGTTGTCCCACATAAGATGCACATAAGAAATGCAAAATCAGCACAAGGCAGGATGTTGCTAAACGACACCCACTCAGCAGAGCTCCAGAAAATACCTTGTTAGCATTTACTCACCCACACATACATAATTGTAAACACATTAAATTCTTTGGCGGAGGTTTGATTTAAGTCTCAAGCCACAATAAAAAATCATTCCGTTTGGAACAACCAAAGCGAACACATCAACTGTCTACTATATAAACCTTAACTGAATATTGGATGAATAAGAATCACCGTTAACTATTTCATACTATAACTCACGTGGCTTAGTTCGTTTGAACTTTATTGAGGGCATTGCACTGCTGTTTGCTGTGCTATCTATGCTTACTCTTTTCTGTCTAGGAATTAATATTATTTTGGGTGTCTTGATTAGAGTCAATAGCGGAATCGATCTAGCCATATCCATCTGTCTGCCCGTCTGTATGAACGTCGAGATCTCGGAAACTATAGAGAGACTTGAGACTTGGCATGCCGATTCTAGTAGTTCATACGCAGCGTAAGTTTATTTTAAAACGGAGCCACACCCACTCTAACACCCACAAATCGTGAAAGTATGTTCTTGCTCTCTAAGACATTTTAGACCGTAGGTGCTGAACTCGGTGTGTCTGTTTCGCACATATCTATCGGTAGGCTTAAAAACAAAATCGAAAAATTTGAAATCGAGATAATATTTTCAAGTTGTAGGGTAATAAAGTCCTATGCCTCCTGCCTGCCGCGCCTCTACCGTCTCTCTGCCAGTAATCACTGCAGTAGAGATGCAGAACAAAAGAACTGTTAGCGGAAGGTGGGGGTGCTGCACGCACTTTGCTTCTTGTGTAGGCTCTGCAGTTTGATAGATAGCTGAAGTTTTTTGGCTGGGTAAAGAGTATCTAATCGTCGGGAAACTCGACTATAGCGTTCTTTCTTGTTTTCTATTAAGCTTAATAATTCCTAAACATAGTTTGTTGAAATAATATAAGTACTAAAATTTATTTTTGTAAAAATCCTGGTTTAAATTGGGGTACTTTGACTAAATTTACAACAAAAACTTCTGATATCAAACAAACATACTCTTGACAAATCGTGACGATCACCCCTTAAACAAACAACATTTTTGATATAATATTTTTTGACGTTCCCATTCGGACCGCTTCAAAAAGGTACTCATATTTTTGCCTATGCAGGCATTTTCTATCGCAGCGTGCCAAATGGGAACATTTAAAAGAGTGTTTATTTAGTCGAATGTTTAATTATTTTTTGAAATCAGAAATTGTCAAAGTTAAAGGTGCGACAATTTGAACCTAGTTAACAAATTTTTCTTCACAAAATTTGATATCAAAAATTTAGTTTGTAGACGTTGCGTTCGTTGGGGGAGTTTCTGTTTGATATATATTAAGATGCCATCAGACTGTCGCCGCGATCGGACGTGTTGTCGGACCGTGCTTAGTTTGTGCAAGCTGTCAAAAAGTGATAATTGGAAAAGTGCAAATCGAAAATAATCAAATTCCGCAAAGACCCTCGGGCACAAATAGGTAGATTGGTTTCTAACCAACAACGCGAAAAGACGCTTCTTGCGATGTAATCGCAAACACACATATTAATTAATTAATTAATTAATTAATATACGCAGACTATAATTAAAGTGAAGACAATGAGTCAAAACGATATCCGCAGCGCGAGCAAGACGAGAGACGGCTCTCATCGATCAGAAATAATGCATATTTCTCGTTTACTGCAACCGAAAATTATGCAAACCCAGACAAAAAAAGTGCCGAGTGTACTCCAATGCATGTATGCACTGACCTACGCTTATCAACAATAAGTAGCGCAGCAGTGTCTTTAACCACTGCAACGGTAACAACAACAACAACAACACAACAACAGCAGCAACGGTATCGACCAACCGTTTATTATCATCATCAGCAACTTCGCCATCGATAAACAAACCCGTAGCCAACACAAAAACGGCGTTCGCTGCGCTGCCCGAAAAATACACAATAAGCAACGAAAATAAAAGGCCGGCTGTGCAGACTGGTATGGATCGCTACATCCAAATCAAAAGAAAGCTGACCCCCCTAAATTCTAAGCGAAAAATAACCCGTGCCAATTATAATTCAGCTGAGACTGAAACGCCCATTAATACAAACAGATTTAAAATTTTGGAAGACGCTACTGACGAAGAGGTTAACGAAGCTACCGAAGCTGAGAAGAAGAAACCGAAGCCCCCCCCAATATACATCCGGGAGAAAAGCTGCAATGCACTTGTTAACAAAATAATTGAGCTTATTGGAAAAGATAACTTCCATATAATTCCCCTTGTGAAGGGCAGCATACACGAAACAAAAGTTCAAACGAAGAACGAAGACAATTACCGAGTGCTGTCTAAATATCTTAATGACAAGAAAAAGAACTTCTACACGTACCAACTTAAAAGCAGCAAGGGTCTGCAAGTTGTACTTAAAGGAATTGAATCCGATGTAACACCTGAAGAAGTAAAAAATGCACTACAAGACAAAGGTTTTAACACCTAAGACAGTCTTCAATATCTTAAACAGGGATAGGAAACCGCAACCACTCTTCAAGATAGAGCTCGAACCGGAAACTAAGCCCCTTAATAGAAACGAAGTGCACCCCATATACAAACTTCAGTTCCTTCTCCACCGTAGAATCACAGTAGAGCAACCACATAAGCGCAATGGGCCGGTACAATGTACGAACTGCCAAGAATATGGCCATACAAAGTCATACTGCACACTATGCCCAGTGTGTGTAGTTTGTGGAGACCTTCATGACTCAGCACTCTGCCCAGCGAGCAAAAACGACTCCAATGTAAAAAAGTGCGGCAACTGTGGCGGCAATCATACAGCCAACTACAGAGGTTGCCCAATATACAAGGAGCTAAAAAGTCGCATCCATCAACGAGGAACCACTGCCCGCTCCCACAACGCACAGCTCACAGCATCAAAATCAAACCCTGAAGTCTTCTTTTCAACTGCACCCAGCTCCTCACTAGGACCCGTAACCCCCAACAAAAATGTGACATTTGCAAGCGCTCTAAAATTAGGACTGGCTCCTCCTGTATCTAAAACTTCATTTCCACAAGCAGCATGTCTAGAACACAACATGACTCAACAACGTCAACCAACGGAGCAGACACAAAGCAACTTTGAAGCAATGATAGTTAGCCTGCAACAAAGCCTAATGGAGTCTATGTCGTTTATGCGCACAACTATGCAAGATTTAATGCGAAACCAAAATCTTCTGATTCAAATGCTGGTCTCACAACAATCAAAATAATGACGTCCCTACGAATTTCTACGTGGAACGCTAACGGCGTCTCACAGCACAAACTTGAGTTAACTCAATTTCTACTCGACAACCACATCGATGTAATGCTACTTTCAGAAACACACCTTACAAACAGATACAATTTTCAAATAAGAGGCTACTTATTCTATGGAACAAATCATCCGGACGGTAAAGCACATGGTGGGACTGGCATTCTAATCAGAAGTCGTATTAGCCACCACTATTATAACAAAACTGCTAAAAACTATCTACAGGCCACATCTATAAGCATACAACTGAATACCGGCAACCAACTAACTCTAGCCGCCGTATACTGCCCCCCTCGTTTCAATATAACCGAATATGAGTTTTTGCAGTTCTTCAACACATTAGGTGACCATTTTATAGCAGCAGGAGACTACAATGCCAAACACACACACTGGGGATCTCGCCTCGTGACTCCAAAAGGGAAGCAGACCCAAAGAAACTACCCGATCTTATTGACTTCGCGATAACCAAAAATATTCCCAAAAATCTTATAAGCGCCGAATGCCTTTTGGATCTTTCATCTGATCACTCGTCGTTCTTATTTCATCTTCTCCAACAACCAGGAACATTAGAACACCAGTTTAACCTGACCTCACAAAAAACCAACTGGCTCAAGTTTAGAAAATATATTAGCTCACATATTGAGCTATGTCCTCGCCTCAACGACGAAGCTGACATAGACAGCTTTGTAACTACACTGGAGTCCGTACTCGTCACTGCGGCTCAAGTTTCCACACCCCAAATCTCAAATATTCAATGCAAGCAAAAGAAGACAAATCTACAAATCGAACAGCTTGTCCTAGAAAAGCGGCGCTTACGTCGGGAGTGGCAATTCTATAGATCGCCATCTGCTAGGCAGAACTTGAAATACGCCTCACGGCAACTAACTAAAGCTCTAAAACAAGAAGAATCATATGCCCAGCGCCGTTATATAGAGCAACTGTCATCAACTTGCTCAAAACACTCACTATGGAGAGCCCACCCATCTCTTAGCTCACCGAAAGAAAACGTGATGCCATTTAGAAACCCCTCAGGCGGCTGGGCGCGCAGCGATAAAGATAGAGCCAGCACATTCGCCGACCACCTTAAAAATGTCTTTCAACCAAATCCTGCCACGAATGCATTCACTCTGCCGACTTTTGCATATGACACCCAGCTTCACCATGAGCCAATCGAGTTTCGCCCATTGGAAATCGTTAGCATCATCAAAAACCATATGAACCCGAAAAAATCTCCAGGCTGCGACCTCATTACCCCTAAAATGATCACGGAGCTTCCATATTGTGCCGTTCGCACCATTACACATCTCTTCAATGCCATCGCTAAACATGGCCGCTTTCCAAAAAGATGGAAAAAGTCAATTATTATAATGATTTCGAAGCCTAGGAAAAGACCCCACAATCCCCACATCGTACAGACCTATAAGCCTACTATCATGCTTATCTAAACTCTTTGAAAAATGCATATTGACTCGGATAAACACATATCTACGAATCCAGAATGGAATTCCATCACACCAATTCGGATTTCGAGAAAAACACGGAACGATTGAGCAGGTCAACCGAATAACATCAGAAATTCGAAACGCGTTCGAAAAACGTGAGTACTGCACCGCCATATTTCTGGACGTCTCTCAAGCGTTTGATAGAGTTTGGCTAGAAGGCCTAATGTATAAGATCAAGACAATGCTTCCCAGCAACACTCACAAACGTTTAGAGTCTTATCTACACGACAGAAAATTTGCTGTGAGATGTAACTCTGCCATATCTGACGATTTTTCTATTTTGGCTGGAGTCCCCCAAGGTAGCGAGCTCGGGCCAACATTATATGTCCTCTACACAGCAGACATCCCGACAAGCAGTCGACTGACAACATCTACTTTTGCTGATGATACAGCTATACTCAGCCGTTCAAAATGTCCAATACAAGCAACTGCGCAACTAGCTCTTCACTTGGCCGACGTTGAAAAATGGCTATCTGATTGGAGAATTAAAGTAAATGAACAAAAATGCAAGCACGTTACTTTCACCCTGAAAGGCAAAACTGCCCACCCCTCACATTAAATAACACCCTTCTTCCGCAATCAAACGAAGTAACGTATCTAGGAGTACATCTCGACAGAAGACTCACATGGCGCCGGCATATTGAAGCCAAAAGAACACACTTAAAGTTGAAAGCCAGTAGCCTACACTGGCTCATCAACGCTCGATCTTCCCTTAGCTTAGACTACAAAGTCCTGCTGTACAACTCAGTACTAAAGCCTATATGGACGTACGGCTCCCAGTTATGGGGGAATGCTAGCAATAGCAACATCGACATAATCCAGAGGGCTCAATCAAAAATCCTGAGAACGATCACCGGGGCACCGTGGTACGTTCGCAACGAAAACATACATCGTGACTTGAACATCCCACCAGTCAAAGCAGTTATCGCAGAACAAAAGGATAAGTACCTCACCAAGCTATCTTTGCACCCGAACCACCTTGCAAGAGGTCTAACAAGGTTGTGCAACCAATCCCGTCTTCGTCGCAATGACTTACCTACCCAGCGACCAACTTGAGGGACGCGCAACCAAAATTACAGTCCACTGTTAGTTAATGTTTAACTTTTAAGATTCGAAAACTTATTGTTAGTCTCAAAGCTAAGAGAAGATTCAATAAATAAAGCAAAGTTAATAAAAAAAAAAAAAAAAATAAAAAAAATATATTAAGATGCAAAGCAGAGAAGTAAAAATTTTTTCATTTATTTTCCCGATTTTTTTTATGTGATCTATATGAAATTGTAGTTCGATCCGGCCCAGTTCAACTTTTAAAGGTATGACCTGCAAAGAGAGGCGATCTTTGGAAAAATTTCATCGTGATCGCTTCAAGATCAGCATGACTTGGAGAGTCGATCTAGCCATGTCCGTCTGTCCGTTTGTCCGTCCGTTTCTTCCCAATAAACATTTCGGTGACTCCGACGGGATATTCGTTTAAGCGGAGTCTGCATGTCGGTTTTTAACATTGCTTAATAAAGTTATTATCGCTCTCGTTTGCTGCATCTCGGTCACAAGCACACGAATGCTCTAAGTACACGCTGCCAGGCCAGCTGTTTGTTTGTTTTTTGAGCATTTCGCGCTGTGTGTTGTGCTGCAAATATTAAACTAATTAAATTAATTAATTGTTGTTAAACGCGTATATTTCATACATATATGTGTAAATCGCCGGACAAAGCCGTGGTAATTCAAACACCAAACCATCAGGTGGGTAAAAGCATGCATAGATATACTTACTTACCTATAGATATAGATATACTTACTTCTGCTACTAACTCAAAACATCCAATTTGCCTATTTTGCGATGCTAGAGATCATTATTTGCCAAAATGCTCCCAATTTTAAAGCTTGAGTCCTAATCTTCGATATAGAGAAGCAAAGTAAATGCACCTTTGCCTCAACAGCTTACGCAATGGGCATAGCTTGCAGCAATGTAAGTCAACTCATTGTAGACATTGACGCATGAAGCACCCCTCATTACTGCACGTAATATCAGAGGCATCCATACCATCGACCTCAGTTTCATCTCTATCCATTACCATCGACTTCATCAGCACCAGTGCCAACTAAATTTGAAACTTAGACAATCGCACACACTAATTTCTGGGATAGGGGAATCTTCCATGAACTCTGATAAGGCAGTCGATATTCTGGCGCAATCACGGGAAGCAAGATATCATGCGTCATTCGCAGCTGTTGTGATCCATAGTTTCCCTGATTACTAGCCAAATTTCAATATAAATACTACAGGATGAAAGATGCCACAAAACATTTCGCTTGCTGACCCTTCTTTTAACCAATCACAACGAATTGATCTTTTAATTGGCGCTGGTCTGTTCTTCGAAATAACCGCTTAAGGGAAAATTCATTTGGCTGTCATTATCAAGATTCCTACTGATCATTCAGATGATGACACACTTGCTGCCGTAGTAAAGCGGTTTTGGCATTTTAAAGAAAATTACATTAGGCTGGAGAATGGTCAATTCTCGGTTCGCCTTTTATACACTTCAGAGTTCGAATCTTTAGGTGATTCATACTGTCTGGCCCGTCGTCGTTTCAAAACTAAATAAAAACCCCAATCTGAAGGCGTAGTATTCGGAATATCTACAGGAGTTCCTCAATTTAGGCCACAGGTCTCTCGCATTAAGGCATCCAGCAGTACCACAATTTTTCTTTCCTCACAATTCCGTACAGAACCTTGAAAGCACTACCACTTAACTTCGTGTCGTCTTTGATGGTTTTGCTAAAACTACATTTGGGATAGCTCTAAACGACTTGATTCTAGCAGGACCAACAATTCAGCAAAAATTCTTCAATATTTTGCTTCGACTTAGATTTTTTAAAGTAGCTCTTTGTGGAGACATCTGCACGATGTACCGCTGCGTTCGTGTTTCGTACCCTGATGACTTTTTGCAATGTATCATATGGCGAGAGAACTCCACAGATAAAATGACTGCTGAAATAAATTCGTCATCAGGTAAAGGAGCTACTGGCGCGCGGCCACTTTCCGATCCGAAAACGGTGTTCGAATGAAGCAAGCGCTCTCGAAGGTGAACTGATTAAATTCCACGACGGATCAGCTATCGCCAAAGCTTTGGGGTTTGTCTGGGATCCATCTTCGGATAAACTTCCCTTTATCTTTTCACAAATTTTATCAAGTCAACGAGCAACAAAACGGATTGTATTGTCAACAATGGCGAATGATCCGCTTGGTTTTATAGCAAGCATTGTAACAATATCCAAAATTTGTTTACAACCGCTTTGGAACACTAACATGGATTGGGATGACACACTGCCAGATCCCCTTTTTTCGTCATGGGGGGAGTTGACCTCTCAGTTGTCGATCGTCCAGAACCTATAATTTCCACGATGCGTAGTGCAATCCCAAGCTTACGGAAGCACAGATTCTGTGACGCGTGCTTATAATTGCGTTCGGAGGCCAATGGAAACGCCGAAGCCCATCTACTCTGCGCCAAGTCTAGAGTAGCTCCCTTAAAAGCTTTAACAATACCAAGATTAGAACTTTCAGCAGCGTGTTTATTGGCTGAGCTTATCGCAAACGTTAAGGAAACCATAGGTTTTGATTGCAGCTTTCACTGCTGGTCGGACTCGTCTATTGTGTTGGCTTGGATTCGGCAGCCTCCGAGGGAGTTCAACGGCTTGGCATCATGTTCCAACAGACTTGAATCCGGCAGATGTGGTATCGCGCGGATGTACCCCCAAAGAATTGCTGAAGCACTCCCTTTGGGCAAATGGACCTCCATTTCTACTGAAAGGAGCGTCGAACTGGCCCTCCCTATTAGATGCAGTAAAGAACCTTCCGGAACGGCGTTTCACGGCGCTAATTGGAACCGGTGGCACTGACATATCTATCAACTGCAAGTTCTCAACTCATTCGACAAGTTGCACCGTGTTTTCGCGTACATTTATCGATTCATTTCAAATTGCAGAGACAAATCATTACCTTCAACCATCTATCTTACCGTTAACGAGCTCAGCTTCGGAACCGTTCTGCTTCTAAGGAGCATTCAACAGGTTTACATAGCGGTGGAGCGTGAGGTTCTTAGCCAAGGCAAGCCTTGTCCTCCGAAAAGCAAGTGGATTTCTCTGAGGCCAATACTTAGCTCTGAGGGTTTACTTCGTGTTGGTGGAAGGCTTAAAAATGCGAGCTTGGACTACGAGGCTAAGCATCCGATAATGTTACCCAAGGATCATCCGGCCACCAGAGCGATTATCGTCTATTATCATGAGAAATACTTCCACGCAAAGCCACAGGCGTTGCTCGCTGCTTTACGGCAAAGGTATTGACCATTTGGAGGCCGAAAGTTCGTGGCTAGCGTCATCAACAAATGCGTCAGATGCTTTCGGATGAAGCCTTTGGCTTGGGAACACGGGATGGGTAGCCTGCCAGCAGATCGAATTCAGCCTAACCCAGCATTTCACACCACAAGAGTGGTATATTGTGGACCATTCTATCACAAGTCAGAGACACGGAACGAAGCAACCCACAAGTGCTTCATCGCCGTCTTTGTCTGCTTTTCGACGAAGGCTGCGCACTTGGAAGTCGTCCAGGATCTTTGAGAAGATTCATTAGCCTTACAGGCAGTCCACGTACTATTTGTAGTGAGAATGCGACAAACTTTGTTGGCGCTAAACGAGAGCTTGCGGAACTGAAGGAGCTATTTTTGAGCGAACCGCACACGGCTTCGATAACTTCCTCCTGTTTAGCGAATGGGATTGACTGGAAGTTCATACCCCCGCGTGCCCCACATTTCGGTGGTCTATGGGAGGCGTCTGTAAAATCGGCCAAATTTCACTTCTACCGAGTTGTCGGTACAGCCATCTTAGCCCTTGATCTATTGAGATCTCTTGCATATGAAATTTCTGCCATTCTTAACTTCCGTCCACTTTGTCCAATTTCAGAAAACGCTGAAAATTTTGAGGTGCTAACGCCAGCGCACTTCCTCAAAGGTTCCAGCTACACAAGGTTTCCTGAGCCTGACGTTACGCATCTTCGCGAAGGCCGGTTAAGCAGTTGGCAAAGAGTAACACAGATGCAGCAGCACTTCTGGAAAAGATGGAGCAGAGAGAATTTATCCCTGTTGCAAGAACAAAGCAAATGGAGGATCAAAACATCCAACATTCAAATCCATGAAGTCATACGTGGAAAGGACGGCGTCGTCAGAGTAGCTGTGGCCGTCACTAAACTTTGCGCTTTGCCCATCGAATCCCATTTGGTTGGAACCGTGCCTCTTCCAACGGGGGAATATGTTTAGAGCAGTGAGCCAGCACCTAGTCAAATGCTATAGGTGTGCGCTGCACACGCAGGGCTTTTATACAGCTTTGCATGATTTTTGTTCTTCCCCTTTCTTATCTCGCTACATTTGTCGCGTTATCTATTCAGCGAAAGCATGTACAAAATTTGCAGTCAAGCTTTCGACAAGCCAGTAATACAGAATCGCTGCAACTCCGAGCACAGCTAATAAAATCGAGAAATAATTTTAATTGAATCTATCGTGCGTTTAATTTCTATTTCTAAACTAAAGGGTGGCATTTTGGTTGTCTTCCCCATAAATAATATATATATATATTTCTGATTCCCATATGTTTATGGTTTTCACTGTTCCACTGTACAATATTACAGACGTGTAATGTTAAAATATGATAAAAAAAACTTCTAAACTAAGAAAAAATACGGAGGATGATTTAAAAACTCAAATTAATGAATTAAGTCTGTCCGAGGTATATTTCAAGGCATATTTCATCAAGCACGAGGTTGTTTCACAAACACAAAAATCTCCCAAATTTAAACGAATCTATCCCGAATGCTTATAATTACGAATATGGTATTTCTCCAACACATGCCAAAATTGGATTCATGGAATTCGTTTTAAAGCTTGCTTCCCCTTTGCCTGAAAATTAATTCATGGAAACGGATGCCAAAATGAGAATTCAGGAAAATTTTCGAAAGGAATTGGGGTTGTTGATTGACCACCCAAACAAGATTTTGGAAATACCAACGTTGGCAACACATCCAGGACGTTTTCCGAACATGTTGAAATAACTTCTCGCATTACTGGAATAGATAATGAAATCAGGCTATACCTAATGTTCTCAATTGCAGAGAAAAAATGTTTCCACATTTTTTCGGTCAGTATGCAACCCAAACAGCAGTTCTTTTGAAGGAGCGATATCCAAGCAAACTGTTTACACAACCACGGCATAAGGTTCTTGATCATGGACAAGACATGATCGAGTATCAATCCCTCCTAATAGGCGAATTATCGGAAGCTCAGGAAGCCAAAAATAAGGAATAAAAGAGATAAAGATACGTGAATACCTGCATATTTTCTCGAAAGAAAGAAAACGAAGATTTGCTTAGCCTGCATCCATTCCGGATCTAAAATTGGAGTATTCGCCATAAATGTTTGCCTTCTTCGACAATATTGGAAATTGTTTCGATAAAAAATAACATGCATTTGTATTTTGTATATTTTTATTAATTTAAATAAAGCCAAAAAATATAAAAAATTTTATAATGGAGTTCAAAGTAACAAAGTTATTACAAACAAAGTTTCGTAATGGCCGTCTTCGTTAAATCAGTTAGGCAGTATGGGTCAGTATGAAAAATGATCAATATCTCAAAATGCGTACAATTGTAGCATTGTTTTTTTTTTTGTTTTTTTTGTTGTATATCCACTTATTTTTAGTATAGTCCATTGCTCGGCGAAATATAGATATAAATATAGATATCTTTAGTGATCTATATCTCGCGTTGTATAAGTCCGATTTAATTTTAGTAATTTAATTTAGGTGGCGTTAGAAAGATGAGCTTTCGTACTATAAAAGCTTTTTAGAAAAGTTTTGTGAGAGCTCGATAATATGGAGACCGCCAAAAAAAAATTCGCTATATATTACAGTTTTTCTTGGACAAAGGCGAATACGCAAGCCAGGCAGCTGAAAATGTAAATGGAGTATACGGCCCTAATACTGTAACTGCCAACCCTGTACAATTCTGGTTTCGTCGATTTCGTTTTGGGAATTTTGATGTTAAAGATGAGACACGCTGTGGAAGATCAATCGTCAAAAATGCCGACAAAACAATGGAAATCGCTGAGTCTGACCGTCATTTTAGCAGTAAATCAATTGCCCAGGAGCTAAATATTTCTCAAAAAACAGTTTGGAACCATTTAACAAAGCCCGGATACACAAAAATGCTTGATGTATGGGTCCCACTTGAGCTATTACAAAAAAAAAACCTTTTGGACCGAATTTCGACATGCGAATGGCTGTTGATTCGCAACAAATCCGATGGTTCACTTACGACAACATAAGGTGAAAACGGTCGTGGTCAAAGAAGGATGAGCCGGCCCTAAGCGGTGGCTAAGCCAGGATTGACGGCCAGAAAGGTTTTGCTGTGTGTTTGGTGGGATTGGCAAGGAATTATCTACTATGAGCTACACTATGGCCAAACCCTTAATTCGGTTTTGTACTGTCAACAATTGGACCGTCTGAAGAAAGTAATTGCCCAGAAGGGCCGCGCTTTGGCCAATAGGAAAGGAATTGTTTTCTACAGGACAACGCTAGATCACACACATCATTAGCGACTCGCCAGAAGCTTATAGCACGGACATCGCTCCAAGAGACTGCCACCTTTTCCTATCAATGTTGAACGATTTGGATAGTGTAAAATTAGGTACAAGGAAGGATTGTGAAAACCTTGTTTTTTTGCAAATAAGGACGAAAGATTTTATGAGAGGAGTATCATGAAATTACCATCAAAATGGCAATCGATTGTAGAAAAAATGGTCCTTATTTGAAATAAATCGGTTAATTCTTACCATAAAAAAAGCTTTGAATTTCATGAACAAATAATGGATTTTTTTTAACTTGACCTTATATAATTGTGTGAAAGAAAATCTGCAAACATCATTGAAACAAAACAGGTTCAGTCAGATAATGTATAATTAGGCCTGCTCTAATGTCTCTATATGTTTTTAGACTTTGTATTCTTGGTTGCATATGACCGGACCTAACAGGGAACCAAAAGAAACTTTTTGTTTCTCATTTCATAATATGGATCTTCTATTCTGCTTAACTTATCCTTTAATTTTATCGTCTTAATTTGAGTATGTTATATTTGAGTGTATTTTAATAAATTAGAAATCTTTGCAAAGCATTTACAGTGGCTAACTTTTCTATATCAAAACTAGTAAAAGTCGCTTCTACAGTTGTTGTTGTTTTTGAAAAATAAAAGTTTGGGTGAAACCTTTTATTGCTTTTCCTTTGCATTAGAATTGCTTCAAGTCCTATCGAACTTGCGTCACAGTGTAGTTTTGTTACATCTTTGTCAGAAGTGGGATTGGAATGCAGGAACAGGAGCGACACAAGCCAAATTCTAGAATTCGGAATTTTAAATTCGCCGGCTGTATAATCAAGATTCATTAATGCAATTTTACGGGATATGGTGAAAAATGGTACAGTCGTAACGTACATGGGTGACCTTTTTATTCTCTCGAAGGATGTTACTGTCCGAAATCAAAAGCTGGAACTTGTCTTAAACCGAGCGTCAGAGTATAACTTACCAATCAATTGGAGCAAATGTCAGTTTCTTAAGAGGAAGGTTGACTTTTTAGGTTAATATAACCTCGAGAGAGGAACTAAAAAACTATCCGAAGGTAAGACACAAAGAGTAAAAAACTTCTCGATTCCATAAAACAGGAAAAGTCTTTAGCGATTCCTTGAACTAGCCTCCTATTTCCGGCGGTTTATTGCAGATTACGCTTTGAAGGCTCAACCACTTTCTGACTTGCTTCGTAAGGATATCCCTTTTTGATTCGTCTATGAACAACAATTAAAGGTAGCATTGATATCTGCACCGGTGTTACGCTAATACAATCAAAAACTCACGGAAATACACACAAACACTTCTATGTACGGTTATGGAGGAGTTCTGCTGCAAAAAGATCCTGATGATCAACAATAGCAGCCTTTTCAGTACTAAAGCCGGAATACGAAGCCAGCTGAAGAGAAATATCACTCTTTCGAGCTTGAGGTGTTGGCTATAGTCGTAGGTCTAAAAAATGGCGTGTTTTTTTTACTTGCGGTAAAGTTTAAAATCATTACTGATTGCAATTCTTTTGCTTTAACGATGAAAAAGCGCGGTGAAAACGCTTTGAGAGTTTCACGTTTGACAATGTTTTTCCATGACTATGACTTTATCATCGAACATGGGAGTGGCAGCATGATGAGATATGTAGATGCCTTAAATCGAGTTTCATGCCTTATGCTGGAAGGCACACTGCACCGTAAGCTGCAGGAAACACAGTCTCAAGAAGCATGGGTTCGAGCAGTGTTGGCAGCTCTGGAAAACAACACATATGGTGATTTCTATGTCAAACACATCATATTGTACAATAATCCCATCAAGGAATTCATCGTGGTGCCGGTTCTGAAAGAAAGTCTAATTATCAGAATGGACCATAAGCAAGAACATATCTCGGTAAGAACGAATTAAGAGGCAGTTGAGAGTACGTGATACATACCCAATTTATCGAAAAAACTAGTAGGAGTGGTAAGTATTTTTGTTGAAAGCATTATTTCTAAAAGTAAGGCAGATAAAAAGGAATGTTTATTGACACCCATAAACAGAGATCGTAAGCTTTTGGAAAAAATTCATATTGACCATGTTGAACCAATAAAGCAGACCAGCAAGAACTACAATTACATTCTCGTGGTAGTCGATGTGTTTTCCAAATTCGTCTCGCTCCTTCCAACGAAGAAGACAACGTCTGAAGGAATAATAGCCTTTCTCTTCAAGCGGCAGTGCTCGGAAAAAAAAGACGGGCAGCTTTTGTTGCAAACATATTTAACCAATATTGTGACGAAAACGGAATACAGCATCTAATAATAACAATAGGATTTCCCTGAGGAAACGAAAAAGTGGAACGAATTCACAAGATCGTTAATGTTGGCCAAGCTTTGTTAAGAAAAGCCTTGTAGCTGGTACAAACATATACAAGCTGTGCAGCAAGTATTAGACAGCACTCCACCAATAAGCACAAGATTTTCACCGTTTAAGCTGTTGACAAGCGTTGAGACTTAACAAAATAACCGCGCTGAACACGTTTTTAAAAAATGCCGCTACTGTGCGTACACAAGCACAGGAGAACATGGCTAAGAATCAGCAGGAGAATCGTTAGACCTTCATTGAAGGACTTAAGAAGGAATTGGACTAAAAAGAAAGTGTGCTAGTAGCTAAAAAGCGCACTTAATATGGCAACGGCTTGAAATTGTAGGCAAAGTGGTTCGGTCCCTTCAAAATATTCAGGGCTCTAGCTCATGGAAGATATGACGTTAAAAATGTTGGTGAACGAAGGACCTGGGAAAACTTCCACTGTAGCTGAATACATGAAAAAATGAAACCCGTATATCAATTAGCAGAAGAACCGTCATTCGAGCCGAATGACAAATCAGGATGGCCGATTGTGGGAAATGGAAATAGGACAACAGCAATAAATCGAACGAATCATCGGCGATCCTACATATATATTCTTCAAAACCTGTTTACGCCCGATGTAACAGACAATCTCAAGATGAATGAGTACAGCATCTTGTGCAACGAGTTCATCAATGAGTTAATCGTGGTGCCGACTCTAGAGGACGAAATTATTGGAATGCCCACAAGCAAGAACTTTTCTGAGTAAAATAAACTCTAAAAGCAGTTGATGAGACATACCTCACTTACCGAAAAAAGTAGTAGGAGTACTAAACAGTTTCGTTGAATGAAATATTTCCGAGAGCAAGTCAGGTAAAAAAGAAGGTGTCTTGGCACCTATAAACAAATATGTGAAGCCAATAAAGCAGACCAGCAAGAACTACAATTACATTCTCGTTGTATTCGATGCGTTCTCAGAATTCATTTGAAGAACACAACGGCTGTACTCGTCAAGCGGCCGTGTTTGGAAACCCCAGGAGCGAATCCCTATTTCAATTCTCCAATTTCTACCATTGTATAGTTTCCGAGATCACTACTTTCCTACAGACGGACAGACAGTCGGACGGACTGAAGGACTTGGCTAGATCGACTTTTCAACGATTATACTATACCATTCCCTTTTACTCTACCAATAACGGGTATAATAACTCAGGACTACGCAAAAGTCCATTAGTAAGCATGCATTAGAAAAACTTGATTAAACACTTAAAGATCTAGAAATTAAAAAAAAACGGAATATTACAGATGTTTAAGTCATCAGAAACCATGCGCACGAATAAACAATTATTTGCAAGCAAAAGTAACAAGAACGCGATTCGCAGAACTGGACAGCTTGGTCCGGCCTGCAATAAGATTATTAGTTTCTTTCAGATGCACTTAAGTTTAACTCTGATTAAAGGTTACGATGATTCCCTTGTATGGATAATTTTGTAAAGCGTTGAAAAATTTATTTGATCCATTACAGATTTAAGATTAAAACTTTAAATTTTTTTTTGCGTATTCAGAAATATGTTTAAATTCTACACTAATTTTCTAAAACGTTTTTCCTACTGCTATGCTTATGTGGTCGTTTCAGATTAAGGTATTATTAAATGTGAACCCCAGACTAATTGTCTTGTCCACATAAGGTAGTGACAACTATTCTATTACAACTGGTTGTACAATTTCTGTTTTGATTTTTTTCTTGTTAGCTGCCTTACATTTAGACTTCTTTGGGTTAGAGGTTAAGGACCAATAAGGACCACTAACATATAATTGTACATCGTCGGCTTACATGTGAACTTTGAAATTGGACACTTCAGTCGGAAGATCATTTACATACAACAAAACAAGATTGGCCCCAAAACAGATCCTTACGATACACCGCGCTTAGTCTTTAAATATGAAAACGAAGTAGATGCTGAAACAAACACATTGATGACGATTGCTTAGATAGGACGATTAAAAATTAATGTTGTCAATTTACTGCAATTTCGTGGTTAACTGTATCGTTTGTATTCGTTTCGGATATGCTCAGAGAACTTTTTTATGGCTGTTGTGTAGCTTATCAAAGGACGAAACCCAGATTGACAATTGAACATTAAATTGTTTTGTGGGATCAATATATTTGAATCGGATGCCGATATTGGCACAAGAGCTGTTGAGAGTTAGGCAAGAATCAAATCCGGAAGGTAGTCAGGGATATGCCCTCGGCAGGTCCAGACGGAAACCCAGATACCGCAGTGAAGCTAGCCATGATCGAGTTATTTTCTATAACAGCCTATTTCTGCAACACATACCTAAAAGGTGGCTCTAAGTTAAAGTCATATTCATCCCAAAAGAAGGGAAACCGTAACATACATCTCTTAAAGGTTTCTGACTAATATGTCTATCCTCATTCCTATTAAAAAGCCTGGAAAGGCTAAAAGACACTCACGTCAGAACTACAGTAAACCTTTTATCAAACGCACAACTGGCCTACTGGTTTCCAAGATAGAAAATGGGTTCCACCATAAGTAATACACCTTGGCGGCTTTTATAGACATAGAAGGGGTTTTCAACAACGTCACCCCAGAAACAATCATCCGAGCACTGACTACTCTTGAACCACCCCTGGTGAGAATCATACACTCAATCCTCACCAGCAACTATGGGATTACAAGATAAGAAGATTAGTCAGCTGAGGAACTCCTCAATAATGAGTTCGCTCCCCTCTACTTTGGGTCTTAGTAGTCAACCAACTACTACAACTCTAGAGAGAGGGGGCATTAAAGTTTTTGCATATGCGGATGACGTAGTAATTCTTATTTAAGGTAAATACCCAGAAAACCTCTGCAACCTCATGGATACAGCCTTGTCAACACTCTCAAGGTGGGCACAGAGATGGGGACTAAACCAAAGTAAAACAGATCTGGTAATATTCACCAGGAATTACAAAGTACATGAACTCACCCCTCCCAAGCAACATCATAATCCCCTAGCTTCTAGCGAAAAAGCCAAATACATCGGCTAAATACTGGACAGGAAACTTCTATGGAAAGAAAACATAGTTAACGCGGCAATATCTCTGTTCGCTTGCAAGAAAGCAATTGGAAGCTAATAGTGAGACCAATCCTTCTTCACGGGATAAGAAGAGCAACCTGGTCAAACTTTACAAGCGGCGTTAGTGGCGCGCTCCGCACGACCCCCACTGACGCCCAAGATACCACTCTAAGCCTTGAACCCCTTTACCTGCTTCCTAAAGGCTAGGCTGCGGCAACCACAACCCAACAAGGGCATTCGTATAGTGTAACCTTAAGGATATATCCATCCTAATCGGTACACTCACATAACTCTGCCTCATATGCAATCAATCTCGAATTTAAATCGACGAAAGATATTAAACCTCTTTTTTTCGGTACAGATGGACTCCCTGCTTCAGAAAATGACACTCAATGTTTTTTGTATAACAATATTTTTCTTAAAGTGTAGAAACTTTTTTTCACTTGCTTTTATGCCCATTGTTTTTTTTATCTTCAAAAAAAAAAGTTTCAAAAAATGCTAAAACCAAAGTTCCGAAACCATAAATTAATTCTTTAACAAGAAAGATCTTTTTGATGCTCGCTACTCAGCTAACAAATTTCAAACTAAATATTCCGCCCAAAAAACAATCGGAGTTTAGATGGCGCCATCTGTCGATCTGCATAGCCAACACTAGAAGCTAAGAACGTGCAGCACCCCCACAACAATCATTTCGTTCTGTCTCTCTACATCATCATCGATTACCGGCAGAGCAGTGGCCGAACAGCGGCCGAGCAGCGATAGAGGGGCGGTAAGAACTTTATAACCCAAAAATTCTAAATAATAGCCCGATTTTGAAAATTGTTGTGTCTACCGATAGATATGACCAAAAAACACACCCAGATAAGGTCTTACATGACTCAGAGTGATCTTACAGACGAGTTTAGAATTTCCCGATTTGTGGGCGTTAGAGTGGACGTGGCTCCGTTTTAAACTTTCGCTGCTTGAGAAATACTAGTATTTGGATTTCAAATCTTAAATCTCCACCTTTTTTAGTTTTCCAGATTGCGACGTTCACACGGACGGAGAGAAAAACTTTTGATCCTGATCAAGAATGTATATACTTTTACCTATTACATACTTTTCAGCGAGTAACGAGTATAAAAATAAATAATTAAATCACTTTATCTTTATTTTGGCTTTTGCTTCAAACTCCGAAAATAGATTTTGTCCTTAGGGCAGGTGTACGGGTGTTTTTTCGTAATTTCTGTTTACGTCACGCATTGCGCAAAACAGCAATGGATGCTGCACTTAACAGCACAATAAATCAAATATCTAATGATATCTAAGACCACTCTCATTAGGACCGGATACATCGTTAGGCTTTTACTACTCTTCGACAACTAATTCCAAGAGCTGGTCGCAATTTTATCCGATCCCTACTGCAGACATTTCGTGTTTCACTCTCTACGATCACTTTATACCAAAGTCCCCTGAGCAGGGACCTTGCCAAATTTAACAAAGACGAGTAATTGTGAAGTGATGTGAGAGTAAACAAGTGGTCTCAATAACCAAATACCAGCATTTCTATTGCACCACTTTTTGGACTCAGCAATGACAACAAGCGAATAACGGACATAAGGAACTACGAACATCTGCCCGCTACTGTACATAACGGAACGGAAAACGGTGAGTGTTTGCTTATGGGTTTTTTTTTTTTTGATTTCAAGTGCGCTGTAAAACCACAATTTAGAATCACGGGAAAAGAAGATAAAGGCAATGCAGCTACATCAAGCAAGGGACGACGTCCTTCAGCTCAGAACGGGCAACAGGGCCAGTCGGTGGAAGCTCGCCCATACTCCCCCTCCTGCGTCGTCACGCGAACCTTGCTATCGGCGCCGGCGTGCACCGCTACCACTCGTCCAATCCTCCACTGCTGGGGCGGAAGGTTGTCTTCTGCGACGACGACGAGCGCTCCCACGACGAGGTTGGGCTACCCCTGGTGCCACTTGGACCGCTGCTGGAGGCTGGAGATGTACTCCCGGAACCATCGCTGCCAAAACCTGTGCCTGATCTGGTCCAAGAGCGCCGCTGATGGGGCCTGAAAAAAGGCGCGATGAGCAGATGACCGGGGGTCGCCGTCGTGCGGGTCGCTGCTTAGAGCTCCGAGGGAGATGATGAGGAGAGTTCCGAGCTCCTCCGCGGTCAAGAGTTCTTGGCCTACCGTCCGAAGGAACAGGTGCTTTGCACCCTTCACACAGTCCGCCGAAGTGCGGTGCTCGAGGCGGTATAAACGCAAGCTCGCATTTGTTTTTAATACGAATATTTCGATACCGCCCACGTCCTCCTCCAGACGGGCCCGGAACTCCCTCATGTGTCGATCTGCGCCGATGAAGTTGGTGGCGTTGTCGCACCATACCTTCTCCGGAATCCCGCGACGACACACGAATCTTTGAAATGCCAACAAGAACGCATCATTGGTAAGGTCAGACAATAATTCTAAGTGGATCGCTTATGACGCAGGACAGACGAACAAGGCCACGAACGACTTATACGTTGGCTTACCACGGATACGATACGTTGTGCTGAAGGGACCACAAAATGAACGCCACAGATATTGAACGGGCGGAGAGCTCGAAGTCTATCTGCTGGCAAGTTCCCCATAAGCGCATGCACGACTTCTTCAGCATTAACTAGCCATATTTTCCCGCGCAGATGACTTATGAAAGCTCGTGGGCCAGAGTGACAATTCGTAACGTGCAGGTATGACACATACCATCTGACGAACTATGAGCTTTTAGACAGCAAGAACGGGATTTTGGCTTCGTAAGAGCATTCTATAACCGATCCTCAACTCGTAGCATGGTCGAAGAACACCAATCTAATTTATTCTAATTAATGAAGAGGTTTAGCTTTTGAGTATTCGTTGCTACTGGTTATATATTATTCCAATTTTACTTATGTCGTCACTGAATTCGTGAAGTTGGATAACTTCAACAATTTTGTCAAAAGCGAAATTCACTTTTCTTGGTGAAATCCTTTCTTTAAACGTCTTCGACCTTTGAAACGCTACCTGCTTAAAAGTACGGCCCGATGCATCGAAAACTACTCTCAACCTAGTTAACGTACTTTGTGGCCTTAGAACGCATTGGTGCGGAATGAAATAGTGCAGAGTATTCGGTGGCCCATTAAAACATGTTCCTCCATGAATTCAAGACACATCTTCCTCAGCGAAGGGTCCTTTGACAATTTCCTTTCTAGCGACAAATATCTACTTTTCGCAACTTCGTATGATGAGCCAAGAGTTTTTGGGTCAGATTTAAACTTCAAATGAACGAAAATCTACCGGACTACAATCTCTGAGTATTTTTCTCAAAGTGTTGTTGACAGAGTTGTTGCTCAAGAGTATGGACCTTAGCCTTAGGCGGCAATTTCTCCACAGACCAAAATTTCTGCAGGGTTGTGTCAGATGACTCCAACGCTTTCTCCTGGCAGCTGAAATGTACCATTTTTTCAGCCTTTACTTTGTTTTAGAGGCACATCTCCCTGACACCATCCAGCCAAGAACTGTCTTTTGTAAGATGGAAAGTTCAGGCCCCAGCTTTATCTGGCCAATAAATAAAAGTTCAAAGAACGAATGTGCGCCGATAAGCACATCTATTTTTTGGGGCTTGAAGATGAATGGATCTGCCAACTGAATATTTTTTAGGCACCTTCCACCCGCTGGTGTTCATTGTTTGATCCGGGTGATAACCAGAAATAGACAACTGACCGTTTCCTACTCGCGACTTCACAATCGTGTGCATTTTTTTTGTAGCTTGGGCATTAGTCCCACCAATGCCTCGCAAGCTCATGCAACCATCCTGTCTTGTAAATTGGAGCCTCTGAGCAAGCTCATCGGTCACAAAGTTTATTTGTGAACCGTAGTCGTCGAGCAACGCTCGATCTAATACAAACACCTCAATTTTGGTTTGAACGCTCACAACAGCAGTTGCAAGAATGACTCGATCCGATGCAGTCGCATGCAAAACATGCGAAGTGGATGGAGTCTCCTACATGAGCGTGGGCTGAGAAGGGGATGGCAACGCGAGAATTGTGTTTGGGGAATATATGTGTAGCAACGTGTGATTTGAGGAATTAAACACTCTGCATCTGTTCGATTTGCATTTTTTGACAGGGTGACCCTTTCTTAAGCAGTTAATGATAAGGGTGCTCTTTTAGCGAAATCGAATCTTTGCTGAACTGTTAGGGCTGCGAAGGAAGCGAAGTTTCGAACCTGATGCTCAGCTGAGTTGCAATACACGCATTGCTCCTGGCAGCGACAAACGGAAAATTCATATTTCCATTCATCTTAGGGTTAGATTGAGTCTGGTGAACAGTGTTGGGCTTGGACGCCTCTTCCGCTTCCATATTTTGGTATCGCCTGTTGAGGGCCGCCTCACATTCGCTCCAAAGTGGAAACGAAGTATAATCTAACTGTTCTTCCCATTTTCTTTAAGTTCCTGCATCGACCTTGCTCATTACCAGATGTATTAAAATAGCATTAGTAATGCGTCTATCATCCCCAATAGACAGCAAGGAGTCATACAAGGCTGTGACCGTGTCGAAGAGGGTTCTCAAGGCTGTAGCTGAAGGCTGGGAAATTTTTTGTAAAATAAAAAGTGTCGATATGTTGTCAAAAAAATTAGACAATCATTATCGTTCACCCGCTTCAGGCTAGCAACTGCTTTCGGATAATTTTCCGCAGTGACTTAAAAGGTCCTATATGTTCCTAAAGCGTCTCAAGCTAATCACGAAATTAAATGATTGAATTTTTCAATATCGTGTAAACTGTCGTCTTTGTCAGCAATGACTTTGTCAATACGGCCTTCATACGGCATACTTTTTTGAATCTTTTAGTTCTATTTGGTTTTGAAAAAGTGAAGCATTTTCAACCGAATTCTCAGATAATTTAACATCTTTTAAATAGCGATACATTCGGTTAATAATTTTCTTGCAAACATCTCGTTCGTGCTTAAGTTCTTCGATATTCTTGGTTGCCATTGCGTTTTTTTGTATTTATTTTTGTTGGTGAAGTTGTTAAATATATATTTTTATTAATATTATTTATTTGCTAAATAATCTCAAAAAAAACCAACGAGTAATATAACTAAGTGCCGAGAGAAGTACAGCAAAATATAAACCCTTCGACAGCAATATGCCGCACGCACGCACTGTAGGGCAGCTAACGCTAAAGCTCAAGCGTACCGAAAAAACGAACAAACGTTTGAGCATACCGAAAATTACACTGCTACAGCGATCGTGAACGAAAAACAAAGATAACTCGGAAAAGCGGCTAGCGGTTCTACTTCTAGGCAAATTCTAACGGTGAATGATACTCTGACCGATAACTGAGGGTAACGAATATATAAGTCTGATGCCGAAAGACGCGGCAAGGTTATGAAAAGCCCGGAAAAATTGTGAAAAGCGCGGGAAAATTGTGAAAAGCGCCGGAAAATGTTCAGACAAACTGCGGCGGAGGTTTTTTGCCGCTAATTTTTGAGAATTACACTTTTAACAATTTGCACCTTTTTCCTGCTTTTTTATTATTTTATTTGCGTGTTAGTGTTCCAAAGCAATTCAATTCATATTTTTTAATTTCTTGGTTAGAATGCTCACTATCTACTATTTTTACACTAAAGCAAAAAATAGTAGTTTTGGCGAGAGCTTTAATCGACCATGGTTCCGAAGCAACGCTTATTACCCAGAGCATGTTCAAGCTCTGGGTCTCACACGTCTATCTGTGAAAATAACAGGCATCGTCGGCTCTTCCCAAAACATATGTCATCACAGTACAGAATTTAAACAAAGTTCTTGCTCGGAATCACACTTTCCATCCATCCGGTATCCACACCATTTATTCTTCGTACGCTTAGAGGCCTTCTTCCTAAACGAGACATCGTTTCGACATTTGTAAGGTTTGCCGATCCCAATTTTGCTCGCGGTGGACGCATTGATGTGCTAGTGGGTGTTGACCTCATTCCACAACTGATGCTTCCTGGCATTCGAAGAGAGGCACCAGAAGAACCAATCGCACAGAACACTCTTCTGGGTTGGATGGTCTTTGGACCAGCAATGACATCGAAGCCACACCCAATCACGGTTCGATGTAATGCAACGACGCTGGACCATCTGGTCAAAAAGCCCTTCGAACGTCAGCTCACACCAGAAGAGCGGTGGTGTGAAGAGCACTTGGAGCAAACCCATGTTCGACAGCAAAACGGACAAGTTCTAGGCCGCTCGAAACACATAGCTTTGAGTCGTTTTCATGCCTTGGAACGAAAATTCCAGCATCACACGGATTTCCGTCAGCAATATGGACGCGCAATCGACGAGTATTTTGAACTACATCGCGATGCTCCCACTCACATTTAGGTTCGAACGGACAATTATCCGTCTCTTGCAGTACAATTCCACACCATGTAGTCCTAAGGAAAGACAGTCTCACAACGAGACTACAGGAGTTCGAGCGGAAGGTCATTGAATGACATTTTATGCAAAGGCCAGGCACTGCAGAACGATTTGGGAGGAGCTAATTCTCACGTTCGTGGCTAATATCCAAAAGATGTACAGATGCATCGACATTCATCCAGACGATTCTCAATACCAGAAAATTTGGTGGCGAAACAAGAAAGGCAAGTTAAAGGAATTCTGTCTCACGACAGTTATATTCGAAACAGCATACACTGCCATTCGGGTGATCCACCAGATTGCTCAGGATAAACGCATCAGCTATCCCCTAGCAAAAAGGGTGTTACAGCGGCAGATTTATGTGGACGACGTTCAAAAGTGGACACGAAACCATGGACGGAACGCGTACGAAACGATGAAATAGGAGCCCTCAGATGGATCTTAAAAAAGGGGCTGCGAACCACCCAGCTCCCAAAGCAGACCTATGCAACAACTCGATTTTCAAAAGAAACAACCAAGAGAGCATTAAAACATAGAACGACGTCTACGGATTTAAATTTTTTTTTTTTGTTTACATATGCTTTTTATTCATTGAATCTTCTCTGAATTGAGACTAACAATAAGTATAAAAAATCTTAAATTAAAAACTTTATCTGACAGTCAAAATGTCTGACGCGAGATGTAAGGGCTCTAAAATCTATTGCTGATCTGGAAGGTCATTTCCTTGTAATCGAGTCCGATTGGAAACCCTGTCTAGACCCCTTGCGAGCTGGTTTGGATGAGAAGTTAGTAATATTTCATCTTTTACGGGTAGAATGCCAAGATCTCTGTGGATGTTGTCGTTCCGAACATACCAAGGTGCCCCAGTGATATTTCTCAGGATTTTTGATTGTGCTCGCTGGAGAATGTCGATGTTACTGCTGCTCGCGTTTCCCCACAGTTGGGAGCCGTAAGTCCAGACTGGCTTAAGCGTTGAGTTGTAAAGCAGGACCTTGAAGTCCAGGCAGATGGGGGAGCGAGCGTTTATGAGCCAATGGAGGCTATTGGATTTTAGTTTTAGATGAATTTTCTTAGCTTCGATATGTCTCCGTCATGTAAGTCTCCTGTCTAGGTGGACGCCAAGGTACGTTACATCGTCAGCTTGTGGAAGTGGAGTGTTATTCAGAGTTTATCTGTTAAGAGTAAACGTTATGAGTTTACACTTTTGCGCATTTATTTTTATACGCCAGTCTGATAACCACCTCTCCACTACCACGAGCAGTTTTGACAGACACGAGAGTAAACTTATCGGTCCGTATGAAGCTGGTATTGTGTGATCTTTTCCTGGCTTTGTGATCATTATGATTATCGGCTTTTTCCATTTTTTTGGGAAGTAGCCAAGTCATGTAATCCCGTTAAAGAGTTTAGAAATTACCTCAACACAGTTTGGGAGTTTAATTAGCTTCTTAGGAGTTATTAGATCACCGCCTGGGGCCTTTTTTTGTTTTTAATTCCTCGCTGATGACTTTTGCAACTTCGTTTGGTTGAAACAGAATTGGCGCCGTCTCAGTTCCAATTTGAATTGACGGCGACGGTAGTGCGAAGGTGTAAAGCAAATGTACAAGCTCTATCTTTGTCGCTTCTGGCCCAGCTGCCTGAAGAGTCTCTTATGTTTCGGCCGGCGCACTTAGATTTGGGTGGGCCCTCCACAGGGGATGCTTGGTGCTGGTGGGTGAAAGTTTCTCAATGAACTGGCGTTGTGCTTTTTCTTCTTCGAGCCTTAGAGCCCTGGTAAGTCTGCGACCAGCTTCCTTAAGGCTATGTTTTGAGAATGCTGATCTGATGGTTTGCCAAGCACGCCTCAAACGTCCTTTCTCCAAAACAAGCTGTGCGATTTCAAGGCTGGTTTTGTGTTGGTGTGTGTGCCCATCCCTCCTTTGCGGTGTAGAGACTTTGGCTGCTGCCACAAGTACGGACTCCAGTGCATCGGCTTAGCAGTCGATATCCGCCTTGATGTTGAGCTCTGAAGTTAGTTCAATGTGGGAGCATACGTACTTTTTGAACTTCAGCTAGTTGATTCCATGCAACGTTAGTAGTTTTCTAGGTTCTGTAGGCCAGAATGTAGGACTGCCTGGTGAAACGTAGTCCACTTTGTAGCATGTTTTGATGAGTGCATTATATAGTTGCCTCCCTTTGGGGGTCACAAGGCGGGATCCCCAGTGTGTGTGCTTGGCGTTGTAATCACCTGCTGCTATGAATCGTTCTCCAAGTAAATTGTAGAAGTCCATGAATTGCGTTTTGGAGACTGTAAAGCGGGGTGGGCAGTAGACAGCGGCAATGGCAAGGTTGCAGATGCCCAATTGTAATTTTATCGATGTAGCTTGCAGATAATTTTTTGCAAACCGTTGTTGAAAGTAGTGTTTGATGCGGTCTCTTATTAGGATGCCGGTTCCGCCATGTGCTTTACCATCTCGATTATCGGTGCCGTAGAACGTGTGTCCCCGTAATTGAAAGTAATATTTGCTGGTGTGAAGCGTTTCTGCCAGCAACATAACGTCGATGTGGTTTTCGTTCAGGAATTGAGTTATTTTAGGTATATGCCGTGAAACACCGTTGGCGTTCCACAGAGTTATTCGAAGGCTAGGCATAATTTATTTGGACTGCTGATCTGCAAGCATTTGTAACAAGATATTTTGGTTTTGCAATAGAGTTTGCATGGTGGTTTTCATGAAGGACATAAATACCATCATATTTTGTTGCAAAGTTATCATCATAGTTTCCATGTTACTTTTTGGCTGTCCCATGGCCTGCTGTATGTTATAAATTTTCAGCTCTATATGAGCTGTGCCTGATCTTAGCACACTGGCGTAGGAAATGCCGTTGGTGGTAATTGAAGGCCCAAATGATGACCTGGCTGCTTTTGCGAAGAAAACTTCCGGTGTCGTTTGTGATTTCATGTAAATGTTCTGGCGTGCCGTTGTCGCTCGTCGCATCCGACTTCTCATTTCCTTGTAGACTGGACAGCCTCTGTAGTTTGCTCTGTGGTTTCCTTGGAATTTTACACACTTTTTAGTGAGAGAGTCTTCCTTGTTGGCAGGACAGGGTTCCGAGCCGTGGCAGTTTCCACAAGCTACACAAACTGACCTGAGGGAGCAGTAAGCCCTGGTGTGTCCATATTCCTGGCAATTTGTGCATTGCACTGGCCCGTTCCGTTTTTGCGGCTCTTCTACTGTGATCCTACGGTGCTAAAGGTACTGCAACTCGTAGATCGGGTGCACTGCGTATTTTTTCAAAGTTCTGCTGACTGGCTCCAGATCGACCTTGAAAAGTGGTTGCGGCTTCTTGTTTTTGTTTATAATATTTATAAAATTTTTTGCGCCTCTATAATTTCGGAGGGGTCACACCGGGTTCTATTTCTTAAGCACAACTTGTAAGCCTTGCAACTTTTCAGCTGGTACGTGTAGTAAGTTTAAGTAAGTTTGAAGTTTGGTTTCGCTTATATTCCCTATCATAAGCGAAAAACCATGAAAGTTATCTTTTCCGACAAGCTCAAATTTAAAATTAAATTTACAATCAATCTCACGTTTTTTTAAAAATCTCTGTTATCCACAGTGGCACGCCTCTTAAACCAATTAGGGTTTTTGGCCCCAGTGATCATCATATCAATGATCTTTTTAAAGGAAGTATGGAATTTTCACATGCAACAGAGCGATGGAAGCACTCGGGCGCTCGATTGAGACGATAATCTGCCAGAGTTTCTCGCCGAGCATTGGCAACGATACATCGAGGAACTTCGTGCATCAAATCCATGTGCCACTTTGGTTTGGTTCCGACTTAAGGAAGGTGGTCTCATTACAATTGCATTTGTTTTGCAAAGGATTATCTTTCGCATATGCAGCATGTGCATACCTAAGAACTCTGGACAGCTCCGGAACAGCTCACACAAACCTAGTCGCAGTACGCAGTAGGGTTACACCAGTCAAACCTCTCTCACACCATACCTAGAGTGGAACTGTCAGGAGCAGTTTTGTCCATACAACTGGCCTTTTCAGAAGAACACAAATAATCATAAAGTATTAGGTTTTTTTGAGCTTTGGGTATGTCATGTTAATCGATCTAGAGCCATAATTTACGATCTGTTACTCAAAACAAGACATGGGTGCCGTTCTTAGCACTTGTAATCTATAAGTGCAGGCCACTTGAAATGCCTTGTATTATGCACCTCCTGTGCGGTGGACAAAAGATAAGTCTCCCGCTCAGACAAACAGATTTGGTCTCTGCGTAGGCCATAGAATAAGAATCTTGGAAACAATATTCAAATAAGGTTTATAAGGTTTATCATTTAGTTGGCATAGCCTAACATTTTGGTCCTTCGACAAATCTGCAGTTTCCCCCCACCAGTGGTAAGAGACTCAGGGCCAGGACTTTAAGTATTGAAAAGTAAAAAAACTTGCTAAAGGTTGCTAAAAATAATTCATTCTTCTTTACCTTTCTTTTTTCTTTTCTTCTCAGTGGTAAGAAACTGAGGATAAATTTAAAAAAATGCAAAAGGATAAAAAAGAATCTATTCTGTTTTTTAAAACAACCTGTAAACAAAAATCAATTTTGCCATCGTGCATGGAAAAAGTGCTTTCATAAAACTAGCGTTTTCGAGACTAAAACATCGGAGAAGTTATTGAAAGTAAAATAAAAAAAAAACGAAAAATAAACCCAACTACAAAACCAATGAAAGAGTAAAAAAAATACATAAATGGAAATTTAAAAAAAAAATTCAACTCTTTTAAACTGAATAAAAAGTGCCCAAATAATAAATCTATAAAAAAAACTCTGAGCTGAAAATCAACAAAAATCATCGCCATCGGAAAATCATCAGGACGTATCCAAAGCGGCACCTTCGGCACCTACAACAGGACAGCAACACGAGCTGCAATAAACAACAACAACATCAACAAAGTACAACAGGAAGAAACTACTGCAGCAACAACAAAAACATCAGCTAAAATCAAGCAGACTTAGTGGAACCGATTCTAAACAAGTTCCAAAAGTAGTCAGCTAACTAGATAGAGCTAACGATCAGTTCGACAAATATTAAAAAAAAACCTTTGAAAACATTAAATTGGGTAATATTTCTACGTTTGAAATTAGGATTGAGAAAATAGAGTTTTATTGGGAAAAAGAATTTGGGCTTAAATAAAACGACCAGTCTGATGTCACTGATAGGAATTATGAAGAAGAGTTGAACACTAGAGTTTGACATTTTGACAGTGACAAAAAATATGAAGAAAAACTCGAGGAAATTGTGCCAAGTATGGTGGGCGTTAAAAATCACAAAATGGATGATTTGCCAACGCTCCCTTAAATTCAGGTACCCACATTCTTTGAAGATTTCAAAAATTTGGGATCTGTTTTACGAGTTATTTAATGAACTCATTCATTTAAGAGAGGATCTATGTCCTACCTTAAAATTTAATTACCTTAAGATCTCACTTAAGGGAGAAGCCAGTAATGTGGTTTTTCACTTATTGCTGGGATCCGGGAAAAATTATGAGGCCTCTTGGGAACTGTTGACCAAGCGGCATGAAAATAAAAGGACAATTTTTTCTGATCACTTTTATCGCCTTCTTGAGCTTCAAGTTTAAAATGTTGATGTTAGGCAACTGAGAATGTTTATTGATACAATAAATGAGTCAATTCACATGATAAAATTAATTGCCCGATGAAATATAAAGAAATCCAAGCTTTATCTGACGTCTTTGAATTCATAAAGCAACGATTCAGATCAGGATGAAAAGCCAGTTAAAAAATGTTTAGTAACAATATGAAATATGTAAAAAGTAAGGGACTTTTTTTTCTCAGAGTCAAAAATTCAAATCCTGCTTGCTACAGCGCGCGTTCAAGTTAAATCCCCAAACGCACAAACATGAGCTAACCGATTTATGAATGACAATTAAATCGAATGTGACTTGCAGAAACCCACCTTACCAATAAATTAAAGATAAAGATAATTTCCAAATCCGAGGGTATATGTTTTACAATACAAATCATCCTGATGGAAAGGCCCATGGAGACACTGGAATCCTGATTAAGCACCACTTCTACAACACGTTTTCAAGCCACATCTATCCATATACAGTTGGGTTGCCACAATTTAGCTCTAGCAGCGGTTTGCTGTCCTCCTCGATTCAAGATATCCGAAGCCCAATTTATGCAGTTACTTTGATCGCCATTTGCAAAGCAACATTTAAAAGAAGCTTCACGTCGACTCACCAAGGCACTACTACAAGAAGAAGACAGATCCCAACAGCGCTATATAGAGCAACTATCTCCTTACAGTTCAAAATTCCCACTATGGAAAGCCCACTCAACACTGAGCCCTCCAACAGTAACGGTAACGCCAATGAGAATCCCTGCTGGTTGCTGGGCCATAAGCGACACAGACAGAGTCGACACATTTGCTGCCCGCTTTTAAAATGTGTTCCAGCTAAATTCAGCAACAAACTTACATAATATAAGCTCGCAAACAGAAGACGGTTTTCCTATTGCAAGGTCATAAAAATTATAAAAGATAAGCTACAACCGAGAAAATCTCCAGGCTGCGATCTAATAACTCCAAAAATGCTTTCTGAACTCCCACTATGCGCTGTTGGTACCATATGTCATCTGTTCACCGCGATGACAAGACTGGGCTGCTTCCCAAAAAAGAGGAAAAATCAATCATCATATTGATACCAAAACCTGGAAAAGACCACACGTTCACCTCCTCATACAGACCATTAAGTTTATTTTCGTGTCTTTGAAACTCCTTATAACCCGTATCATACCATACTTCAGAAGACATAATAGTATCCCAACACATCAATTTGGCTTTCGGCATGGAACTATCGAACAGATGAGCCGCATAACAGAAGAAATTCGAAGTACATTTGAGAATAGGGAAAACTGCACTGCGGTATTTTTGGACGTCTCTCAAGCATTCGACAGACACTTGGCTTGACGGCCTAATGCATAAAATCAAAATAATGCGCCCACAGGATATTCGTTGTGAGATGCAATATTTCCATGTCAGCTGAACATAACATCTGAGTTGAAGTTCCTCAAAGCGTTTTCGGCCAACTTTATACCTACTCTACACTTCTGATATCCCAACGAGCAGACAACTGACTATTTCTACACTTCGCCGACGACACTGCGATCCTCAGCCGATCTTAATGTCCACAACAAGCGCAACTAGCGACCCATCTAGATGCAGTAGAGAAATGGCTTTTAAGCTGGCGTATAAAAGTAAATGAACAAAAATGTAAACACATAACGTTTACCTTAAATAGACGAAATTGCGCCAACCTTACACTAAACAACACCGTGCTTCCTCAGTCAGATGAAGTAACGTATCTTGGCTTACACCCCGACAGACGGCGTACCTGGCGCACGCGTATTGAAGCTAAACATACTCTCCTAAGGCTGAAGGCAAACAGTCTACATTGGCTTATAAACTCCCGCCCCCTTTCTTAGTCTGGATTACAAGCTTGATTCAGATGGGCGATACATTGCGTCAATTCCATTTAAAAATGATGTCACCATAGAAGATTAAAAAAAAAAGCGATTGCTCGTTTCATGATTCTGTAGAACAATTTAAAAAGAAATGAAAAACTAAGGCTAGACTATTTTAAATTCATGAAAGAATTTATGGATTTAGTACATATGGTCGAAGTGCAGAACGAAGGTAAGTATTTCACACCGCACCAGACTGTAATTAGAGATTTGAGCCTGACGACCAAATTAAGATTCGTTTTTGACGCTTCAAAAAATGGAGGCAATGGGAATAAGCAGTAACTGCGGATGTTGCATAAGAAGAGCTGATACCAGAGAACAACTTTTAAAAAGGATGATGCAATATTCTTTTGAAGTTACGATACATATCAATAATGATCAAAATATTATGGAGAAATTCTCCAGAAGAAAAAATGAAAAACTATAAATTGACAGCAGTCACCTATTGTACTGCATTTGGACCATATTTAGCCACCAGAGTTCTTGTAAGGTATGCTGATAAATGTAAAAACAAAAATCTTAGTGAAATAATTGGGAATGATTTTTATATGGATGACCTAATGACTGGGAAGGATTCTGTATAAGATGCGAACAATTTAATTAAACTTATTTCACAAGAACTACAAAAAGTAGGATTTAATTTAAAGAAATTGATTTCCAACAATTATAAAGTAACACAAACTGTTGAGGACACAGGAGATAACAAAGTGCTTGCTATTGAGGAAAATGAAAGCCTTAAGATTCTGGGGCTTCAATAGGAACCAATTTAAATTTAAAGTAAATTGCGGGGAGTTCAAAAATTTCCCGCGCATTCCACATCGAAGCTCTTTGTTGCTGTTTTTCCACTGTCAATTGTTTTCTGATAGTGTTAAGTAGTGATAGTTTTAAGTAACGCCGAGCAGAGCCCAGCTGATCGCGGCCAGTGCTGTCATTGAACCAGTGCTGCCATCTGGAAGCACCTGCAGTGCTGTCGATTTGTCTCGCAGCTCCGAGCTTCTGTCAGCGCTTCTGTTGATTTAAATAAACCCCTTCCGCCAAGGCGAATTATTTTGAAAATACGTCGGTAGGCAACTAGAGGAAAAGGCAAGGGTCGCACTGCCACCCAACCCCACTGCTTAGTGGCCTCTGGCAATAAAGGCGCACTGGGGACCAATTAGGGGCGGTGAAACCCCCATCGGGCGCCGGAAGGATATTTCTCGGCCACCAGGGGATCTATAACGTTCGTATTACCAATTAAGGAGTCGAAGGCAAGGTTAGCGGGAAGAAGCGCAACAACGAAGCCTTCCTATGGACGCCACGGCGGAAATCGGCTGCCTCCACGCGTTCTGCAAGCGACCCAAGGTTGATCGAATGTCCCCACCATCAGCACCGCCGGTTCTGGCGGGGGACACGTTCCCATTAGAAAAATTTGAACTTTAGACGGAATTAAATCTTTTGATGAAATTGAATCTGACCCCGAAGAAACAAAGCCAAAGAGTCAAAAAGGTGTAAATCGACAATATCGAAACTCGCTTTTATAATGGCTATGTTATTATTTATGTTATGTCAATTTTGTAACGGATCAGCTAAAGTTGATCAGCCAAAGTATGCGATAGAGAAAATAAAGAAGACTTCGGCTATATATCTAGACCCAATGGGTGACGTAGAGATTGTAGCCTCCTATTGGAATTTAATAATATTTTATAATATGGACGCGTATTTCGAAATGCTTCAAAATAGTAAAGATTTAATACCAAAAATTAGAGTAATTTGCGAAAGGCATCTTAGTTTTGAGGATCAGAGTCTTTTAGTTCTCAATAACACAGATCTCAGGCTTACAAGAAAAGAACAAAGATTAAGAAATAAACAAGCTCCGTGTGGATTTATGGGATAGCTTTATTACATTTTATTTGGGATAATGGACAGGATAAAAATGGAGAACAGTAGGAAACAAACCTCCTTAGTCGACTCTACGACTAACATTTTTAAGAGAACGACTGATGAATTTAATTCAAACTTTAAAGGAATGAATAGAAGAATTAAGAATATGACGGCTGTATTTCAAGAACTAGGTTCTGACTTCTTGCCCTGCCACCTTTATCGCAGGCTTCCTAAGCTTGGTCTGGATTATGTCGGCAAGGTGTATCGCCTAGCAGGTAGAACTAGGTTAGACCCCTTCGCCCAACCACCTTTATCGCAGACTCCACGCAAGGACTCCTTGAGCTCGATTTTACCACATTTCACCCTTTTTTTGGAAATGTTATGAAAGTGGTGATTTCCAGGCTCCTGTTTGTCGTTCATTCAAATTCCCCGCCAAACTCGTTCTCCTCGTGATCCCCAGACAGTTCCCCAAAAAACTTGAACTTTCCCAAAACTGTATCTCGTTCCCCAAACAGTTAACCGCGCGGCATCACCATTCCGATTCCCGTCGTCTTGCCGTTATCGTTTTCGTTGTCTTCAGTTGCCAGGGATGCCTCGGTGTGACCATTTCTTGAGATATTCAGTATTTTCTTGTACCCATCGATCGCAACTATCGATCGACCGGCTATCGTCCAGGCGCCCCCGTCCCAAATTTTCTCAATGGCCTCGTTGTTTTGCGGAAATGGTAAGTGAATTTGGCATTTTGCTCGCACCTCGCCCTGCGCCTGCGGCAGCCTCGTTTTTCTGCCGGCCCGCGATCCGCCCCGCCCCGCGATCGGCTGCTGCGGATGGTTATTTTTTGTTTTTGTGTTGTGCCCCAAAATTAAACGCTGGTATTTTCGTGTTCTGCCCTCTTTATTGGGCCCTGAAAACCCGCACCCGGCCCCCTACTACCTTAATACGGTAGCGCGCTCCGCCGGCCAACATGAGCTTGGCCCAGCGGTCCCTCCGGTTCCTCCCTCGCTGCCGGCGCGCTTCCTCGGCCACCGGAGCCGGCCATTCCGTCTCCGGAATCTCCGCCCACGGTTCCACGCCTTCCGGCGTGGCTCGCGTATCCGGACACGAGGACTGCCACGCGAGCTCCTGGGCCTCGCGCTCCTCCTCGCGCGTTTCCATGCGACCGGCCGCCTACATGACGCTGCGACGTGTACCGGTAACGGGACTCGCTTTCCGTGAACTCGCCTCCTACGCAATCTGTGCAAGTGTATCGTTTAGATGTAACGGTGCCCTCCGTGTACACGCCTCCTACGCAATCCGTGCAATGTGCGTTTAGCCGGTAACGGTGCCTACGGCTTTTTAACCCTCCCTGTCTCGATCTTGCGCTTCTGAGTGTGTGTGTCTGTGTGTGTGCTTGACCGTTAAGTTCGATACCGTGTATCGCCCAACCCCTTTCTTCGGTTAGGGTACAGTGCTCCTCCGGTACGACGGATTTTTTGCTTTGCGGTGTTAACTGGCTTATGTGTGTGTTTTTTTTTTTTCTTTGCCCGTGTTTTTGTGCCGCAGGTTGCAAATAACCGGAGAGTCGAAATGAATTATTATAAACGGCCAGTTTCGCTACGAATACTTCTGCTGCCTTGGATGGATGGTGCTCCTTGGCCCATCCCGTGTCTCCTATCTGCGGTCTCCAAGGCGCCTCCGGAGATTGTAGTGGCGCGCCTGATCCTGCGCCGCCTTCTCCATGTTCCGTCTGACCAGATCGAAGATTTCGTTTAGTTTATTCCGCGTCGTCCGGCGAACTGGGCAACTATTGGCCCTATCCGTAGGAGTTTCTTGTGGCGTGTACGGGGCTGTGAACTGGTGCCGCACACACAACTTTGCCAAGAAGCGCTTGAACGCCCTGCTTGTGAATTGGACCCCGTTATCAGTGATCAAGACCTTCGGCACGCCGTACCTTGAGATGATCCTTTCCCGGATTGCCTTTTCTAGCGTCTCGGCGGTAGCCCTACGCATCGGCACTATTTCCGTCCACTTCGAGAAGCGATCTACGAGCACTAGTAGCATTGAGTTCCCGTGCTTCGACCGAGGAAGCGGCCCAACGAAATCGGCGTATACTGTGGCCTAGGGCTCCTCTGGGATCTGTGTGAGCAGACTTGGCTTGCACCTGAGGCAGCTCTCACATTTCCGCACATACTTCCTGAAGTCGCGGTGCATGCCCGGCCAATGATACCTCGCTGCCACCCTCGCGATTGTCTTCGCCGTCGGCAATACCTCGGCATATCGTGATTCTCAGCAATGACTCGCTGCCTTGATCCGCATAGCTTCCATGTGATCACATCCTCGCTGCCCGCTCTGTAAGGAATGTGCCGGTACAGCCGGTCGGCCTCCACTAAGTAGTCCGGATATTTTTGGGGGTTCTGAACTATCTTGCCCCTCATGTTCCTTATCCAGCTACATTCGGCCTGTTTCGCTGGTTGAACTGGTGGCGTCGTCATCATCCTTCGGCAGGTTGCAGGCAAGGGCTGCCGCGACAGTGCGTCCGCCACAATATTCAGCTGGCCTTTCCTGTATGCGATTTCGAAGTCGTATTGTTAGAGCTCCAGTGTCCATCGTGCGATTTTTCCGGTTGGGCTCTCGATGCTATTCAACCACTTCAGGGCCATGTGATATGTTATCACTTTGAAGTAATATCCCTCCAGGTATGGCTTTATTTTCCTTATGGCCCATACGATTGCTAAACTTTCTTTTTCAGTGGCCGAGAAATTCTTTTCCGACCCGTTTAAGGTCCGGCTGGAATAGGAGATAACCCGCTCGCCCTGGTCGGAATTTTGAGTGAAAATGGCGCCCAGCCCATAATCGCTGGCATCGTTCTGCAGCACAAACGATTTTGTGAAATCCAACCTCGCCTTGACAGCTTCAAAGGCCTGATGGTGGTCGTCGGTCCATTCCCATTTGACAGCCTTTCGGAGAAGGGCGTTCAGCGGATGCACTAGCGTGACAAAAGCTGGCACAAAACGCCTGTACCACGACGCCACTCCCAAATACTGCCGCAGCTCCTTGACAGTTGCCGGTGGTTTTAACAAAGCTATCGCCGATACCTTCTCCGGATCCGTCCTGATGCACTGGTCTGTACTGCGTTGCCCTAAGTATAGAAGTTCCTTCCTGAAGAATTTACACTTATCAGCGTTTACTTTCAGGTTTGCCGCTCGCAGTTTTTTAAATACTTCCTTTAGGTTACACATGTGCTCTTCTAGCGTCCGTCCGATGACGATGATATCATCCTGATACGCGAAGGCGTCCTTTCGGGTCCTATTACCTGGTCCAACGCCCGTTGGAATGTTGCTGATGCCGAATGTAAACCAAAAGGCATAACTTTCCATTGGAACAGGCCTTTCCCTGGCACTGTAAATGCGGTGTACTGCCTGCTTTCTGCCTCCAACGGTATCTGCCAGTTCTGATCCTTTAAGTCGAGGCTGCTAATGTACTTAGCTTCTCGAAATTGGTGCAGGATATAGTTGATCATCGGCATTGGATATGCGTCCTTCACGGATTTTGCATTAATCTGCCTGTACGGACTCCTTGACGGCTCGATGCAGCCCTTTTTCAAGTAGCTCGTCTACTTGGCGTTGATCTCGCCCTGCATTTTTGGACTTTTCGGATAGTATCGCTGTTTGACCGGCTGATCGGCCCTTATGGTGATGTTGTGTACTGCCACGTTTGACGTGCCTTGCAGATTTTCCAGGCTCTTCAACTCGCTCTTTAAAAACTGGTCCGCATCCTTTTCCGAAAATACCTTCGGGGCTTTCACGACTGCTACTGACAGTTATTCCTCCAGCTAGATTCGGTGTCTGTCCCACGCCGGAATCAAAACGCTGTGACCTGCGCATTTCACCTGGGCTCCGATTTTGGTGAGGAAGTTCCATCCTAGCACAAGTGCGTCGATCAATCCTGGTAGGATCAGCAGGATCTTGTGCCAAGTCCGATTTGAATTTCTAGCTGCGATTTTATGTCTCCGCATCTACCGCCCGCCATCCGTACTTGCCTCTTTATGGGTCCAACCTTTCCTGTCGCCTGTAGCCTGTCCGCCTGCATCCTGTCCGCCAGCGCTTTGCTGATGAAGCTCGCTGTGGCGCCGGTGTCCACCGTGGCTTTAATATTTGCGTCACCTAAGAGCACTGTGGCGGACAGTTGCATTTCTCCCGCCTTCAGGTCGCCCATTACTTTCGAGAGGCAGCACCTTACGATCCCTGGCCGCCCCTCGGAGGCTGGGATCGTTGCGCGTTTCCCGAACAGCACCATTCGGACACAAATTTTCCCGCATCGCCAGCAGAACGTGAGTCGCCGATTCCGGCACTCCTTCGTCCAATGGTCTGCGCCCCCGCATCTGCGGCTTGCGTTGGCTGGATTTTGAATAAATCCACTGCGATCGGCTGCTAGTCCGTATCCCTGAGGCGTATGCCTCTGTGGCGCGTCCGTGTGGCGCGTCCTGGCACCGCCTACACACCGCACACTGCTCTGCCCTTGGTTTTGGCACTGGGTGGTTCTGTATTCTTTGGGAGTTGTTCTTCAGCTAGATCTGTTGTTGCTCTTCCAGCTCCTCGAACTTATCCGCCAGCTCCATCAGGGTATCCAGGTGCCGACACTCATACGGCCGAATAAACATTCGGAGGGCCGGTGTGCTGTTCTCCTTGACCCAGTTTAGGACTTCCTTGGCAGACATACCGAAGGGCCGCATCAACGTCTGGATGTCCACCATGTAGTCATTAAATTTGTCCCCGTATGTCTGCCTCCGCTGCCTGACCTGTTCCGCTAACTTCTCCATACACCTTCGAGGGAGGAAATAGCCTTGGAAGTCCTGCTCTCTGAGATTATAAATCCAAGAATTTCCCATATTGGATATTTTTTTTTCTTGATCAGGGCAATTACTCATGGGCGCCAGATGTAAAGACCTGATTTCATAAATATCTCGCGGCTAGCTCAGAGAGATTGTGAGATCGTTCCACCAAATTTATATTGGGTGATTGCCTTTGACCAAAGAATAACGCAAGTGTTGTGTTGGGATCGTAAATGTTTTAATTTTTCTTTTTATATTTCCCATTACTGTTGCTCCACGTCGTTGTCCTCTGCGGAGTCGCTCCTCGTCGCTGTCTTCTGCGGCATCGCTTCTCGTCGTCGATTGCTTGCTGGTCTCGCGTACACGCACTCGCTTTGATACTCGCACTATCGCACCGCCCTTCCTCTTCTTCCTCTTCTCCAGCTCGCGTGATCGGGTCAAGGTCCACTGTCACACGGTGCGTCCTCTTTGTGCGGGTCCGAAGTCCGCCATATTACCGTTCGACCTTGTTGCCCTTACCGTGTAAGGTACCAATGTCCAGCGTGGTACCGTTAATTCACGGTGACTCCGCTTTGCCCGGGTCAAAGGTCCGTTGCTTACAGTTTGACCTTGTTGCCCTTGGCTCCTCCGGCATTCTCGCATCCTTCGCTGTTGCTATGCAGCTCTCCTACATCGGGATTTGTGGACAGTTTTAAGACTCCTCACACCGGCTAAAACAAGGTCAGTACCATCTGTAAATATTGCACAATGACTGTGCCGGTTGCCTAGAGCTTCGATCAGCTACAATGTTGCGAGCAATGCCCTTCGGCGGTACCGGCGGCTATCTAAAACATACTGCTATGATTATAAGAAGTTTTTTTTTAGTCTTTGGTTCAATTCTGGAAATAAACCGCAATGGTCCTACGCTGCGCATTATAAACAGTACAATTAATTTCGAAATCTTTTAGTTGGCGCCCAACGTGCTGATAAGATCCTTGATGCACTAACAGCCAAAACACCAGAAACTCACCAACGTACTCGTAAGACTTTCGAGGCGTAAAACCAGCAACAGCAACCGAATTTAACTTGCTAAATTAAAACAAAAATATGTTAGTAAATATTCATTGATCAATTTTTCACGACTATTTCTATGCAAACGTTTCAAGCGAAACCGGATAAATTTAATAAATAGTGATTTCTTAAGAATTATTTATTGAGGAAGCTAATATAGACGAGTTCATAAAAAAACTCTCAGATTTTTGTTTAATAAATACAAAGGAAACAAAAGTCTTTGGTCTTTGTGTTAATAAGACAATTGAGTAATAGTGCCTTAGAAGATTTACATTGTAATTTAAAAAATTATATAAGCACAGACTATTAAGATAATACAAACAAAAGAGGTAAAAAAATCTATCACACCTTCAACGCAAAAAATTTATGATATCAAATTTGTGACGAAAAATAAATGTTCTCACTCGGACCGCTTTATCCAGGTATATTGCCTTTACTGTGCCGAATGGGTACATTTATTAAGTATAATTATTTTTTAAATACCAAAAGTTAAGGAATCTCAAAAGCTAAAAACGTAAAAAGTTAAATAAAAATCGGGTGTCAATTTTTAATTTATACCAATTATGTTAAGGCATTGTGATCAGCATTTGACCATTCCTTTTCAATGACATATAACACTTAACTTTAGCTTTACCCTTTATCCCGCTAAATAAGCTAGTTTCTCAAAAAGTCGAAGAACAAAATTTTATTTGTAAAAACCTGCCCAACACAAAAACAAATATTTCAGAATTCTAAAACAAATCCGTAAAAATTTTTAAACTTGCAAACAGACACGGAAATATTTGCATTCGGAGATATACCAAAAAACTTTTGAACGGAGCTGCGGATTCAAGCAAATTGTATGTCATTCGGCTTGTATATTCAAAAAAATTTAGACTGTGCTAAAGTCTTGGTATTCAATACCTATTCATTTAGCGATACCTTTCGATTGCTTTATTACTCCTTACTATCAAACCGTCACCGCCGATTTTCAATTCTGCGGCTAGAGACATATGAAATAGGTTATGTTGACAATTCATCACGTTTTAGATCACCAAAGCGGTTCGTCCCATAGACAAATTCAAAACAATCAGTGGCAAATGCAAGACCAAAACATTCAATACTATGTTTACAACAGTCAGGGGCAGGCGAATAAAAGGACAAACTTTATGTAGCATGCTAAGTTGATAGTATGCATGGAGCTGAATAAAAGTTAATTAAGAGAGCAGTGAGGCACCCATTTGTTCCAGCTTATAAGTTCGGTAGTAGGGGTGGGAAAAAATTAACTGATATTAATTGAGATGCGAACTTCTTACACATTTTTATAGAACTATATCGCGTGCTGTTATAAGGAAAAGTGAAAATGAAGTTAAAAGGAATGGCAAAATTACATGCTTAGAAAGCTAAGAAGATAAGGAATGGCACTAAAATTTAAGGAAAGTAGACGAAGTGAACAGTGGACAGTTTTAACTTTAACAAGAATGAAAGCAAACTTTGGAAAGCCGAAGTTCATATACCCTTGCAGCTGTTGCAAGAATTAAATACTTTTGAAAACATTAAAATTATGATTTACTTGCGAATATGTTGAAAAACATTGAAGCTATGATGATTTGCAGCTCAATTATTAGATATATATTTTTATTATTTCTATGGGAGCTATGTGATATAGTCGTCCGATTTTGATGAAATTTAAACCGTAATTCTGAAATAATTAAGCATTACTATATGTCGAAGAACTAGAAAAAAAAATGAAAAACAGCAAAGTTATAATTTTTTTTTATTTATTTTTCCGATTGTTCCTATGGGAGCTATATGCTATAGTCGTCCCCGAAGGCTCGTTCCGACTTATATACTACCTGCAATAGAAAGACAACTTTTGGGAAAGTTTCATGCAGATAGCTTTAAAACTGAGAGACAAGTTTGCGTAGAAACGGACGGACAGACGGACGGACAGACGGAAAGACGGACATGGCTAGATCGACTCCGCTAGTGATGCTGATCAAGAATATTTATACTTTATAGGGTTGGAAATGTCTCCTTCACTGCGTTGCAAACTTCTGACTGAAATTATAATACCCTCTGCAAGGGTACAAAAATGGCGGTTAATTTGTTATTAAAAAATATTAAAAAAAAACTCTTCATGATTAGCTGACAATATATGTGGAGAAGTAATAATCAAATTTTCAAAAAGATCGCTTCAGTAGATTTTGAGTTTTGATGTTCACGAACTTAAAAAAAGGCGTTTAAAACGCTATGTCTCCGGTAGTTTTACTCGGACTGACATGAAATTTGTACAGAACATTCTCAACATGTAGTTGATTCATTAAAAAATAAAGAAAATACGGGCATATAAATAGAAAACACACTGCTGTAGGGAAGGAAGTGGTTAAATAAAATATAAATGAGCATGCAAAATGTATAAATGTTTTATAAGAAACACAGCTATTAGTAAGATTTATATTCTGCAGCATCCAAGGCATCGACATAAACAATAATTTTTTATTTTATTGATTATTAGATTTTTATAAAAAAAAAACTAACCAAACAATATGCAAATTCATTCCTAATGGCAGGTGGATGCTTTTAGTCTCGTATATCTCTTTCGATCAGGTAGGCGATGTATGCCATCATTATTTTGATTGCTTCTTCATAAGTAAGGAGGAGATGTTTTTTTTAATCATAGACAAACACCTTTTAACACGATCATAAATCAAAACCAAGTCGAGATATTCTCTGCCCTTTTATTTACAAAAACAATTCAAAGAAGATTTCGCTCGGGATTTACTATTACATTTATGATGTTTTATTTGGGATGAAAATGCGCTAGCAAAACAAACGAATAAAGGCGTTTAATTGTAGTTTGTTTTACTAAAGGCTAAAAACTTAAAATTTTGCTGGTCCATCAACGATAAATCTTTCGGCAGGTGAAGCTGAATGAAATTTGAATTTGGGGAAATTGGGTTTGGTTTCATTTTATATGCTATTACTTTCTCCACATTTATTCCTTTTTCCTCAAACACACCGACTTGAATGGGCAAATATCTTTTACTATGTTATTGTACCCTTGTTTTACGGGAATATTTATGGTTTATTTTTAATTTAATTTTATTTGTTTTAGTATCCCGACGATATAAGTCTTTTCAGATTCATCGGTCACTTTATGATTGTTACATTTAAACTTAAATACTTTGGGATTCGTACAATAAAACTTAAATACTAGAAGTACAATTACATTACATTACGTTACAATAACAATTTAACATTTTAACATTTACCGATTAATACATTTAATAAGTTATGGTGACATGAGTTACATAAAGAAATGAAGTCAATTTGAAACAAAATGAGATTAACATTAAAAATTATAAATTAAGAATAAAGTAAGAATAAGAATAAGCTTGTGCCTTTGAAATAGTTTATAAGTTCGTTTTTAAAGTGCGTTTCATTACGTATAGTTTTAATATTGTTTGGGAGGTTTTTCCAAAAGCGATCAGCCTGTATGAAAAAGTGTTTTTCCGTCATCGCCAATTTTAATCTTTTGCAGACAATGTTGTTTGTTCTAGCAGACGAAGCCAGTTGCACATGTTCAATTTAGTACTGCGGCTCTTTTTTAGTCAGGAGTTTATGCAGAAATAAGAGGGTTTTTAACTTAATCCATGACTCAAGGCTTAGTTCAAAAATTTTGTTTGAGTAACATGTTATGTGCTCCCTGCGGTTTAAATTAAAAACATATCGCGCAATCGAGTTGAAGGCAACTTTTAGTTTTCTCATGCTTATGGCGTCACAGGAACCAAATACTTCAATACCGTAAAACAACGTTGGAATTATGCAGGTTTTCGCTACAAGAATCCTGATATTCCCTGGTATAAGGTTTCTGGATAAGGAAAGCCGCCTGAGCATGCCATATGCTTTTCCTGTGGCTTTGTTCACATGGTCATCCCACGTTAAGGTGGAATTAAATTCTATTCCCAGATTTGTGGCTCGTTTAACAAATTCTATTTCAACATTTTTACCTTAAACTTTAAAAGACAGCTAAAGTCAATTGATTTTTTATGAGTTAGAATGCACTTTGATTTAGATGGATGGAGTCTTAACCCGTTCACATCAGCCCAATCATTTATTTGTTTTATTTCATTGTTGCTAATTGTAATGCACTCACTAATTTGACTTAGGGGACGGCTAATATATAACTGGACATCATCTGCATATAGGTGCACATCACAAACAGAAATACATATAACGAGAAAAGCAGTGGACCTAAAACTGAGCCTTGTGGGACTCCTTGTGTGAGAGGCAGAAATGAAGATTTTTGTGACCCGGAGACGACGGCCTGCACCCTGTTTGTGAGATATGTTTGGATGAGGTTTGAAGAGAAATTGTACAGTGTGCGAATCTTTGTGCAGAGTATTTCGTGTTTTATTGAGTCAAACGCTTTGCTAAAGTCAAGAAGTGTTAGGAGGGTCATCGATTTTTTGTCATCGATGTCATCGATTTTTTGGCGAATGTCTTCGGATATCTTTAAAATGGCAGTTGTACAACTTCTGTGCTTTTTAAACCCTGATTGCTTACAACTTAGAAGATTATTGTTCTCAAGGTGAGTTTGCATCTGCAGGGCAACTAATTGCTCAAAAGACTTTGCAAGGAAAGGCAAGATAGAAATTGGTCTAAATTCATTTTTTGATTTCGGGACGGGCAAAAATTTACCAATTTTCCAGCAATCAGGAAACATTGACGTGGTAAAAACTGTAATATAACAAATTAGTTTTGGGAGCAACATTTTTATAAATTTGGGACTAACATTATCTATTTGATTTTACTTTAAGTATACATTCAAGGACTTCACATTAACGTACACACATAAAGCTAAAAATAATATCACAAGATGTTGTTGAGTTCAGGTACAAATTATGTGTAGAAATGACGGAAGGAACCCTTGAAAATGTCATATTAAGGGCGTCTACATCAAGGTCCGATTTAGCCATAGCATTTTGTTTTCCTATGCAGGTTTTTGTGTTTTTGTTCTTAATGGAACACAGTGTTCGTACGCCACAGATATGTCTAATACGGACTCTAAGAGATCAGTATATTCGGTCACTCGATGGGGTCTATAAATACAACAGATTAACATTTTTGACTTGAAACTAGAATCTACGACTTCTACAAACAAATATTCAACTCTACCTTCGATCGGGTTTGATTTAATAAGCATCGAAGTGTATTTGTTGCTTACAAAAATCGCCACACCACCTGCGTGTTTTAATCTGTCGGACCGATGCAACACGTAGCCATCACATTCAAAAGGGACGTCACTGTAGCCACTTACAAACCATGTTTCTGAAACACACACTTTATCAACATTTGATCCTAAAAAAAGTTCCCTAAATTCATCCATTTTTCTGACCAAGCTTTGAGCATTTATGTGGACAGTCTTCAGACCAACTTTCTGTTTACACAGAATTTTCAGCAGACTGCTCGCTGTTGCATTATTTGTATTGACCTGCATTAATAGTGGGGTATAAGGTAAATTGGGAAACGCACATATGAATTGAGAAGGCACAAGCTAGATTTGAACAAAAAAGATTACCACTAGAAAACCTAAATTACTCTTAAAAACTATAAAATTAAAGAGATCAGCTGCATAAGAGATGCTATTTACGAAAGCTATTTTGGGCAGCACGAGGGGTAACTTCGGCAACCAGTGCGCTGGATACGGAGCGGGCAAGAGCAGTCTCAGCAGCCGTGATCGCTGAGAGCTCATCAAGTTGCTGGATAATGTAAATGCCCTCTCTCCCACTGCACTTCATGTGCACAATCGGAGCCGGAACAAGGTTTGTCGCGAAGCAGAGCTTGTTAAACAGCGGCCTTAGTTTCTCTCCTTCCACAAAAGGAACGCCATGCATACGCACTGCGCACGCCTCGCTTTCGGCACGCTGTGCGTCAAGTTTACCTTGCACCGTGTCAATTTGGGATTTTAGAAAGCGCAGCTCCTCAACCTCCTGCTCCAGCTGCAACATTCGATCGGCCATCTGCAGCACCTCAAGCATCCTCTCCTCGACCTCACGGATGGTAGACTTGATCAGCTGGGATTGTTCATCAAAACGGCTATTCATTGCCGCGATAAGCATTGGTGAGGCAGTGTCATAGGCAGCGTCAGAGGGGCGCCCGCGCTTACAGCCCGAGCTTTCTTTCAAGCGTTTTCCCTCTGGCAAAACCATATTTTGTTTTGTTTTTTTTCTTCGTTGAGTTGGTGTTGTGTTGGTGACGAGAGTTTTTCGATTGAGTGTTTGATGTGTTGAGTGTTTTGTCTCTGTGCTCTTGTATTATGTTATGAACTGTTTCTTAAATGATTTGTTGTTGCACTTAAAATTGTGGATTTATTATGAAGCGGTTTTTGTAGCTTAGTACCGATTTATTCCGGGCAAAATGAATTTGTATGTGTTGTACTCTTATTTATGCTGCTGTAGTAAGCAGTTTTTAGTTTTTTTAAAGCCGTGTTTAAGGTATTTTCGGTGTTAAAGCGGAGCTTCACAAAAGTGCGTCTATTCTATTCGATAACGATCGGTGCCCATGTTTATAGTTAATTTTTCTTTTCACTGATTTTACTTTTTAATTTTACACATTTCACACTTTATTGCAGATATTTGTTTTTTTTTTATTTGCCTCGTTGCCGATTTGCACATGAGGTAATAAGATCAAAAACAAAAAAAAACATTAAGAGTCGATTGCTGCATCTTAAGATAATATGCCTATATTCAATTTTCACGATTTAAAGCGCTTTAGGATGGGTTTCCTTTGAGATGGTTATAAAAAACTATTGATGAATGAAACTAGCGTTTATTACAAGGCAATGAATGTTTTAATATCCATCATGGTGCCAATCTAGCATGGAAGAAAAAAAATAAATTTGGACGTGCCTATATCGGTAAAAATTGTATTACCTTTTTGGATCTGACACCAAAATTAATCGATCATTTGATGCCTATATTCTTTTTCAATACACAGCCTTATTAATTCATATTTTGTTAGGAAGACGGATACAATGAACAGTTTAAAGTTGAATACACCTCGCAATGGCCTTCACCAGAACACTCCTGTATCGCTTGATGGTTAAATTGGAAAAGAGGGAGGGCGGAATATGGTGGTTAAATCTAGCCTAGATCCGCAGGCTTTAATCAAGTTTTCTGACGTTTTAAACCTTTCCAATATGGAGTGTGACTCTACCCCTTCCCGATACAACACTTTTAACTACAACACTTCTGAAATATACTATGTCCAAATGCTTTCTATAATAGATCTTGGGATATTTTCTTTAACGATCGGGCTTAGATTGTATTAATATATGCAAAATAAACATATTCCCTAACACGTGAGCTACTGCTAAGTGTGAAGAAATGCAGTTTTCACTACCACTCTCAAGGTTGCTTCTTCGGCACAGTGTATAAACATGAGCTGTTCGGCCACAGGCGCCACATCAATTAGCAGTGCAAGGTATACCACCCTTAACTCAGAGAATCAACAAATTAGCTCCTGAAATTTCCCTAAAACCAAACAGAAAAATAAGTAGAAGACTTGGTCGACGACCTTGCGTAATACGATTAAGACAAATTTTAAGACATAATTCCGTGTTCCCTTTCATAAAAAGAAAACTAAATTAAACCATTAAAAAGAGTTTAAAAATATTAATTCTGTACCATTTCATTTAAAGTCAACCCCTGGATATAACACTACAAATAGAAAGAGCATGGTGCATCTCTTTAGTAGAGAAATGCAATTTTTCTTGTTACCAAACCTTACAGCCTTTGACAGAATAATCGGACATTCTTTCTTCATCTAAAAAACAAAATTCTAAAAACTAACAGCAGATTTAAAGACATCAAATTTTTTAAATGTTTTAACATGAATTTTACAGAGGTTATATTCACCTCGGTTGCGCCACAAAAGCCCAGTTTGGGTTGTAAATGAGAATGGGACTGGTGAGCAGGGCATTCGTTTTTGCGATTTATTAGAGACTGATGAGATGATTCACGCAAGCAGAACAAGAATTTGAAGAAGCAAATTACGCACTGCTACATTGGCGTAGAGTACAAAGAGGAATAAGATACACAGTGGTGCATATGCAAATATTTTCAAAACCCCTTCTTACCGCGGTATATTTAATTCAACAAAAACTTAGAACTTAATACAATTCATGTCATTTTAAGGTTTGTTTTTATTATTTCGAATATGCTTCTTTTTATACCCATGCAGAAGGTATTATTTTTCAGAAATTTGCACCGCAGTGAAGGAGACATCTCCTACCCTACAAGTAATACATAAGTCGGAACGAGTCGGATCGGACAACTATAGCATATAGCTCCCATAGAAACAAACGGAAAAACAAATGAAAACAAATTATAACTTTGCTGTTTTCAATTATACCCTTGCAGAGGGTATTAAAATTTCAGTCAGAAGTTTGAAACGCAGTGAAGGAGACATCTCCGACCCTATAAAGTATATATATTCTTGATCGACTAGGCGAGTCGATCTAGCCATGTCCGTCTGTCCATCCGTCCGTTTCTACGCAAACTAGTCTCACAGTTTTAAAGCTATATGCATGAAACTTTCCCAAAAGTTGTCTTTCTATTGCAGGTAGTATATAAGTCGGAACGAGCCGTCGCGGACGACTATAGCATATAGCTCCCATAGGAACAATCGAAAAAATAAATTTAAAAAAATTATAACTTTGCTGTTTTTAATTTTTTTTTAGTTCTTCGACATAGTAATGGTTAAATATTTAGAATTACGGTTTAAATTTCATTTAAATCCGACGACTATATCATATAGCTCCCATAGGAACAATCGGAAAAAATACAAAAAGAATTATAACTTTGCTGTTTTTAAATTGTTCTATTAGTTGTTCGACCTATAGTAATGGTTAACTATATCAGAATTACGATTTAAATTTTATCAAAATCGGAGGACTATATCATATAGCTCCCATAGGAACAATCAGAAAAAAAATACAAAAAAAATTAAAGCTTTGCTGTTTTTAAATTTTTTATTAGTTCTTCGACATATAGAAATAGTTAAATATTTTAGAATTATGGTTTAAATTTCATCATAATCGGACGACTATATCATTTAGATCCCATAAAAATAATAAATATATATAAAATAACTTTTTAATAATTGAGCTGCAAATCATCATTGCTTCAATGCTTTTAGACATATACGCAAGTAAGTCATAATTTTAATGTTTTTCAAAAATATTTAATTCTTGCAATAGCTGCAAGGGTATATGAACTTCGACTTGCCGAAGTTTTCTTCCTTTCTTGTTTTTTTTTCAGTTCTTCGAAATGTAGTAATGGTTAAATATTTCAAAATTACGGTTTAAATTTCATGAAAATCGGACGACTAAGTATATAGCTTCAAGGGTATATAAACCGTGCTACTCAGTGCTATGATGCTCTGTTTTTTCGACTCAAACGAAAACGCTGCTCCAGCCATAAGGAACGTCCAACAGGCATACCAATTCGAGCATAGTGCTCCTTCTTTTTAGGTAACGAAGGACACGTTTAGCAGCCACCTTATAGTCCCTATGGGGGTCACTGCACCTCTGAGCCAATTTCTAGTTACAGCAGTGATCCAATATGTGATTGATACTGCTTCTGGTTGGCCCGTGGGCAGTCTTCCAAGGTGCGCTGGCTCGGATAACCTCCAAAGGTGTTGCATTCGGATTACAGTCCACCATGCCATATTCTCGGAGCAGCCTTTGATGCACTGCTTATGGCCAATTACCACGCTTCCCGTCTCTCCTTTCCGCTCGATCTCCATGCCTTAAAAATTGTTCAGCTCCTCACCACCTTCTTCACCGATTTGGATACGCTGTGTCCACGAATTCTTCAGGCTGCCGCATGTAGACTACATCTTGTAGGGCGCTGTTGAGATACGCATAAACATATTATTTTCGAACGCCAGTGCCAATCACCAATCGGATGGAAGAATATCGAGCCACTGTGGAAAATGTTTCTTTGTAGTTCATGCCGTACTTCTGTCCACAGCCTTTTGCTACTAAGTGAGCCTTGAAGCGTTCCACGTCGCCATACTGGTCACCTTTAAGCGCAAACATCCATTTGACTTCATGTCTTGATGGACTGTAGTTGAGAATACTACCTTCCATTCTTCAGCATGTTTAAAGCTCGAAGCCTCAGTGACAGCACTCGGTACTTAGATGCTGGCAACACCAATAGCGTTTAGCGTATCGTATTCCTTACGTGGTCGTCCTGCCCTATACGTACGAAATAACTTAGGCCTACCTGGGCCTCGCTGAACTTTGTCGACGCTCTTAACCAACTCGTATTCACCATCACCGTCTTCTGACTGTTCGTCCCTTGCTTGATCTTCGTCATTCCCATCTTGGTCACCATTTTTCTCCTCACTCAAAACGCTTGCGTTCTCTGCCAACTCTACGGTAGATACATCCTCGCTTTTTGTGCACAAGGAACACAACGACCCTGGCTTTCTCGATAGTTTGCGTATCAGGATTGAAGAGCCTATGCGCTTTGGCAGTTTCTGAATAACCAACCAGAATATGCTCTATACCTTTCTGAAAAAATTATATTTTTCTTATCTTTTCTAGCACAATAGCTTTCACTATCGTCCGATTGGCACGCTCAACAACGCCGTTCTGCTGTGTAGTACGGGGAACGGTGAGCTGCCTCTTAGTCCCATGGCTTACCAAGAAGTTTTCGAATGCGCCGTTGATGTGCTTTCTACTATTATCGCTTCGTATAGCTTTAATCTGCTGTCTAGTTTGCTTCTCAGCTTACAAAAAATTTGGACCTTTTTTAAGGTAGTTTTCGATGACGACACTGAATTTACCCAAATGCACTGCGATACTGCCTGACTCTGACATCTTCATATACAGCAACTGTTTAAATAACTGTGTTCTACGCGGCGGTCCTGAAGGCAGGTGAACACTAGACAGCTTTTTCCAAGCTTCCCTTGATGATTTGCAGTGCAATTAATCTGCGACGGCTTAATACACAAGAAAATACTTAAACGTAACTTAAACTTACTTTGGAGCAGAGCCAAAAGAGGAATAAGATATACAGTGGTGCACATGCAAATATTTTCAACAATACAAAACGTTTGCGAATAGACTTTAGAAAACTAAATTTAAAAATATATAACAATGAATTATTTCGCACTTGCGTGAAAAAATTTTCCCAATTTTCGATTGGCCCACCCAATACTTCTTCTCACTATACCGATATCGGCTTGAATAACTGACTGCACTAGCTCTAACTACATATAAATTATGAAATCTAAAAGGACTTCCAATACTTACAAAACTTTTAGAAATAAAAGTGAAAGAAACGAAAGAAATGAGAAACCATTTCTCCCAGGCACATATGAATCTGCTTATGGACTCAGGTGTAGGACACTTGAGGACTGTCATAGCAACAGTAAAAATTCCCCGTAGGCATCGCATTTAAAGTTTTAGCCGACACTCCAGAATCCGCCGATTTCGAAAACATTAAATTCACACAGAGAAGCTCAATATAATCAGAAAACTGGCTGGACAGTTTTGTCTGGTGCACTGCAGAATCGCTGCGAATGGAAATTTTAGCCTGCAGCCTCTCTCTCTCTCTCTCCCTCGCTCTTGAATTACGATTCAATAATTATTAAGCTGCCATGAAAGCTGGTCACGATTTTCACATATACCTCAAATTGATTACTAATGTACAAATTTAACCTTTGTTTTTCATTAAATAAACAATTGGAAAAGATCGTAAGCCATCAATTATCTTGATTCTTATTTACTCTGAATAAGAGAAGTTCCCCTGAGCAGTCTTATGCCCATTTATGAAACTATTTAGGGAGTTTTACAACATTTTTTTTGGCCGTAATGCTTGTAATGGACTCTTCAACACGTGTGCACAGAATGAGGACCACAAAGAAGACGACAACTGCCAAACTAACGGCCTCCTTCCAGCTGCATGTCGAACTTGAAGCAAAGAAGATCACAAAAATTAAAGCTTAGAAGTGAGTGTTTGTTGAGTGTATTTGTTATTGGCAATCTTAGCGAGTACATCTACAACCTCAAACATCGTGGTCGACAAGACGAAAAAAAAAACACCTGCAATGGCAAATGAATCAGCAATCGATGTCTTAGCTGTAGTATAACAAGATATCTTGCGACGGTACGAAATCTTCAGCGGGACTTTAAGAGCGATAGCGCAGAGCGTAAAACATACCCCTATTTTCAGTTACTTTGGCGGTAATTAGAAACTCCGAAAAAAAATTAATAACAATCATTCACAACTTGTCCTGCAAAATTGCCTCAGAGTGCATTCTTACGTTTCTTATAATGTTGCACTTCAACGATATAGCAATCCACGACTACAGCTTATGTATCAAATGAACTCCCTGTATCATCTGTCGCAATTATCGAAGGAGAATGCTACAGATCTAAAGCATATGCACAACGTTACAAAGATACGCGTTGACCCAACTCAATATCTCGATCTGTAACGTAGATTATTGGATACCTATAGACAACATAGTCTGTTACACTTTCTTCAATACACTGCGAACACAACTTTGTCACCGGTGAATCCCCGTTTCCCCCGTTTCGGGCCACATCTCTCACTCCAGTGTTTAACCACTTCTGCAGCGCCAGTCGCGTCGGTAGTGACACTGACAAAGACAGAATTCTATGCAGAAATTGACACGGCATTAATTCTCAATTCCCTCACAACTCATCTAGACAAGCAGACGGAAACCTTGCAAAAATTTCATCATTTGCAAGATCCGGAACTTGCAGATCCCAGCTTTTTACAATCACATCGAATTGACCTAATGCTAGGTGTAGATGTGATACCGTAATTCATCCTTCCTGAAAAACGCGAAGGATCAAAGGATCAACCCATCGCTCATATTGGCCAAAACACAGAAGCGGCTGCGCACTCTTTGACGATATCTTGGCCCAACCCTACAAAACGATTTGGCAGGCGTCATTCTAAACTGGCGCACAAATTAGTTTGCTGCTGACATTCAACGGATGTACAGATGTATCAATATGCATCCTGAAGATACTCAGCTTTAACGTATTTTATGGCGCGACGATTAAGACCAGATTTCTGAGTACTATCTAAACACGGTTAAATTTGTGACGGCATCAGTCCCTTCACAGCCATCAGATTAATGCTACAACTAGCAGAAGATGAACGCGAAAGATAACCGCTTGCCAAAAATGTCCTCAAGAATGAGATATACGTCGACGATGTAAAAAGTGGTTATTCAACAATTGACGGAGCACTACAAATTTGTAACCAGTGGTTTGCTGCTCCTCACTCAGTCGGAGTGGAGCTGAGAAAATGGTATGCAAATAACACATCACTTTGCTAGGTATCCCGACCCTCTCATTTATCCAATAGGACACTTTTGGAGTTCAACCATCAGAAGCCCATCCAGACGTTAGGGCTATATTGGCACCCTCATCGCGATTCCAACGGCTTTAAAATAAAAATTGAAATTAAGCACACATTTACTAAACGTTGGCCAGTCTCTACAACCCCTTAGGTTTCATCGCTCCGATTATCACCACCGCCAAGGCCATCTTGAAGGACTTGTGGAAAGCCACATCAGTGGGACGTGACCATAACAGTATCCCTTTTTGACCGTTGGAGTCAATTCATCACAACTTTACCCGACTCAATGTCAAATACCACGATGGTACAATCTGTACAAATTCATGCTTTCTGCAATGGTTTTTCCACAGCCTATGCGGCCTATACGAGCAGAACATTGTGATGGCAACTTCGACACTCATTTGATTGAGCGACACCTACGAAGCCGATGACCATAACTCGCGTGGAGCTTTCAGGCGCGGTACTCTGGCTAATTGGATTTCATCGCAACTGCTCATCAACTACTCTCCAACTGACAAATTCTTTTTGTCTGATACCCGTCACGTTGGCAGACAGTCGTCTCCAATCGAGATAGTCAGATTCTCGACGACAGCGCAACATTACAATGGAGACATGTACCCCAGCTACCAATCCAGAGGATTGTGCCACTCGAGGACTTACCACTCAAGATATAGCAATGGGCCGCCATGTCTCAAACAGGAAAGCGAAAAATGGCCAACAAAATTATTCACAATCAACGTCATTAATATGACCACTGTCGAAGTAAGGTCAATAATGCGGAAGCACACCACGGAAGTTCAGGAAACTTCAAACTTCGAGCAATCTGGGAATAGGTCAAGACAAATTTCCTGAAAAATCCAGTCAACCCCAGGAATGCTTGGACTGCTCTGACATTCTTTGGCACCGAAAATTTGCTGACTGCTGCCGTCTTCTCTTGCCCAGGCCATAGGTTTCCGTTTTCAATATTGTGGCCCAAACAGTAAATTCTTTCCTGCAAGAAGTGACATTTTCGCCACTTGATCTTTAAGCCAAACGCTCCAGCTGTTTTAAAAACGAGTGCCATCTTTTCCAAACAATGTTCTGCAGTTTCGGCGTGAATTATTATATCATCCATATATAAATCAAGAACATCCTTGTCCATCAGCTCTTGAAATACGTGGTTTACTTAGCGAATAAAAACAGCCGGCGAGTTCCGAAATCCAAAAGGGGTTTTATTGAATTCGTAGAGTCCTGATTTTGTGATAAATGCTGTGTATTTCTTGCTGTCCTCCTCTATAGCAACGTGGAAGAAGCCATTCTCCAAGTCCATCACTGTAAAATATCTCCCTTTTTGCAGCTTTTCCAGCACGTCGTCGATTACCAGAACGGGAAAGCAGTCCCTCGGCACCATCGAATTCAGTTTACGAATATCAACGCATAAACGCGTGCCATCCTTTTTGGTTACCAGCACCAGGCGACTAGAAAAGTTTGATGTAGATGGGCGTATAATTCAGCATCTAACCATTCGTCGATCTGTTTCTCGACATCCTTTTCTTCGGCAATGGCGAATCGACTCGGGGACTGACGAAATGGGATGATCTTGCCGTCTGGAACGATTCGCAGCTTAACTGGAACCTCTGCTACCAAATCCACTGCCTTGTAGTTTTTTATCAGCATAGACATTTCCTTTGCGTACTGGGAAGGAACATCGATTTCGTCATTTGTATTAATTATATTGTAAATAGTCATCTGATTTGGTTCCTCTCAAGCTTTCTCCCCTTGCAGAGAAGAAAACTTGTTGAACTTAGAGACGAAATCATAACCGCGACATCATCAGAAAAACGTCAAACTGGGCATGTGATCTTCTTTCCCAGACCTCGCAGCTTCGATTCACTTTTCTCCTAGATAACGGTAGGAATTTTGTTGAAGATGAACTTTCTCAATACGAATACGTCGGCTCCGGTATCTACCAGGCATTCCACTTCGACGACGTTAAGGGTGACCTTCTTCATACGATTCGCACTGCGCACAACTTGGATACCAGCAGCTAATCCAGGGCAATTTTTAGACATATGACCCTCTTTGTTGCATCTAAAACATTTCGTGGCGGCCTTGCAATCCTTGCGAAAATGATCGGCAGATCCACAGTTAAAGCAATGACTCTTTTTGTCGTTAAATTCGTGCTGCTTCTTCTGGTTTGGGGTCCAACTACTGTCGTTCGACGGAAACGGCTTTATTCCCTTTTCGGCTACGCGCTCAAAAACTTCATACTGTTCCTGCAGCTCTCTAAAAGATTTGCAATTATAGAGAGTGTATTTGAAGTCGCTCCTCAGATTTAGGCCATCCACAATGTAGCGTATTACAGAACGTGCATCTATGCTGCCAAGTGCTGCAATCTTCCTCATCTGCAAAAGATACTCGTGAGAAGATTCCTGCTTGCGTTTTTTTCGAGTACGGAGCTGCTTATGAAGATCCGCGCTGCACACGTATTGACGACTAAACCTCGTCTCCAGCAAGAGGCGCATCTCGGTGTATTGGTGTACGTGAGTAGAATCCAAAAACAATTTTGCTGTATTCGTCATCTTGGCACGAGCCTGTACATACATTTGCTTTATGTTCAGACCGTAAGCCTCAGCATTCAGCTCAAAATTGTCAAACCAATGCTTGCCCGGTATGGATTCACCGTCAAACTCAGGAATGATTTTTTCAAAGCTTTCCGCAGTAATTGAGCTACTGGTATTGTTCTGCTCGTCTATTCCCATTTTTAAGGCGAGGAGCTGGACAAGATCCTTCAGGGTCCTTGTATTCTCGGCGATCGAACAGCTTTCAGAAGCCATAGCTCCGAAATTCTGACCACCACTTGCTTCTTCAAGTTTCTGCTTCTCGTTGTTCGGAGCAGTCAACTGACCTTGTGTAGTACGGCTGTCTCCCTTTTACAACTGGTATCTTAAAAGGCTCCTGCTTTTTTGCCCTCTTACTCATCGGCGTTCGTAGCTCGCGTTTTATTTTATCTGAGAGACAGCGGGACGGCGTAGTCACTTGCACTTTCTAGACTAGGACGAGTTCCCAAATGTGAGTTGAGAAGGTTAATCTCAACTTGCTTTTTTATTAATATGATATAAAGTTAGTAATGAAAGATACAAAATATTTGACTGTGGGCTTTTTCGGCTTTTTCCTACGGCGTCACTTTTTCTCTCTCCGCTTCTGCTTCTGCGTTTTTCTTCTTCTTCCAACTGCCCATTCTTCGATCATCCAAAATAATCCATAACGCGTTTTATACATTTCTGCTGCTGCTTTACTGCTCTACTGCTTTCTGCTTTTCGGCTGATGTACTGCTTATCCTGCTGCTTCTCTGCTTATGTTAACTTCACAATCTTACATACATGTGGACTTTACAATGGGACACTACGGTCGGAAGATTATTTATATACATTGAAAACAAGATTGGTCCCAGAACAGATCCCTGCGGTACACCCCGCGTAGGAGGATATTCGAATTACAAGGCCTAAATAGCTGCCTTTATATGCCTCCCAACCAAGGCGATTGATATGTACAGCGATTGCGGCACCAACTTTATTGGATCAGACAGAGCTATTCAAATTTGGTAACGAGAATTTCGTAAGCATCTCAACGTAATCGCCAAACCTGCATTGGCACGCAAGCAGATTTAACCTTTAACCTTTGTTTTTCATTAATTTAACAATTGGAGAAGTTCATAAACCATCAACCGTCTTTATTCTTATTTACTATGAATAAGGAAAAGTCCCCTGAGCTCATCCTCTTATGCTCATCTATAAAACTATATAAAGAGGATAATATAAATGGAATAAATAAACGAACTATCCAGTATTTCCTAACTTGAAGCCCTAAAGTTATCGGTTTCACTTAAAAAATTCGAATAATCAACCCCGCGAACCTTACTAATAATTTTTTGTACACTTTTAAATAAAATACCTTTAGATTAACGTAGCATGTAAAATATAATCTTGATCCCTGTCCAAAACAATGGCGAAAACAACAATATAACTGACTGATCGGAAAATGCAGAGCTGCCCTTACAGCAAAAATCTTAATAAAATTTCCCCTTCTTAACCTGCGCACAACAACTTCACCCGGGATCCATCGCCAACTGCACCACTCGCCACAGCCATATCATGATGAAATAGCTACGTTCAATGAACAACTGCGAACAGGAACGTTTTCTCTTACATTTAGCCGTATGCTAGTACTTAAAGAACTTAATTAAAATAACGGGCAATCGAGAAGCTAAACATGCAAAACCTGCGATGCACTGGAAAAATGGAAGACTTGTTAAACGGCCTATAGCATTGGTTGACAAATTTAAATCGATGAAATCCTGCCTAGATAAAACCAAAAAATGACACGATTTTTTTATGGTAAAATTTTTTTTCAAAGTGTAAATAACGTTCTTCACCTGTTTTCATGCAAATTTTATTTTTAATCTCCAATTCTGCTAACACGATTTTGGTAATCGATAGCTTATTTCATTAGAACTTCAACTTTCAACTTTCCCAAACGTGTTGTAAGTATAGGTCTTCGAATATAGACGCTAGAGCTCGACAAAGTTTGAACAAATGGCAAAAACTGAAGTTTCCACAACATAAATAAGTTCTTCAAATACACACCTGAAAACCAAAAATGATCTTATCACTTTATCTTGAAGATTAACGAATCTAACAAGCTATTAACTTTAACATTCCGCCGGTAAACCGATTTAATTTATTTATTTTTTATTTTATTGATTTATTTGCATCCTACCACTACGAAAAATTAAACTGTAAGTTTAATGTGCTAGTCATGATATGATACGGAATTACAATATTCTTATTCTTAATACCAATTATTTTTAATAATGATTTTATGGATTGCGGGAGTTGATTCCAGAGACGAGCAGAATTTACAAAAAGGGATTTGCTGAACTGGACATTTTGGTCCGGTTTACAATAAGATTATTAGTTCTTTGAGATGCACTAAAACTCAGAAAACAGGTACGACGGTTTTATAGTGTCGATAATTTTGTGGAGCATTGACAGAGTTCTGCGCCTTATAACAGATTTACATTCCAAAGTATACATTTTATTTGCGTATTCAGAATCATGATCACGGGGTCTCAGCTTAAATACATATCGTCCGATGTTATTAAATTCTACATTCGTTTTTCTAAAGCTAGTAGCATCACAACTAACAAAAACTTCTATGACATGCCGTAGAGATGGAGTCAGATAGGTCTTTGCGATTAATAATCTTAGTTAGACTTTGTGTGGTTTAAGGCTAGACCATTAGCACTTGCCCACTGACTAATGCTTTGAAGGTCAGAGTTACAAGCACCGACACAGTCATAAATACGACAAACAGAACTACTAACGTATAATTGCACATCGTCAGCATACATGTGGACTTTACAATGGGACACTACGGACGGAATTTCATTTATATACGTACAAGTTAGAGACTGATTCACGTACTGGGACATTAACGAAGATATTATTGAGACTGTCAACATCAATGTATGGTTTTTATAACAGATAAAAAAACTAATATCTTACTTCCACTAGCGCATCATGACTTTTTTGACGGCTTGCTTGACATTGCGCTATCTCAAATAAACCATTCTTTGGGTCGCTTACTGGATTTACCAATTTAAAAATGTATTTTGAAGGTTTTTGAGCAAAAAGTTTAAGTTATTAAAGGTGTGGCAATTGAAAGGTGTAATTGTGATTGAAAGGTGTGGTTGCTATAAGAAAATCCGACCAAGTCCAGAGTAAAAGAGCTAGGTCTTTGTTCGCTTAGATAGCTTCTAATCTTTATTTTTGTTCAGGGTTTACAAGTTTGGAAGGATTGTTTGGAAATCATTCGGGTGGAAGGACTTGGTGTCCGCCGGGAGTCGGAGGGAAGTGCGGCAGGACCAGGTGCCTGCCGGGAGCCACTTGCCTGGTCTGCCGGTTGCGCCTCGATGGAATGCGCTTGGAGCGAAGGGATGCCGCCTGTGGAAGAAACAAGCAGGGCATTTGTCGATTGAGTGTTTTGGGGATCGTTTGAATCCCGCAGTGAACAGTTGAGAACCCCAGAAAGACTCCAAAGGCAAACCGATTTCTGCCGGCTATGGTCGTCCTATATAGAGCTATGCGAACGACAAATATAGAAATAAAAATCGGCAAAATGAGTGGAGATACGGATGGGAATTTTAATTTTAAGAAGTCCAAGATAAAGCAGTATGAAAGACCTGGCAGACCATAGCATAGATTGTTATGCAATGTTCGCATCATCGAAATTTCAAGCTGCCATGGCTTGACAAGCAATCCTAAACGGCTACAGAAGATTAGAAAGAACGGAAACTACGAGACTAAACTTGCCTATCGAAAGGCCAATGCAGCGTATAATTCATTATGCAGAGTAAAACAAGCGGACTGCAAGTATCTGGAGATGGAAATTCGCAAAATAATTCGCAAGCGGTCTATAAGCATCTAGAGATTGGGATTCGCAAAACAAGAGACAGCAAAGGGGTTTGGCAAATATCCAACAAATTCAATCATCCCATTGACAGAGTTGGGTAATAAAGGCAACCGCATTTTACTTTAGTCAATTAAAGTAACGCAGAACGTAGATCCGTTATTTAAAAATAAATGAGCTAGACAAATCGATTCAAGTTAGCGAAGTTCAAGATGCTAACCGGAGTTCCGGCCAAGTTTTTTTTTTTAATTTTAACTGATATTCCTGTTATGACGATTATCACATTTATTAAGATCATTTGGAACCAGAGAAATTCAAGCGGACATTATCTTCCCGATGTTTTAGAAAAAAGAACTAAGCGCTGCTGCTAACTACAGAGGTATATCCTTCCTCAATAGTATCCAAAAAGTCAATACTGTTAGAGAGAATCTCAGAATCTGAGCAAATACTTAGCGGGTGCTAGATAAGGTTACTCGATAGTAGATAGCATTTTCAAACTCATATCTACAGCAAAAGAATATAATTGATTTCAAAGCAGTTTTCGACACGATCGACGGAGGGCACTAGGGAGTGATACCAAAAAAAATTAAGTTATACAAAATCTCTATTCCGAGAACCGCACAACCGTATGGGATGAAAAAAGTCCCTTTTAAAAGCTTGTGACAAGCATGGGAGTCAAGCAAGGACACTTAGCTCGTTATTATCATGCTTTCTTTATTTTTTGTCGATAAAATCACAGAATCCGTTTAAATAACTTATATACGCAGAGGCTAGCCGACAGTTCCGAAACGATGCAAAAAATAATAAACTACATCTTTATCTTTTGCACCAACTGTAATTTCCAAATCGACCACGAGAAGTCAATACAATGAGCATCAAGGATCCCTGCGGTCGCTTGACAAATAATATAAGTTTGACTCTAATTGAGGTGGCGAAGGAGTACAAATATCTTGGAACTGTTTTATCACCAAGCATGAGCTTTAAGAAACACTTGCAACAAAAGCTCAAGGACACCAAAGTTGCACTAAATAGCTTGGAGCTCATTTTAAGCAAAGCAAGAAGTCAAGAGCAGTATTAAGTATAATTCCGTCGAAGTCTGAGAAATCGACGACATTTTTTACAAAAAGGCTATTTAGGCTCCAATCGAATTCGATAAATTACGCAATTAGACTGGAAACAGAACCAGCCCCCCTTTTCCTGAGCACCCTGAACCAACATTTCAATTACTTCAGAAAAGTGAACCCTGTGCAGCATCAGCAAGACGCAGTGCCTTCAAGAATGGTGCAGTCTAGCAAGAAGCGTTAGCATGCCGTTTTCCTGGGATGATCAGTCCAGCCAACAGAACATATAAGAGGGGTCGTGTACAGAGAGTCGTGTACACAACACAACGCTGGATCACAATTTAGGTACAAAAAAATATTTTAGCGAGGCAGTAAGACTGAGCTACTGGTCACATAGACGCGGGCAAATAGAATTCGAAATGCGCTTACAATTTTTCAAATAGGAATTTCAAACAAAGAATTTACTTGCCATGGATTTTGTGTTTTTAATGAAAAAAAACGGGTATTTACCTTACATACATTAATTAAAACCATAGCGTGGATTTGCGTGGATTGGAAACAAAGCGCTTTTGTTAATTTTCGGCTAAAATGGAAACATTAAAAAATTTTACAATATAAGCAGTTCGAACATACCTCGACGTAGGTTTTCCATATTTTGGTTATCTTGTTTGCTTTTTTAAACACTTGCAAAGTCAACAGAAAAGTATGAGCATTTTCATCTACGTTTTTTGATCACAGAAAATTTTAGGTGATGGGGTTTTTTTTTTTTCAGTTGTTGTAATACATTTGTTGTAATCAAATAGGAAAATACTAGGAGAGTTAAAAAGAAACCTCCTTGGAAATTTAAAACCTTTTTTTATTTTTTTATTTAATACACTTGTTTCAGCGATTTTGCATCTTTTTTATCACGCTGGAAAAGTTATGATCTCCTCGCGCGAGTTGGTTTTTTTTATTTATGAGCCATATTTTGAGGTTCGGGAAGAGATAATAACCCGAGGAACCAAATTGGGTGAATACGGGGGATGGGAGACCTAAATCATTGACTAGCCATGCTTTTGATGCTCTTGTATGTTGGCGCTTTGGCTTGCAAAACCCAAATTTTTTCTCTAGTTTCTTAAATTGGATCCAGGCTTCAAGAACAGTTACAAGTCTACACCAAAAGTCCGCCGGATTCCGCATCCTTACAAAAGCTGTCAAAATTAGATGTAAGGACTACCGCTCTAAGCATTTACTATAATGAGCGATAGCATTGCACTTAGCGGCCAAGAAGGTTACTTTTCACCCAACCTAGAAGTATTAGTTGATATACTAACTTAACATTTTCAAGATTTTTAAAAAAATGTAAGCGCTACTTATAATCGAAAAACATTTAAAAAACTGACAGCGTTTTTTTGTACTATAAGTGTAAAAGGGTATATTGCACTCCTTGAAAAGAATGTAACGGGTAGAAGGAAGCGTTTCCGACCGATAAAAGTATATATATTCTTGATCAGAATCAATAGCGGAGTCGATCTAACCATGTCCGCCTGTATGAACGTCGAAATCTCGGAAACAATAAACCTCAGCGATTTCTACTTCAATTTCATGAACATGGTAGGACATATAGCTAGGATCATTTTGAAATGAATTTAAACAAGAAAGGAAGCAAACTTCGGCAAGCCGAAGTTCATATACCCTTGCAGCTATTGCAAGAATTAAATATTTTTGAAAACATTAAAATTAAGATTTACTTGCGTATATGTTTAAAAACATTGAAGCTTTGATGATGATTTGCAGCTCAGTTATTAGATAGTTATTTTATATATTTATATTATTTCTATGGGAGCTATATGATATAGTCGTCCGATTTTGATGAAATTTATACGGTAATTCTGAAATATTTAACCATTACTATATGTCGAAGAACTAATAAAAAAAAATTTAAATACAGCAAAGTTATAATTTTTTTTGTATTTATTTCCGATTGTTCCTATGGGAGCTATATGATATAGTCGTCCGCTTTTGATGAAATTTAAACTGTAATTCTGAAATATTTAACCATTACTATATGTCGAAAAACTAATAGAAAAATTGAAAAACGGCAAAGTTATAGTTTTTTTTGTATTTTTTTTCCGATTGTTCCTATGGGAGCTATGAGATATAGTCGTCCGATTTTGATGAAATTTAAAACGTAATTCTGAAATATTTAACCATTACTATATGTCGAAGAAATAAAAAAAAAATTAAAAAAAAGCAAAGTTATAATATTTTTTTATTTTTTTTTTCGATTGTTCCTATGGGAGCTATATGCTATCGTCGTCCGGCTCGTTCCGACTTATATACTACCTGCAATAGAAAGACAACTTTTGGGAAAGTTTCATGCAGATAGCTTTAAAACTGAGAGACTAGTTTGCATAGAAACGGACGGACAGACGGACGGACAGACGGACAGACGGACATGGCTAGATCGACTCTACTAGTGATGCTGATCAAGAATACATATACTTTATAGGGTCGGAAACGTCACCTTCACTGCGTTGCAAACTTCTGACTGAAATTATAATACCCTCTGCAAGGGTATAAAAATGGGTAATAACCCATTTTTAAATTTATTTTAATGTAGTTACCTCAAAATTGCGGTTCATTCTTATTTATATGGCTGCCCCGGGAGGCCATTTAATCGACCAACATTTTCAGCACATTTTCCTCAACGGCAACTTAAGTCTTGTCGTCAATTGTCTCTAAATGGTTGGCAAAGCATTTATCCTTCTTTACTTTTCAATAACACCTTATAAGGAATTGTTCTTGAGTATAGAGGTTTAAAAAAAGATTTTAAAAAAGTTGCTAGGATTGAAGGTTGCATCTAAAAATACATAGAAAACAGGAGCCTTTTCCCGTGCCAAATATTTATTTTATTTTTAAAAGCTTGCCTACCAAATAAAATGTCTTGGTCAGCACGGTGATACGTCCCAAATATGATGTAAAACTTATTGCAAGTGTAAGTAATGGCATCTAAGTAATTTAGTGGTGAATGTCGCAATGAAATTGAGTGTGAACACTCACAAAATTATACTTAGTCTCTACTAACATATTAAATGCTAAAAACTAAAAACTAGACTAACACAGCATAAATCGGACTTCAAAGCTAGACACCATACGAACGCGCAAAAAACAGCACTCATTTCCCACTGTGCCAAGAATAATCACTCTTCGAACTTCGAAGAGGCGAGTATCTTAACACAAGAACAACACCATGCCAAACGATTCACCATAGAAATGCTACATATCATAAAAATACCTTCAGACATACGGATGAATTACAAAACGGACACTGACAATTGCGCTCATTTATATAGACATTTACTAGGGAAAGAAAAAGAAAAATTAAAATTAAATTATGGAGTTGTTAC